>NW_025064900.1:530442-884771 GCF_019112545.1 Guyanagaster necrorhizus
GAGCATTGTCTCTCCCTTCATAGTGCACAGCAATGCCCTAGGAGAGTGACTGACTGGGCTGCTGAGCTAAGCATTCCCATGGTCCTAAGCACTGGCCTAAGTGCCTTGACTAAGCAAAGATAGGGGTCATTCTTGAAGGAAAAAGAAAAGAAAATAGGAAAAATCGTAACAGATGGTGATGTCTCAAAAAAATTGCTGGAAAGGTCTTCATCCTCATGGTTCAGAACCAGAGAGAAGCATGATGGAACCCAGGAATTCTTGAATCCTGTATCCTGACACTCACTGTCCACTAGTTGCTTGAGGGGGTCCAGCTGATTGCTGGAGTTCTTCTTCTTCCTCAGTGCACCTTTTATTTGAGTGACTAGGCCTAGCTTCAGATACAGTTCTGAATGTGGGCTGAAAAGAAGTTCAGACACAGAGGGGAATGTTATAGAGAGGGAGATTAGGTGTGACATTTTGAAGGATATGTTGAATCTGTTAGAAGGAGTGATAGTGTCTAACTACCCAGGCTGTGATTGATTGATATCTGCAGCAGAGTTGTATAATAGCTAATAAGCCTAAAAGCATTCTGATGATAGAAGCTAAAAGCTTGAAGAAGTCATTAGTAAGATCAGGAGTAGATACATCTGATGGTGGCATTTAGTTTTCTTCACTCTCTGTTGGCATAAGGAAAGAGAAGTAGAAGCCTTGAGCTAATTATTAAGTTCAAGTAATATATGACTACAAACACATGATAAACAAGTGCTGCATCAAGTTCATACAGTCACATCTGAGTCCATTAAGTGTGTGTAGCAGTGTTATGCCTCAAGATCAATATAAGTTGACTTGAGATAAAGTAGTAGAATAAAGAATAGCTTGAGGTTAGAGATTTATAATGGTGACTATGCTACTTATATACTATTTGCCTCATAGATAAATATAGTACTACTAATTGTATGTTTTGTGGCTATAGTGCTCATTGTTCTAGAGCATTGTTACTACCTACAAAAGGGGTATTATCCTGTTGTCAGGATGTCACTATATGTCATGAGATGATGGTTGATTATGCTGACTAAGATTGTCCCACAGTCCTAAGTGCTGGTCTAAGCACTCTGACTCAGCATAAATAGAGGTAAAAGGAGAAAAAGACAGAAAAATCATAACACTAGGAGCATCAAGGGAATTCCAAGTGTGATCTCCAATCTCTGGCTCTTGTGAGGCAGTGAAAGTATCAGAGAATGGTTTATTGTCAAAGAAGTTGTCAGGGAGGTTGTGATCCTTGTTGTTCAGGACTGAAGAGAAATCTGGTGGGACCCACAGATTCCTGAAGCCTGCAAGGTGATTATTGCTATTTCTGCTATTAGTTCTTCTGGAGAGATAGGTGTGTCTCATTTCTTTCTGATTATTCCACATACCCAAGCTGCTAGGCTGGATTTCTGATACAGCACAAACCTGGAGCTGGAAAGAGACTTAGGCAGAGAGAGGAATGTTGTAGAAGAGGAGATTAGGTGTGACATTTTATAGAATTTGTTGTACTTGCTAGAAAGCTTGGTAGTGCCTGACTATCTAAGCAGTAACTGATTAGCATCTTTGACAAAGCTGGATGATGGTGAGAAGCCCAAGTAGCATTCTGATGATGAAAGCTAAAAGTTTAAAGAAATCATCAGTAAGGTCAGGGGTTATAGTCTGAGAAGGTGGCATTCAGTTTCCTTCATGCTTATTGTGTGTAAGAAAAGGAAAGCAGAAGCTTCAAGCTAATTGTTAGACCTAAGTTGTATATGATCAAAACATGTGATAAACAGATGCTGTATCATGCTCATACAGTCATGCCTGAGTTCACTATTATGCTTTGTTGACCTGTGTGCTTCAAGACCATTGACAAGAGGCTGAGAGTGAAATAGTATGAATAAACTTTAGCTTGAAGCTGGGGTTGTTTCAGCAAGAGCTAGCCTACTTATATACCATTCTTCCATTGAGATAATTATACTACTGCCTATTGTACTCATTCAAGTCTTTGTGTCCTTTGTCTTTGGGTGTCACTATATCAGAGAACAATGACAGATCAGCTTGTTGTGATGACTAAGCCTCTCCCATGGTCCGAAGCACTGGCCTAGGTGCTCTGACTAAGCATAAATAGGGGTTAATTAAGAAAGGAAATAGAAAAATCATAACAATTATAGACTAGAAGGTTTGGTTATCTCAGTCTCTAATGCATCTGCTTAATGGAAACACCTGGTTGTGCAAAATGCTGAGGTGCACATACACTTGATCTGATACTGGTAAGGGTTTTAGGCCCAAAAAGTGAAAGCTTGTGAATGTTGAAGAAGATCTGTGTATTTCAGAGTCTTTTCTTTCTTATCACATAGATTACTTTTATTTTTCACATCTTTGATCACATCTTGATTACATATATAAATGTACCATAGGACTCTTCCACACCTCATCTGTTTCTGCTCATGCTGTGTTGACTGAGACCTTGCTGTTATCTTTTTTGTCATTAGTGAAGGTATCTACAGATTTGTTAGCCACTCAAGGAGTGATGAATTCATCAATTTACCCAATCTGTGAACCTCTAAAGCCGCATTATTGTAAATAGGGTGAAACTGTTAAGGGGCCTGGTCGGCCTTTTCTGAGCAGTTACTGACCAGCGCCATGCACATGGCAATTTCATGATCGCGGGCCCAAAGCGGCAATCACCGCTTCTAACTTTTTTTATCTTGTTCGTAGCTTCATCTCAGTAGGGCGAACTCAATATTTGCACAGAAGAGGGTATTGCTCTTAACAGTGAGGTGCGATGCAGTCGGCCCCAGTTCTTGACAGCTTACCTGCATTTTGTTGTCCTGGTTAAAACTCTATCTGAGTCCATAGTCTAATTATTCTCCCTTGCATTTTGACCGGGGCGGACTGGTCAGCTGCCAAGAGGGGGCAGATGGAGTCTGCCCCCGAAATGTCACTAATTTTCCTACCCCACGACTTAATGAACTCTCACCGGTCACCGGTCCCCCGCGGTGCCAATCAAAAGGTTTTGGGGGATGTTCTGTTCTAAATAAATCTTGCCCTCTTGCAACAAATAAATTCGAAAGCCATATACAGTATTTTCGTGCAATGAAAAATAAGTTGCAGAAAATTCAAAGCATCGTTTTGTCGCAAAGAGAGAGCTTTCTTAAGTCAAGCGTGTTGACAAATAAGTTGCCGTGACCGCGCAGGTTCGGTGGCTGTGTCGGGACCCTTCACTTTCGTGATGTCGTGTCCTTCCTTTTCTTCTACCATCTCTGTTCACGGCCGTCCAGGATATGGGTCTCTGCAGAGATTCTGGTCCTTTGGCCCTACAGGACGCATGCATTCGAGGCTCCTGGTCAGTACTGATACCGACAACGCTCGTCATCACGTTCTGCATATTCTCTATTCCAATAAAGGTGCCAGCAAAAATCCAGACGTTTATCAACGACATCCAGGCGCCATTGCAGACGTTTTTACCTCTTCATGAGGCAGAAGCACTCGACCTAGACGACAAGGGGCCGGGGGGGGAGATTGAGGTCGACTATGTTGTCCCTCTATGGCGTACTGTCGTTTTCGCGTTGTTGGGCCTTGTGGAGGCGTTATCATGGTTGGGAGACGGTTCTTATCGTCTTGCTATGAATCCCCAAGATCCTTGGTCAGGAATTCAGCCACTTTTGATGGCGCTGACGTGGCTCTACACGGTCGTGGTGCCGGTTGCACGTCCTTCTCCCACTCCCCCTTTCGACTTGTTCACGCTGTACCTCGTACACTTCCTCAGCGGAATTATCCTGTTGGGTGGTTCTCTATACGAAACCTCAGTCTACGACCTCCCTTTACCACCGGCGACTCTCATTTCGGCTTACTCGATCAACTTGGTAATCGTTTTGTTGGTGCTTGGGGTCGTCGTCAGCATGCCTCTTGACTTGCCAAGCAGACAAGTTGACAAAAAGTCTATTGTACGCCTATCCTATTGGTTCATTTATAACTGGGACAATCCACTGATGTCACTCAAAGGGAACCACTGTCAGTCCAGAGGACTATACGACGCTCTTTGGATGGCTTACCTTCTCTTGGGTCTATCCACTGGTTAACAATGTAGGTTTTTTCAAATCTGGATTCAACTTTCGACTCATGAGTTTGTAGGGCAGATACAACACTTTGAATGACGCCGACGTCTGGAACCTTAGCCCTTCATTTCAATCTCGTCCCCTATTTATCAAGTTCAGCAGTGTCACGTACGTCTTTATTCGTGTATAACTTTATGTATCTCATTTGTGCCCAGTCGCTCCTCCCTTCTTCGCAAGATCTGGGCATCTAACTCATTAGACATCATACTCGATGCCTTTTTCACAATCCTCAGCGTGATCTTCAATTATACGACGCCGTTCTTCCTCAAGTACGTGCCAAAGTTTCCTTCCCGTCATTATCTTGAAAATTTTTGTAGTCGAATTCTAGCTTCCATTGATAGCGACGCTGCACCGGAAGATCGCACAAATGCGTACATTTACGCGTTTTTGATGTTCATAATATCTGTCGCCAGGGCCGAATTAGATTTGCAGCATCTGTGGTTCGGGCGACGAGCAGCAACAAGGATTAGATCTGAGCTTATGGCAGCAATCTATGACAAGGCGTTAAAGCGAAAAGACTTCTCGGGTATTATTGACGCGGATAAAGGCATATCTGCCAACGACAAGAAGGACGCTGCTACTGCGAATGGAACAGGTAGCTTTGTCATTGTCTCTTGCTCGCTCAATCGTAACGCTCTCCTTTCCAGGCAAGAAGAAGGCCAAGGCCAAGGAAGATGATAAAGGTGATGATCCTAAAGCCGGTGCCGATGTCGGTAAAATTGTCAACTTGATGGCTGGCGATGCTAATAAGGTTAGTTTGGGAGGGTTTTGTTTCATACACTTCCTAATATTCGGCCTAGATCTCGAACATGGTCACTGGGGCGTACTATATCTATGGAGGTATATATCTATAAACTGCCAGGTTTCAAAGCGCACTATTCACTAACACTATAGCTCCCCTTGAAATCATTATTGGCGGAATCTTCCTATACCAGTCAGTTTCATCATCCATACTTATGGCGGCGGCTTACCTCTATATTCCAGGCTGCTTGGATGGTCTGCTTTTGCTGGCTTTGTTGTTCTGCTCGCCGGTTGGCCTCTGAACAGCTACCTCTCCAAGAGAAGCGTCCGTATCCAAAAGGGGTACATGGCTGAAAAAGATAAGCGGATGGGCGTCCTCAGTGAACTCATTGGAGCCGTGAGTTTACTCGGCTCCGTCCCCATGTTTTAAGGCTAACTGGCCGACATTCAGGTCAAATTCATCAAGTTTTTCGCTTGGGAGGACCGATGGATTGACCGCGCCATGGAGGCCAGGGGCAAGGAGCTGAAATGGCTGATTAAAAGTAGGTCGCTGTCAACAAGATTGGCCCAGGACTGACTTAGCGGCATTGATAGGCAGAGTCAACTGGATAATGTTCCACGTCTTGTGGACCACGGCTCCCATTTTGGTATCCATCATTGCCTTCTTTGCGTATATCGTTCAGGGCAATGAACTGACCATAAGCACCGCCTTTACGGTACGCATTTGCCCTTCGTCTCCATTTTTGCTCCATGTTTGACGCGTCACTCAGGCTATCTCTCTGTTCGCCATGATTCGGTTTGTATTTATTCTCAACACTTCAATGCTCATCGTTGATAATGGTTATTCAGGGGACCGCTCAATATCATACCGATGTGGATTGTTCAGGTTCTCCAGGTAAATGCACATTGGACTTGGTGTAACGTCTCGCTAAGATCATCTTCAGACTGGCGTTGCCCTCAAACGAATTGAAGTTTACCTCCAGGAGGAGGAGGTGACGGATCAGGTCTCATCGCTGAAGAAAGATCTTTCAGAACCTCTCCTTCTTGGACCTGATGAAGATGGCCTGGGGCTTGAAAACGCTTCGTTAAAGTGGAACGAAGTTGAGAAACCCAAAGAAGATGAGCCTGGCAACCATAACAAACTGTCGGCCGCATCTTCTACAGAATCCGCCGAGAGCCTAGCCGAGACTATTGAGGGCGAACCTGTGGATCATAAGTTTGAGCTTCGTGATATTTCAGTATTGTTCCCCGAGGGCGAACTTAGCATTATTACAGGCCCTACTGCCAGGCAAGTGTTTGCATTTTCTGTCGTCGTCGTTTTCTTATCATTTCTTCTGTTGCAGTGGCAAGACCGCTTTGCTTGTAAGTTATCATTGTCAGTTAATATCGACCATCACCTGGTTGAATATGACATGCAGATAGCTGTCCTCGGTGAAATGACACTCCTCGATGGCCGTATCATCATGGCAAAAGATAGATCTAGAATTGATGAACACGGAAATATGCACGCGATCTCTTATGCTGCCCAAGCGCCTTGGCTACGGCATCAGTCTATCAAGGATAATATCCTATTCGGTTATCAGCTCGATGAAGAACGGTACGAAGCGGTAATAGAGTGCTGCGCTTTGAAACCCGACTTGGCAATGCTTGAAGACGGTGATGCTACGGAAATTGGTGCTCGTGGTGTTAGTCTAAGTGGAGGACAGAAGGCTCGGTAAGGGCTTTTAAAGACTTTAGTGATGTGTATACTGAAAAGATTCACTCTATAGCGTTGCTCTTGCTCGTGCTGTTTATGCCCGCACCAGATATGTTCTTCTCGATGATCCTTTAAGCGCTGTGGTATGTTTGTTTTAGCAGAAGGGAACGAATGAGCTGAGAATTGTCAAACAGGATAGTCATACCGCAAGGTTCTTATATGAGCGTCTCCTTCTTGGACCCCTTTTGGCCAACAGAACAGTTGTAAGTCCCTCGCATTAATAAGCGACTTCTAGGATTACTCAATGAACACACTTACAGGTCCTTGTTACCCATCACGTTGAGCTAGTTCTTCCGGGAGCTTATTACTTGGTTCGCATGCTTGATGGGCGTATAGATGCAAAGGGCACTGTCAAGGACCTCCGTGCGCAAGGACTGTTGGACGAGATAACACATGACGCGGCGCTTGAGGCTCACGAGGAGCAAATACAGACCGAACATTCCACGGAAGTCACCGTGGAGGCCATCACTGACAAATCTACTGGTGTCGAGGCAAAGAGACCTCGGAAACTCATAAAAGATGAACATCGCGAAACTGGCGGTGTCAAGTGGAGCATCTACAGAAGCTACCTAAAGGCGTCGTATGTGTGGTTCTTTTGGAAATCGAGAATGTTCTAACGCTCTCTTTGAAAAGTTCATATTGGATTTGGGGCCTGCTTCTGTTTTTCGTGGCCGTTAACCAACTCCTGGGTATCTCTGAGAAACTCTGGATTAAGGTACGTTGTTCCATCGGAGGACTCACAGCATGCACACTCATTTTATCTTTTCCAGACATGGGGAGAAGCGTATGGCGATGTCCAGACATCGATATTTTATAACAGCAGAGCTTTCTCTGCCCCGGAACATGAAATTATTTTCGACGGTCATATTCAGTCCCACATTCATAACTTCCATAATGCACCTCCATCGATAAGCTTCACTGGTCCCCACCTTCCTGATGCTCGGGAACACCCATTGTTCTATGTTGGTGTTTACGCCGCGATTGGAGTTGGAGCAGCCCTTGTAAGCGTGATGTCAACAACAGCTCAGTTTACGGGAGCTCTCAGAGCATCACGTATCCTCTTCCAGTGCGGCTTAATTTCGCTTTTGTATTGGTCAGAACATACTGAGCTTCTCCACAGGCAACTTCTTGTCACCGTCGTTCGAGCTACATTTAGATTCCATGATACCACCCCCCAAGGGCGTATGCTCAATCGTTTCGGCAAGGATATCGAGGTCATCGATTCTTCATTGGCTGGATCTATGCAAGCTGTGAACTCGTCACTTGCCAGCTTCTTTGCGTCAATTCTGACTGTGGCGTACGTTCTTCATCCTTCTGATGGTTGACGGCGTAGTTAATGAATGAACAGAGTCATCTTTCCTGTATTCCTGATCCCTGCCACGCTCATCGGCTTTATCTATCGAGAGCTCGCCATTGGTTACTTGAATACTGGCCGAGACCTTCGCCGCATGCAGTCGAACACTCGCTCGCCCATCTTTTCCGACTTTGGAGAGTTGCTGGAAGGCATTGTCACTGTCCGCGCGTTCTCAGCTGAAAAGAGGTTCTTGGACAACCTCCACAAAAAGATAGACACCACCACAAAGGTATTGTCCTCCATTTTATCAAAGAATGGGTGCCTATCGTCATTTAGATGTGGTACGGCTTCTGGATGACGAACCGGTGGCTCTTGTTGAACTTTGATGCCCTGGGTAAGTTTTTCTCGACATAAGGCCTTCTGATGTCTGATCATTCAACAGGTGCTACTGTCCGTCCCTCTTGAATCTTCGTGCCATTTGTTGTTGACTGAATTCAAGGCCGTCTTTGTTACCGCTCTATTCTCGATATCGAGCCTCAATAACGGAGCGGGCCTCGCCGGTCTTTGTATTACAAGTGCTCTCAGCTTCACTTCATCGGTGTACTGGGCATGCCGGTTTTGGACCGGTATGTTCGCATGAATCGTCAGCTTGTATATAGTCTAATTATATGTCATAGGTCTTGAACTGGATCTCAAGTAAGCTCAGATGCCTTTGAAAAGCCGTGCCCTTGGCTAACCATTAACTTTAGCTCGGTGGAAAGGGTCGTCGAGTATCTGGAGCTGCCCCAAGAACCGCCGGCTGTCATTGAATCTCATCGACCACCTGCGTATTGGCCATCAAGTTCAGAAAATGACAGTCTGATTGCGGTTGAGAACCTGGTCGTCAAGTACTCTCCTGAGCTACCTGCGGTTCTGCAGGACATATCCTTCACTTTGAAAGCAGGGGAAAGGATCGGTCTTCTTGGCCGGACAGGGTCAGGAAAGTCGACCCTGGCGATGAGTATCTTGCGCTTTGTAGATCCGACGGAAGGGCGTATTCTCATTGATGGGATCGATACATCGACGATTGGTATCCACGACCTTCGGTCGCGACTAGTAAGTCCTCTCCCGGTCCCAAGGCACCATCTGACGTCCTGGAAGACATTTATCCCGCAAGACGCCACCCTCTTCTCTGGCACTCTTAGAGATAACCTGGATCCCTTTGGTATGGTCTCCTCAATATTCTCCTCTTCTACGTTTCTGAGCATATTCCAGGTGATCACAATGATGCCGAATGCATGGAGGCTCTGTACCGTGTACAGATGATCTCACAAAGCCAATTTGCTTCGCGCCGCACGTCTCGTGCGCCTTCGGAGTTGTCAACGCCTGCAGCTTCTCGACCAGCGTCCGTCCACGATGACACCACAGACTCGGTATCAGCCACATCTACCGATGTCGATGCGAAGACCACTGTATCTTTGGACACAAAGGTTTCCCCTGGAGGTACCAACTTTTCCCAGGGACAACGGCAGCTGATCGCCATGGCAAGAGCGTTACTCCGACGAAGCTCAATCATTGTTCTCGACGAAGCCACCAGCAGCATCGACTTTGCTACAGATGCGAAGATCCAGACGACGATTCGGGAGGAGTTTACGCAATCGCTGCTACTGACGGGTAAGAGTAAAACAACGTTTGGGGTTTATTCGCCTTCTGACCGTTTTACAGTTGCTCATCGGCTTCGAACGGTGATTGATTACGACCGTCTTATCATCCTTGACAAGGGGAAGATTGCTGAATTCGATACGCCGCTTCGGCTGATAGAGATGGAAGATGGTATATTCAGGAATATGTGCTTGAAGTCTGGAAGTTTCGGCGAGCTGCAGGCGTCGGCAAAAGCGAAAGCGGAGCGCGATGAGGCGACTGGAAGGGGAATGTGAATATCTGTAAAAATTTACAGACGGACGGGGCGGCCTTGTAATATAATCTGCCGACAGATCTGTAGTATCAACTGCGATTCTTGTTATTGTCAGAATGCAAATTTGGTCTTGTAGTGTACATTGGATGAGCACAATCAGCATGAAGAAATGAATTCACCTCCCAATGTCTTGTGTTTTCCCTCACATTCTGGCTGCCCTGAAGTTCTCGTCTTTTTGGTCAAGGGCCAGCAACAGCTTCATTTTACCAATACCAATGCTGGTTTTTTTTTTCCCAAAAGTTCGTTATTCAAGCTCTCCCAATTGCCTTTTTACTTTCCTCCCTGCTTTGGGGCCACGTTCAGAAAATCTCACAAAAAAAACCTTTGGTGTGCTCATCATGTCCAATTCTGTGACTTCGAAGTTTTCGAGATCATGAATAATACAAATAAATGAATAATATTCTGGAAGATTCTTCGTAAAATAATAAAATAATAATATTGTGCTTTGTGTAAGTAGTAAATTCTGATGGTTACGTAATCTCGTACTGCTCTTCTTTCACGACCACGAATGGAGTCGCTGGACCTCAATACTCTTGCTGGTTCCTTACCAACGGCGCACCAGAATGCAGAGGCAGAGCTATTGAATAGTTTTAAAGGTACTCGATATTTCTTCGGAAGCCAGATACAAATTCTGACAAAGTTTTAGCGGCTGCTCTCAGCATCACGACTCTTTACCGTTCCTCAAGAGACGCCTCAAAACGAGCGTACAGTGCGGGATATGCTGCTGCATGTCAGGATCTCTTGGCTATGATACAGCGAGGAGTCTCAGTTGGTGGCATAGAGCCAGGGATGTCGGCGGAATCAAATGGCATGTCTATCGGCCGCGTCATGGATTGGATAGACGCTCGACTGGACGCGGTGAAATCGCGACAGGAAGAGGAAGTAGAGGAGGAGGAGAAGGAGAAGGAACGTGGACGGAAGTCGGTCGCTACGGCCCCCCCAAGTGAAGCGAAAGTCAAAGCGGAACCTAAGGAGCAAGTATGCCACCTGGATATCTGGATTTTTCCTATTTCTCATTATTACGTGTTTAGATTCCACCAATGCCGACATCAAATTCACCTTGGCCTCGCGTTCAACGACCTTCACCTCAGCCGTCAACTCCGTCTCCTCCGCCACCACCACCTAGCACTCTGCGACAGACCCAGCGTTCGACGCACAGAGCGAAACCTACTTCGTCTTTTAAAGGAGGAGGAGATTCACCGACTATCTCTCCACCACTTCGCGCATCAGATTACCCTTTCAATCTTGTTTCCGACGATACTCTATCCGTTCCATCGTTCCCCGTTCCTGATGTCGTCGCAGGCGCCAAGCGGCGACATGCAGTAATGATGATGCTTGACAGTTCATCGTCTCCCGTTTCGACCGCCTCGACGACACCATCATCAAATCACGGGTCAGGTTCAGGGGGGAACCGGCGGCGCACCAGGAGCACACGGAGCACTGCCAGCCATCTACAGAATCAGAATGTTAATTCGATTCAGCTGTCTTCAGAAGCAATGGATATTGAAGATGACAATGGTCGGGAACGGAAGCGAGTTGCGCGTAGGTAGGACCTCTTCCTCCTGCCTTGCTATAGAGGCAGAAACGCGTTCTTCTTATATATTGTCCCTCTTCCTCACGGTTCTTCCTTTTCATACCGGTTTCTATTGACGTCTCACTTCTTTTTACCATATTACTGACATCTTACGCTTTCATCACCTTCCATACATTCACTGGTAGCACATCCTTCCAGCATCGCGCCACCCCTCGTTCATTACACGTTCCCTATCTCTGTACCATCAGTCATATAACTAACGAGACATGTGTTTATCTTTATACGTAGAAATCAGAGAATTCATGCAACAAGGCCTGAGGCACCCAAATACCTTTCAAGCTGGACAGTAATGTATTACTAGATGGTGTTTCCATAGTTTAGATGCCTCGAAATAAGTTCTCCTCCATTTGCATTGATTTATGTAATTACCGACTTGCGAGGAAATTCGTACACTTCGCATTGGTGGCCATCCACCGCTTGCCTGCTGTCCTCCTATATCAGTTATATCGGTGCTACATACTGCACCACGATGCCGACACATGTCCACAATTGAATCAATTGCCCTTAACGCATGGAGCTACATTCGGTCCGAGGTATTGTTGCGTGTGTGAAGAAGCCTGTCGGAGCGGTGTGAAGCCATCCTTATACGTGAAGCTCTCGTTTCTCGAGACGAACTAAAATATTACGTTTTATGTATTGCTGAATATCATGCGGGGTCCTGCATGTGACAAGTCCACTGTCCACATTCCTCTGCTGCTCGCTCAAGGAGTGGGATGTAACTGGCTATAATGAGGGCCTTAGAGACTGCCCTCAATTTGATTGCAATGCATGAATGGCTATCATGGCTTTTGAAAGGTGAGTGGTGGGGATGGTGGTGGTTCAAAAAGTATGAGTGGGTTGCAGGAGAGGTGGTTAGAGTATGGGGTGATGGGTGCATAAAGATGCCAATTGTAGCTGTGCTCATAGGGTGGAATGTTCTCAAATGTAAATGGTCCAAGTTTTTGAAGACCAATGTCCAAGAGCTTGTATGATAGATTCTGAGAGTCTGAGAGATGTGTAAAACATTGATCCTCCAGCCCTAGCAGAGTGACTGCTGAAATCTCTGCTCAATATTGCAAAGAATTTTTTGTCAAACCAATTTTGTGATAAAATATCACAATTTTCACAGAGGAAGAGTGGAGCATATGGGCCATGAAGATGATCTCAGCATCTGATATATTGTGATAGGAGCTGAACAGGGTCTGCAAGCTTCTGTCATGTGAGTAGAATGTTAGTGCCATGGTAGAATGGGTCAGATTTGTTGTAGGAAAGGTGGTATTGCATATTGTTCTTTTGGAGGATGAATGAAGGACATTTGATTATTTTGCAGAAGTCCTAAAGTTGTTTATCTTTTTTCCACATGAGCTCACCTGACCAATAGCACCTATAAAAGCAGCAAAAAAGGATGGTGGCAAAGAGGAGGTCATCATAAGAATCTGAGATGTTAGCAAGAAGACAAAAAGTCATCAAATGGGGTAGTTGGAGGGGTAGTTTTTGAAATTGTTGTGAGACAACACAAGTACCTGATGTCAATCTTATATAAGCATAGACAGTTTTGTCCTGAGTTGATGGTCAATTGCCTTTAAGCAATTGACCATCATACTCAGCCTGGCCATTATTCACTGTGCAAAAACAACCTGCCTGCAACAGGTTATGGGCCCCATGTTTTAAGGCCTATTTCAAGTTTTTTCATCTTTGCATCACATCTTGCTTGTGCCCTGCTATCTCTCCATCAGTCACTTCACTACTGCAACAATATCACCACATACATCATGCCATCCTTTGACACAATCAAAAAAGGCTTTGACAACTTAAATGTCTCCAATTATGGCAAGTGGGAAGAAAACATGTTGGCCCTATTCAAAACTCACTATGAGTATCTTATCACCATTGGCTGTGACTCTGAACCAGAGTTTGCAGACCCCAAGAAGCTAACATACCAGGAGAAGAAGAACTGGAAGAACTGGAAGGAGACTCAGGTATTGGCTGCTGGCACAATCTACCTCTGCCTTGATGATCCAGAGAGGATGTAGGACATATTAAAGGCACACCATCAGCAAAGAAAACTGGCAACTCAATTTGTAGCTTACAACAGCTTCTTCAATCTCAAGAAGGAGACAGATGAGTCACTTCCAGATTGTTGTAAGTAGAGAGCAGAGTAATGTAACAGAGAACTAGAATTAGCCTCTTAAGAGAGAAATGTTCTACTTAAATACATTTTGTATTACTTCGAGATCTTTCTATGAGATACTAAATGTTAAGCCCAAATTTCATGTGACTAGTGACACATGATAAACTGACAGAACCTCGCACTTCGGGTTATACTGTCAGAGTTCACTTAATGTGTGACCAGTGTTGTGTTGTCAAGGTGTTTGCAAGTAGCTCGAGATAAGATGGTGAAGAATAAACTTTAGCTTAACACTGAGCTACCACAGTGAAAGCTGTCTACTTAAATACTGTTCTGTATCGTGCTATAAATAAATGTTCATAAAAGTTATTGTCTGTCGTGAGGCTGTTATCCCTGCTGTTGCCAAGTGCTCCACAAAAGCTGTTGTGCTGTTACTGCTGCACTGCAATTTGTTGACAAAAGGAGTATTGTCTCTCCCTTCACAGCACACAGCAGCGTGTGCTAGTGAAAGCTGATTGGGTTGCTGATTAAGCTTCCCACAGTCCTAAGCGCTGGCCTAGGTGCCCTGACTAAGCAAGGATAGGGGTCATTCTGGGCAAAAGAGAATAAAAATGAAAAGAAAATGGAAAAATCATAACATTACCCCCTCCTTAAGACTATCGTCCTGATGGTTTTGTATGGTAAACCATCCAGATGAGAAGGAAGGTTGGTTGTTGTATATCTGGCTAGATATACGTCGTTCTCTGTTTTTGCAGATGGCCGATCTGCTGGACCCATCGCAGGCTTCAAATGAGTTGAAGGCATTGTACATTGCTCTTCGCTGTATGTCCCAACCACTTGTGGCTTGTCTGTTGAAGAGTCATCTTCATCATCCTCTCAAACATGTCTTCTGCTGACTGCAGGTCGATGTATTTTCTCAGGGATAATATTGAACATGACCCCCCTGTTGTCGATCCTATTGATTCATTGTTCATAGTCATGAATTGCTTCTTCGGCGTCCATGTATTTTTCATTGACCCATTGGTTTGACTCTGGTCCATAGCCCTTCCAGCTGACTAGGTAGTCAATGGTTGTTTTCATGCCTCTGCCTCATGCTTTGACCTTTTGGAGTTTGTGGTTTAGTACTTCATTGATTTTGTAGTGTTCTTCGTCATCGATTAAAACTGCTAGTGGCAGAGGCAGTCGTTCTTGATTTGGAAAGGCTGGTGCGATGTATGGTGTCAATAATGTTTCGTTGAAGACATTATGAACCTTCCAAGTCATTGGAATTTGCAACTTATATGCAGAGTTGTCAACTTTGGCAATAACATTGAATGGTCCTGTTTGTTTGTCGGCCAGTTTTTGTTTTGGCCAAGGCAAATGGAGATTCATTGTATTCAGCCAAACTTTGTCATTGGTTGAATATTGATGCGCTGGCTGTCAGTGTTTGTCATATTGTTTTTTCATAGTGACAGCAGCCTTTTTGAGAGCTGTCTTCGTTTCATTGTGGATTTTTGCCATTGTAGTTGCAAAATCTGATGAGGCTGACATTGTTGTGTGAACTCGTTCGGTTTGCACAACTGGTGGGTTCCTTCCGTAGTTCACAAAGAATGGTGTTTTTCCCATTGTGGAGTGAATCCTGTTGTTGTGTTGGAATGCTGCCAATGCTAGCTATTCCATCCAGTCATCTTGTTGGTAACTGATAAAAAGTCGCAAGTACTTTTCAATTTCTTGGTTGGCCCATTCTGTTTGGCCGTCTGTCTGTGGATGATATGCCATTGAGGCATTTCTCTTGATGTTGAGGAGTCGGTACAGGTCGTCCAAGAACTTGGAGACAAACTGTGGTCCTCTGTCTGAAATTACTACCTGAGGCATGCCATACTTTGCATAAACCTCGTCTCATAGTATTTTTGCCCATCCCTCGAATGTCAATTCTGTTGAACAGGTGATCAGGATGATTGCCTTCGAGAAGTGATTGACTATGACGATGATTGCATCATAGCCATCACTTTCAGGGAGTCCAGTTATCATATCCACTGAGATGTGGATCCATGGTGACGAAGGGATCTCATTTGGATGAAGTGATGCTGCTTGTGGTTGGGTCGAGGACTTGCCTCTTTGACAAGTTTCACAAGCTTTGACATATCGGGTGATATCATGGTCCATTTTTGGCCACCAATACTCCCTCAAGACTAATTCTTTTGTTTTTGCAATCCCAGGATGACCGGCAGTTGCATGATCATGGTGGTTCGCAATGATGTCACCATGAAGTTTCTGGTCTCTGGGAATATAGATCCTCCCATCATAGCAGATTAAGTCCCCTTCTTTCTTTAGTCCTCGCTCGTGATTGAGTGAGGGGGCGATTCTTTGATCCCACTGATGTGGATCCCTAGTGGCACTCTTGATGTGTTCATGCATCAATTCTTCCATCAGCATGATCATGGCATGGAAGTGTTCTGGTCAGAGTAGGACGACTTCCTTATTGTCATTCCCTCCCTGGTCATGGTTGGCCCTTCGGCTGAGTAGGTCAGCCTTCTCATTTGCTGCTCTGGGTTTATGGTGCAATGTATAATCATATTGTGATAATTCTGTGACCCATCTGGCCTGTCTGCGATTGAGTTTCTGTGGATGTCGGAAGTATCACAGATTTTGATGGTCTGTCCAGATTTCAAAGATTTGGGTTGCTCTGATGAGGTAATGCCGCCATTTGGCAAGAGCAAGCATTATTGCGAGAAGTTCCTTGTCGTAGATTTCATAGTTTCGTTCTGTAACTGTGAGTGCCTTTGACATGAACACGACTGGTCACCATTTGCCCTCTTGCTCCTGTGACAGTACAGCTCCAATAGCACCTTCACTGGAGTCAGCTTCCACTTTGAACTTTCCATCCTGAGTTGGGATGGCCAAGGTAATATCTGTGGTCAGTCGTCGTTTCAGGTCATCGAATGCCGTCCGTTGGGAAATTCCCCAAATCCATGGGGAATTTCTGGTTAATTGTGTCATAGGTTGGACTATTTTGCTGTAGTCTCGAATAAATCATTGATAGAAGTTTGTAAATCCAAGGAATGATTGCAACTCCTTCTTTTTTGTTGGCTCCGGCCATTTGGTTACCCCAGCTGTTTTGATGGGGTCCATCTGAATGCTTCCTTCACTGATAATGACTCCAAGGTATTCAGTCTCCAATACCTCGAATTCACATTTCTCAGCTTTGAGGAAGAGTTTATGCTTCCTCATTAAAGCTAGTACCTGTCGTACTAGCTGTCGGTGTTCTTCTTTGGTTTTTGACATGATGAGAATATCATCCAAATAAATTGTGACCTTTCCAGTGGCAATAAGGTCTCTAAAGATGTTGTTCATCATCCATTGAAATGTTGCCGGTGAATTGGTGAGTCCAAAGAACATTACCGTTGGTTCGAACAAACCGTGGTTCGTTCAAAAAGTGGCCTTCCATTTGTCCCCTTCTTTGATGCACATGTTATTGTATCCCCACCGTACGTCTAATTTAGTGTAGTATTTGGTGCCTTGGAGCTTATCCATTAGCTCCGAGATTAAGGGGAGTGGGTAACAGTTTTTGATCATCATCTCGTTAAGCCTCTGATAGTCTTGTACTGGTCGGAGCTTGCCATCCTTCTTTTTAACAAAAAAGAAGGGGGATGCCATTGGTGATTTTGATGGTCGGATCCTTCTGCTAGACAAATTTTCTTCGAGAAATTTGTCTAGTTCTTGTTGTTCATTGTTGCCTAGTGAGTATGTTTTGCAATCCAGGTTGGCATTAGAGTTGGGGATTAATTCGATGGCATGATCCCAGGGTTTGGGCTCGAGTAGTTCATCAAAACTGTCTTTTTCGAATAAATCCTAAAAATCCTGTGCCCATTTGGGTACCATTTCTTCGAACATCCTTTCCTCCTTTCCTGCATTAGCTTTGGCTGCTAGGTCATTTGCATGGTGCATGGCACGAATGCTAATAGCCCTTTGTAAGTCAACAGCGAGTATTGTATCACCTTCCTCCATTTCTTCATCCCATTGGTCTTCGGGGTCTTCATCCGGTAATTCAAATGGGATTTTCCGGCAATGACACCTCGCAAAAATGAGGCACCCAGTTTTCCAATTGATAAGTGGGTTGTGTCGAATCAGCCAATCATAGCCTAGGAACACCTCTTTGGTTCCTAGATCGGTTACTGCCAAGTCGATCTGTTCTGAATGATCTCCGATGCTGAGCCTTAGCTCAACATACTTGGTGATTGATCTGGCTTGGTTCTTTGTTCCATCCGCATTATAGACTGGAATGGGAGCTGCTGTGGCTCGAGTGGGAAGTCGGTGCTTATCGACAAAAGCGCAATTTATAGAACTTCCAGTGCAGCCACTGTCGATTAATGCAGTAACTTTGTGCATTTTTCGAGATGTAAGAGTTTCGATTCAGGCTTCAGTTAATAGATCCCGTCCTGAAGTTTTGGCTCGTCGGATGAATTTCTGCAGTCTGCATAGTTCATCAAGCCACTTGAGAGCCCTGCTCTGTTGGGCTTCTCGCATTCCTTCAATCATATCATCGATCACTTCTTCAGCCCGACTTCTGTGTACCCAATTCTTGAGTACAGCTTTGGCTGCTGCTTCGTTTTTTGCATCTTTGATGGCTCACCAAGTCCATTCAGTGTCGAATGGACTTAGCCAATCGGTGGGGCCCTCTGCCCCTGTTCAGCCTTTCAGCAATTGAGTTTGACCTATGGGGTTAGTAGGGTGAACGGTTGACGATGATGCATCTTTAGGTCTTTTTATCCTTTTTTGGGCTCCTGTGGGTAAGTCGGTAGTCAAGGCGGTTTCCTGAGGCGATTCTGATTTTGGAGTAATAAGGTTGGGTATATTCAAATGCACACATAATTTAGACATAGGGTGTGTAACTACAGAGAAAGAATTGTCAGTCTGTCCAGCAGTCTGTGACCTATTACTCGAGTCCTTGGCCAAGTCAGTGGAATCGCTCACTGCTCGGCCTCTCCTTTTACCTCCTTGGGCTTGTCGTCCTGCCCGAGGTCTTCTTCTTCCTTCATCAATTCGGCAATCTATGCCCGAATGTCTTCTTGCATGTGCTTGTTCTTCTTCTGTGGGCAGTTTTGTGCCATGTGGCTCTTCTGACCACAATTGAAACACTTCCCCCCCTTCTTGAGATGATCCACATCCATTGGCTGACCTGTTCCAGTATATGTCGTGCCCATACCAGTTTGCTTCATTCCATAAGAAGTTGAGGTCGAGCCGCCGGGCTTGGCAGACGTGGTCATGCTGGAGGTGGAGGGCTTCGGGCCCTGTCCCTGACTTCTATAGCCGTAGGCCAAAGTAGTTGCTTCTGCTTTCTGCTGTTGCCGCTCTTTATACATCCTAATGATTCAGGCCTTCCACTCATCATAGCCTACTGGGATGTCACATCCCAGGTCTGAAATGGTGATGAGATAGTTGGATGGTAGTCCCATCTTCATGTATTCTACTATCTGCTCAGTGTTGGCAATATTGTCTCATACTCCAGCGAGCCTGCCAAGTCGTTCCAGCTCATTGAAGTAGTCTGTGGCCGCTTTGCTGGCCATCTTGTACTCCTTCATTTTTTGCTTGTGGACTTCTTGAACCACTGGATCTGTAAATTTGTCCCGGATCATTTGTTTGAAGACTGGCCATGTGGGATATCGATGATGATCCCGTGTGGTGGACCAGAATGATGGGGTGATCAGGATCCATCACACCTTGGCCTTGTCTGCCATATGGGTGATGGCAGAGGTTACCTTATACATGTCGGCAAGGAAGTATGTGGCAAAAACTTGAAAGTATTGGTCGCAGTCAACCAGGAAGCAATCAATATCGTCTGATGCTCCTTTGAAAAGATGGGGTTCAGCACAGAGAATGGGTTTGACTTGAAGGATTTGGGCATCGGCAGCGAGTGCCACCATCGGGTTCGGGATCCCACCATCAGGTGGCTGCACCCATCCACTTGGGGGTCCTGGAAACAAATGAAGAGACCTGTCATCAGTGATGGGGCTCCCTGGCTTGCGTGCTTCCTTTCACATGATTCAGCCATTCTTGATTATCCACCCCTGGGCGAGTGCCTCGAGGTCATCCTCAGTTGGGGCAGGTGCTTCGGGTGGCTTATCGCCGCTGCCCTCTGCCTTGTCTGGTGGTGGCTGTCCGGCAAATGATCGCGGGATGGGAGGCAGCCTCCATCGTTCTGGGTGGTGCTAGGCAGCTTGGGGCTGGCTTCTGGCAAGCCAAGATGCCATACTGAGGACAGCAGAAGTGGCATACGAATATCAAGATGATGCTGTTCAGGTTGATGGTGCCGTGTTTGCCGTTTTGGGCAGCAATATGCTCAGCATCCATGGCATTGGAGCTGATCGCTTGCCATACTTCAGCTTGTATAGTGGTAATGGTCTCATCTGATAATGCAAAAATCTTTGATTAAAATTAAAAATGGCCCGTTCAGTGGCCGCATATTGTAAAATTTCCTCTCACTCGACATGGTCAGCGAGAGTATACCTTTGTCCCAAAGACAACCTTAACCAAAGGTCGTCTTTCCATAATTCAGCTACCTGTTCTTGGTACAACCGAATGAATTCCTGCTCATGCACCTCGTGTGCTCCTTGCCTTAATACCTCTTCTGCTATTGGTCTTTCAAAGCTTCTCTGGTATTCAGAGAGAGGGTCTTCAACTACCTGGTTGGGGCCCTCTGTCTCTGCCTCGTCATCCACGTCACTGTCCTTGCTCAGTATTTCTCCCTCGAGGAGGGAACTGTCGAGCAGATTGTAGGCCTCCAGTATGGCCGTGCTGAGGCTGGGTGCTAGGTCTGGTGTCATCTGGCCCAGGGCGAGGAGAAGGCTCTTGCTCGGGCTGCTGCTGCTGCTGCTCGGCCTCTCTCCCTGCTGCTGCTGCCACCATTGCTCTGCTATATTGATGGAAGTTTCGATAGAAGTGGGGTCGAAGGAAGAGGGTGGCAATTGGCCCATTGAGGATCCTTTTGAGATCCCTGGTTGGGTCGATATGCTTGTTGTCCCCTCCAATCATTCCCTGCTCGGCTGGTATACCATTTCCCCAGTCAGGAATACTGTCAGTCTCTGCAATGGTATCGGTCCTGTATGATAGCGGTCGGCTGTCGTTGAGTGCTTCCTCCCTCGGGATGCTGTCCACCCAGATGACTCCAGTGATGGGCTCAGCCCATGGGTCGGGCTCAGTGGGGGGGGTGCTGGACTCTCAGAAGGGGGTGTCGATGGTGCTGGTGTTGACAAGGGTGCTGGCTCTGTCACTACCAGCTTCTCTCCTTCGCCGCTCCTCCTCTCGTGCTCGTAGATACCTCCCAAAGAGGTTGTTCTCCCTATAGATCTCATTGTCGATACATACCTGTCTGGCGAGATACTCAAAAAGGTCATGGGTAGGTCGAATTTGGTTCGCTTGGGGGCGGACCGCATCGGGGGCCTCGGTTGCCCATGTTCCTGCTGGTACTGTTTGTATGCTTGTTGTTCTGCTAGGATTACCGCTAGCTGCATGGTGCTCCAACCGGTCGGCCTCAACGGCAGCATTTCACCACCAGTGGTGCTCGCTGTTGTCGTCATTCCAGTAGGGGTCATTATCGACCCTTGTTCTGTTGTCAGTGCTCTTGTCTCGTACTGACACTGTATGATGGGATTCTCGACCCCTAGGACTGGCTCCTCGAGCCACCCGTGAGGCATCCAAGGAGTCTCTAGCACAGTGCCCAATGCCGGTGCTAGAGATGGGAGTTGTGGTCCTGATTGCTGGGATGCTGTGCTGGGGGGATGGGATGGGAGTGTTGGATTGGGGTCATCAGAACCCTGTGGCCCAGGGATTTCCAGGGTCTCTGATGACTGCTGGCGAGGGTCACAGGAGGTACGTGTGCTGGTGACACTGCTCCTCTTCTTCCCTAGTACACTTCTCAGATGGTCTCCCAGAGATGTCTTCGGAGTCAGGTCCTTTTGGCTGGTGGGGCTGTCGAGACGTTGAGGGTTGGGTAGAGGCAGGAATGTCATGGAGGGGGAGGTCTGGTGTGACATTGCGAAGGATGATCCGGATGCATTGGAATTCATGATAGTGCCTGATTGCCCAAGCTGTGATCGATTGATGTCCTCGACACAGCTGTATGATCACCAGAAGACCGATCAAGATTTCTATAATAGAAGCTAGGAGTTCAAAGAACTCGTGGGTAAAGTTTGGATCAGAGGGATTAAGAGCAGGGGACATTCGGTTCCTCAGCACAATTGGGCTTGAGGAAGGGAATGATAAGCGTTAAGCTAATTGTTAAGCCCAAATTTCATGTGACTAGTGACACGTGATAAACTGATAGAACCTCGCACTTCAGGTTATACTGTCAGAGTTCACTTAATGTGTGACCAGTGTTGTGTTGTCAAGGTGTTTGCAAGTAGCTCGAGATAAGATAGTGAAGAATAAACTTTAGCTTAATGCTGAGCTACCACAGTGAAAGCTGTCTACTTAAATACTGTTCTGTATCGTGCTATAAATAAATGTTCATAAAAGTTATTGTCTGTCATGAGGCTGTTATCCCTGCTGTTGCCAAGTGCTCCACAAAAGCTGTTGTGCTGTTACTGCTGCACTGCAATTTGTTGACAAAAGGAGTATTGTCTCTCCCTTCACAGCACACAGCAGCGTGTGCTAGTGAAAGCTGATTGGGTTGCTGATTAAGCTTCCCACAGTCCTAAGCGCTGGCCTAGGTGCCCTGACTAAGCAAGGATAGGGGTCATTCTGGGCAAAAGAGAATAAAAATGAAAAGAAAATGGAAAAATCATAACACTAAATAAGTCCAGATCATGATCCAAGTCAGCTGCCACTGACTGGCATCATATCTTTGAGTATATTCTCGTACTCGCTCAGAATTGCTATTCCAACACTCCCCCTCAATTCTGAGTTCCTAGAATACCTGCAGATAAATACTCATGTAATGGTCTTGGTAGGCCTTTAGTGAATATATCCGCTAAGTTCTCCTCTGATGTGCAGTGCTGAACTTTGACTTCATTTGAAGCCATGCACTCATGAATGAAGTGGTGCCATATGTCTATATGCTTCAATCGTGCATGGAATATAGGGTTCTTGGCAAATTTGATTGCTGATTGATTGTTGATAGAAATAGTCATTGCTTTATAAGATGGCAACCCTAATTCAGTTAAGAGTGCTCATAGCCAAATTACTTCCTGGGTTGTGTGTGCAAGGGCCATATATTCTGCTTCCATAGTGGATAAGGCTATGATGGGGTGTTTCTTTGAACTCCAAGTAATAGCTCCCTCTGCATAGGTACAGATATAACCAGATGTTGATCTTCTATCTGTTCTGTCTTCTCTCCAGTCTGAGTCTGAATAAGATATCAGCTCATCCATAGTCTCTCCATATGTGATTCTGAAGTCTAGAGTTCCCTTCAGATAGTGGAAAACTCACTTCAAAGCTGTGACATGCTCAGCAGCTGGATTCTGCATATACTTGCTTAATTTGGTGACAGCATGTGCAATGTCAGGCCAGGATCCATTGGCCGCATACATTAGTGATCTGACACCAGTATGGTAATATTGCCTGGTGGCTGTGTCAACACCTTGTGGGTCTTCTGTCAGAATTTTCTCTAGCCATACATTCAGGTCCATAGGCATTTTGACCAGTTTGCAGTCACTCATGCCCATTCGCTCAAGTACTTTGAGAATATATGCCTTCTGGGATAGAGTGATAGTGCTCTTGTCCTAATTCCTATCTATCTTCATGCCCAATATATATTGAATCTCCCCCATGTCTGTGACATTTAGCTTCTTCTTAAGCTCTTCTTTCATTTTAGACATGGTTTCATCATCTGAGGCAAGTAATGTCATGTCATCGACATGTACAGCTACGATTATGGGACTAGAACTCATTTGTCTGATGTACACACATTGATCACTGATCAATCTGATGTATCCAAGTCCCAAAAATGTAGCATTTAATTTGTCATTCCAAACTCAGCCAGATTGCTTGAGTCCATACAACATTAATTTGAGGTGTGCCACTTTTCCACTCCCATCTGAATATTCAGGTGGCTGTGCCATGTAAATAGATTCATTGAGTTTACCATTTAAGTAAGCTCCAACAACATTCATTCCATGAATGATTAGGTTTCTTTGAGCAGCAATTGCCATGAGTAGATGGAATGTGTCCAGCCTGACAACTGGTGCATATGTCTCAAAGAAATCAATGCCAGGTACCTGTGAAAATCCTTTTGCAACAAGTCTGGCCTTGTACCTGGTGATTTTTCCATCACCATCCCTTTTCAATCTGTAAGTCCACTTGCAATCCACAAGTGATCTGTCTTTGAGTAATTCTTTCAGCTGCCATGTGCCTAGAGAAGTCAATAGATTGTATTCTTCATCCATTGCTTTCTTCCAATGATGTCAGTCTGACCTTGTCTTGGCTTCTTCAAGACTTAATGGCTCATCACTGAGGTTATCTGCAGTTTCCCCAATGCATGCATAGTCTATTGCAACATTTATGGCTTCCAAAGATGATTCTTCTGAGGTACGCTGTTGTTCCGATGTTTTCACAGCTCATACACTTGGATTATGAAGTGTCCAGTAACTCAGTTGAGTCTTTGATGCAATTTGGACTGATTTGTCACATGGCTTGATCACTTTTCCACACTATATTAGGAAATTTGATTTGATCAATGACACATCAGGGGCTATTTCCTCTTTTGGTTTGGCATTTCTGGCATCCATGGAATCATCCAAAATGCCATCATTTCCATCTGAAGTCTGCTTGACTTTGCTCTCTGACTCCCTCTCAAGCGATGAAGGGTGGGAGACTATATAGTCAGTGTCTATAGGCTCTGTAGTGTTGTTTTCAGGGAATATAACATTTTTTGAGGTCTGAATCTGCCTGGTTTGAGGGTTATAATATCTCCAGGCCCTGAATTCATCTGTAAGACCTGTGAAAATAAATTCCCTTGACTTTGGGTCCAGTTTTGACCTCTTGTTATCTTGCTGCAACATCCAGCACTTTACTCCAAATTCCTGAAGTGCTGAAATATCTGGTTTCATGTCCTGAAACACTTCTTCTGGGGTTAAATCATTCTTGATGGCCCTGGTTAGTGATTGGTTCTTCAAATATGTGGCATATGCCACTGCCTCAGGCCATAGAAACTTTGGTAAGTGATGTTCTTCTAGCATGGTGCATGCATGCTCCACAAGAGTCCGATTTATTCTCTCAGCAACTCTATTTTGAGATGGAGAATATGCTGCAGTCAATTCCAACTGTATGCCATTGTCCTGGAGGTATTCCTTTACCTCTTCATTGACATATTCCTTTCCATTGTCAATCCTCATAAACTTCAGATCCTTCCCTTTGTGGACTTTGATGTATTTTTGATACTGCTGGATCTTCTTTCAAATTTTCATATCTTGCTTTGACTTCAAAAAATATAGCATTGTCCTTTGGGATTTTCCATCTGTGAAGCTTATGTAATATCTTTCACCATGGATACCCTGAGTTTGGGCTGGCCCCCATAGATCCAAAAATGTCATTTCCCCTATTTCAGTATAGTTCCTTTTGGCTTTCTGTGAAAATGGCTTGGTATGATGTTTAGCTTTTATGCAAGCTATGCAATCTGTCTGAGGCTTGGCTGACTCATCTATATCCATCCTCTTGACCATTTTCTTCCTAAATAGTCTCTTTACTGATCCCATATTTAAGTGGCCTAATGTTTTGTGCTACTTTTGCCATGATCGGGCTGATTTCATAGTATGAGCCTGGGTTATTTCTGAAACAATGATGTTAAGGCTGTACAGCTTTGATATTTTATCTCCATGGCTGATTATCTTGCTATGTGGTGAGATAATATCCATTCTGAACTCTTTGAATCTGAGTTCAAATCCAGCATCTGTAATGCACCCTATCGACATAAGATTGAATGGTGCATCAGGACAGTGGATACACTCCTTTAGTGTGACCAGAGTGATCTTTTCTCCTTCAATCATTTTAATCTTGACAGTTTCTCTTCCTAAACCTTTGGTTTTTCCTACACTAATGACTTCATGTCCTGGAGTTTTAACATAGTCAGAAAAATATAATCTATTTTTGACTATATGTCTGGTAGTGCCAGAGTCCTCTAGCCATGATACTCCTGAGAGTGAAGTAAGTGTGACATCTGTTGCACAAAATATGTAGTCATCTTCTTCTGAGTCCAATTTAGCAATATGTGTCTGAGTCTGGCCCTTTCCCTTTTCTTTCCATGACTTTCTAGAGTTCTTCTTCTCATTTAGGCAATTTGTTCTGATGTGACCAGTTTTCCCACAACTGTAACATGTGACTTTTGAATTGAACTTCTTGTCATATGCTGCAAGTGTCGTAGTCTGATCAGAAGTCTTTTCCTTTAGTCGGATGTCCTCCTGAAGAATTCAGAAAATGAACTTGTAAGAATCTTTCAAGTCAGCAGTATCCACTGATGAGATGAATGAATTTCATGATTCCAGGAGTGATATAAGCAGTGTAATAGAGAAGTCCTTCTTCTCAACTTTCTGCTTAAGAGATGCCAGCTCCTCCTGATAGGACCTTAAAGTTCTAATATGCTTTTCTATGTTTCCTTCTTCTTCGCACTGAGCTCTGAAGAATTTCCTTCTGACAAGAACAATTTCCATGGGTCCCCTAGACTCATACATATCTTTCAGAGCTTTCCAGGCTTCTGCCAAAGTCTTTGAACCAGCAATATATACCAGTGGGCTATCAGAAACCTGCAATCTTATTGTTGAAAGAGCCTTCCTATCACTCTTCTTCCAATCTGCCACCAGTGTCATGTCTGCTGAGGCCGGAATGCTTTCATCTGCATAATCAATTAGTCCTAAATTGGTTAGGATATCAATCATCTTGATTTTCCATGTCAGATAGTTTTCCAGACCCTTAAGGGGGTCAATTCTATACATGGACTGGCTATCCATGCAGTTCTATGTGTGTATGTAAAGTATAAAAGGGTGTGAAGTGAGTAGTGATATAAGTTCACTTATGGCCAGGGCCCATAACCTGTTGTAAGTAGAGAGCAGAGTAATGTAACAGAGAACTAGAATTAGCCTCTTGAGAGAGAAACATTCTACTTAAATACATTTCGTATTACTTCAAGATCTTTCTACAAGATACTAAATAAGTCCAGATCATGATCCAAGTCAGCTGCCACTGACTGGCATTGTATCTTCAAGTACATTCTTGTACTCGCTCAGGATTGCTATCCCAACACAGATCCTGCCAGTCAGGGCACTCAAATCATGAGTTATATCTGTGCTCTGTGCCCTGCTCATTTTGGCCTCCAGCAGTTAGAAGAAGAGCTTCTTATTATGGCCCTGATTCATGCACTCTCTCAGCCTGAATTTGGAAACTTCATCACATCACTATTCCTTCTCTCTGATAAGCTCACTCTTGAAGGAATCTGCACTGCATTTCACAATGAAGAAAACAATCAGAAGCTGCATGCTGGTGATCCAGCAGTCTCTGTTGCTCTTAAAGCCACACCTTTCCATTCAGCCATGAATCCAGCTACCAATGCTGCTGTAAAATGTGGATGGTGCCTTCACAAGAATCATGCAGAGGAAGAGTGTATAACCAAGAAGTTCTCACTTAAATGGGACTGTGAACATGCCACTGACCATACCACTGGGAAGCATCATCACAAGGAGGCTGGAAAGAAGGATTTGGAAGCAGCTAACTCTGCTGAGATGAAGAAGGAGACTGCTAGCTAAGCAAGTACTGATTATCATTGCCTGCTGTGTCTCATTGGAATACCAATACAGGTGCTTCTTATCATATGACCTCTCACTGACAATGGTTCTGACTCTAGGCTCCACATGTCATTTCCATTCATCTTGCAGACAATTCAGTCATTTATTCAGCAGAGATTGGGTCAGTAGTACCGGAGCCAGAGATTCAGAAGGAGAAAGACTCAGTGGTGGAACTCTTTGACACACTGCATGTATCAGCATTGAAAAGTAATCTCTTATCACTCTATCATCTCATATGAGAAAAGGGATTCAAGATCTCAATTGCTGGATCAGATGTTACTTTCAGCCAAGATGAAAAGATTTGATTCACTGCAACTGTAAATGAGAGCAATATTGACTATATCAATGCTACCACACATTCATTCTCAAAATCAGCCACTATCATTGTAAACTCAAGCTCCACAAGTACCTGCCAGATGGACAATACACTTTTGCATAAATATTGCTGTTATTAAAATATGGACACTATATGGCACATGCATACAAAGCAGCTAGTAACTGGAATGAAGTGAGAGTCAGGTCCCCCAACTGATTCTATCTGCACACCATGTCTCACTGGCAAACAGCATTGCCACAATATTCCTTGTGGCCCCTTAGAGCAGAAGAAACACCTTCTTGAGTGAGTATACAGTGATATCAAAGGTCCAATGCCTGTTGCAACTCCAGAGGGCTATCACTACTGGATAACATTTATCTGCAGTGCATCTGACACTTGAGCTGTCACATCTCTGAAGTATAAAAGTGATGCCTTTAATGCCTTCAAGCAGTTCAAAGCATATGCAGAGAATATCCATCCAGGATTCAAAATCATTGAGTTTCAGAAAGACAAAGATGGTGAATATATGGGAAAGGAGTTTATTGACTTCTGTACTGAGCATGTGATCAAAAGGCAACACACTAAACCTGATGAACTATATCAGAATGGCACAGCAGAATGAGTCAACTGCATGATTGCAGAAGTCATCACTGCTATGTTAAATGAGTCATATCTTCCACCATCATTTTAGAACCTCACTCTCTGAGTATTTATCCATATTCAAAATTGCATTCTCACAGATTCTCTTCCAAACACAACACTCTTCACAGAATGAGACTCAAAATCATTGAAAACCAGATATATCTCACTTTCATGTGTTTGGATGCCTTGCATATATGCTAGTATGAAGGAAAAGACATTGAGCATTAGAGTCACATACCCAAAAATGTATCTTTGTTGGGTATCCAGAGGAAGTAAAAGGCTGGCTATTCTGGAACCCTTCTATACAACAGTTCATTACCTTCAGCCACACTGTATTCAATGAGTGTGTATTTTCTGAAAACCACAGAAACATTATAAATCCCCTCAATAATAATACATCTTCCACAAACAGACATAACAGCACAGATACTGCTATACCTAATGTGACAATGCCTCATCAAGAGGGAGAGAACATACCTACTGATAAGCCATCTCTGCCATCTGAGCAATTTTCACCATCATCATTCTCATCATTTAGACCAGCTTCATTCACTCCACCAGATATGCAAACACCTCCAGAATCATCTCTTACTCCACTATCAAGTCTTCTGACATCTTCTATACTCTCTTTACCACTCTCACATCCTCAGACATGCTTTAAGCCACAATATGACTCTAAAGGCCTTATAATTCCATCTCCAAACACTGGGTGTGGTTTTTGCCATAAATATTCTGGCACCAATGCAATAAACTCACCAGACTCAGATGAACCTGTTTCTGATTCCATTGATGAAACTACTGCTGAGTCAGAGCTTACTGAGATAGACATTGTCACAGGAATGATCTTTGTATTGCATGATGATGACTATATCACATATACAGAAGCTCTTGAACTTGCATTTCAGACAGCAGTGAAAATGGCAAACCAAGCATCTGCATCCAATGATGAGCCAAAGACACTTGTAGAGGCAATGACTTGGCTAGGAGAGGAAAGTGAAAAATGGTATGAGGCAGCTCAGCAGGAATTGAATGCACTGCAGGAAAGTAGCACCTTTAAGCTCATGAAGCTCTCTCCAGGACAAAAGGCTATAAGTGGAAAATAGGTCTTTAAAGTGAAGCATAACTCTGATGGATCCATTGAATGCTACAAGACATGCTATGTTGCAAAAGAGTACTCACAGCAGCCAGGTTTTAACTACACTGAAGCTTTCTCTCCTACTCCAAAATGGGCAGCCATCTGAACAGTCCTCACTCTTGCTGGACTTGAGAATCTGGAGCTCTGGAGTGTGGATATCTCATCAGCATTTCTGAATGATGGTCTGAAAGAGGAGGTATATCTTCAACAATCAGAGAGATTTGAGACAAAGGATAAGAGCTGGATGCTTTGTCTCTTCAAGTCCATCTATGGACTGAAGCAGGCTAGGCATGAATAGCACAAAAAGCTCCACAGTGCTATGACCAAGATGGGCTTTGACAGAGTGTGCTGTGAACACAGCATATAAGTGTACAAGAGAGATGGTGCTTGGATTATCATCCCTGTGTTTGTCAATAATGTAACAATTGCTGCAAAGTCCATGGAGTCTGTACAATATGTTGTCAATAACCTCAAGAACCACTTTAAACTTCACAATCTAGATCCAACTTCATTCCTCCTTGGTGTTGAAATATACAGGGACTATCTAAACTGAACACTCATGCTCTCTCAACCACAGTATATCTAAAAAATCCTAAAATGTATCAGAATGTCTGACTGTAACAGTGTCAGTACCTCTCTTGATCCACACACTAAGCTATTCAGCTTGATGTCCCCTGCTACTCCAGAGAAATGTGTTATGCACATGCCACCAGCCTCCATGTCACCTCAACCAACTACAGATTCAATCATGGAAACTCATCAGACTCTGGCCACTCCCCATTATTGATTAATTTCATTTTCACCATTATCATTTCACATTCATATTTCACATTGTAATATCTAGACCCCAAACTTGGTAGCAAATATTAACATTGGAACCCAATGGAATCCAACTTGGAATTAGCTACTATTAGTATATAAAGTCATGTATAACCATTATAACTATTCAGTTTGAATATCAACTTGGATAGCCATCTACACTTCATGCTCACTTCAACTCCTCTCTACCTCATCCAATGGACTCTGCTCTAAAGGATACTCTTCACTTCTCCAACAGAACTCTGTTCTGTCCATCCAAATCCTTAGGCCCAACTCAAGGGAGATGTTGCCAATAGCTTTATTAATGCCCATGCACACTACTGGTCTCCATGCATGCACTCAAGTCCAGTTGATTGGCATATTCCTAACAGTATATTTGAACTCAAACCCTTGAGTCAAAATCTTTATCATGTCTACTACATTTATCCAATCCACAGAAACCAATCCTGAACAAACTCAGCCTATCCATCACAACATGTTTTCCATGGAAGACATCCTGTCATCCATCTCAAAGAAACAACCAGGCCTTTTTGGATCAGCCTCTGGTAGAGGACAAACTTCCCATAGAGAAACCTACACTCACTCCAGCTTCACTGTCTGCCAACCTCATTATGATGATTCCTCTAACCCTTTTGATGCTACTAGCATCCCAACCAACAGAGCCCAACAGGCCAGCCTGATATACAGCATCTAAACTGACACCCTGACAAACCCTTTATCTCTGAGCAATATATATAGAAATTCAGACAGCTCAGACTTGGAGAGTGGAAATGAAGACACCTCTACTCATACTCCCATCTAATGGGAACTAGGTGGTAATCCACCAAACCCTTTTCCAGGAGAGCCAGATGATCCAGGTGATCCAAGTGGTCCCAATAGCCCAGCTAATGGCCTTGCAGGAAACAACAATCTAAATCAGCAGAATATGTTCCTAGAATTCATGAACCTGTTATGAGGAGTTTCTGCTTTCCTCAATAATCTTAAGCTAGCCACTATTTGCACTAAAGTCAAGGAACTGGAATCATTTGACAGCTCTGACTCTTGCAAACTGAAAGCCTTTATTGTCTCCCTCTAGTTGAACTTCAATGACAGACCTACCATATTCACAACAGATGCTAGCAAGGTCAACTATGCCATCTCCTTCCTGGCTGGCACCATGCTTAACTGATTTGAACCAGACATTTTTAACCTCAATCTGTGGAATCTGTCAGCCTGGCAATTCTTCTATGCAGCTTTCTTAGATGAGCTTTGTAGCAACTTTGGTCTCTTTGATGCCATTGGAGATGCTGAGAATGCATTAGAACACCTTCAAGTGCATGATGGAGACTGGATCATAAAGTACATGGTCCAATTCAACCAATATGTCTTGCAAGTTGAGTATGGAGACAACTCCCTCCATCATGTCTTCTACCATGGTCTCTGTATCCACATAAAGGATGACATGGCTCATCATGGAAAGCTCAGCAACTTCTGTGACATGTGCCTCCTCACCCAAGAACTTGATGCCTGTTACTGGACCTGGAAGACTGAAATTGCCCATGAAAATCAGGACAATAAAGCCCCTAACCAATCCTCCAACCCCAAATCTAAGGAATCCAATTCTTCCTTGGACCCCAGCTCTGCATTGAAATCCACCACTGTCAAGCCCTATACTGACAAGCTAAGCAAAGATGGCCATCTGACTCAGGAAGAAAAAGACCATTGGTGTTAGAACAATCTCTGCATGTTCTGTGGAGCCAAACACAATTCTGAGGATTGCAACAAGCAGAAGGCAGCAGCTTCTGCCAAGAGTCATGCAGCAGAAGTAGACACTGCTCCCAAGAAACTGGTGATATGCTTGGTAATGGCTAAATGACTAAGAGAGATGAATGAGGAATGAACTCTCAATCACCAACACCTAACCACTCAATACACAATCACCAAATACAGTTGAGGTCAGTTGTTTCAAGTACAATAGAAGCACTCTTGCACTCTTAAGTAAAATCAAAGAAACAGTCAATAAAGACAGTTATTCAACTCTATCTTGCTTTCAAAGATGCAATACTCATGAGAGTAGTTTATAGCAATGTTTAAGTATAATTAGGACTTAGAATCAATGCCAAATTGTGCTCTAAATCAACTTAGAATATTCCAAAACCCAATGAACTCTGAAACCCAAATACTAAGTCTATCAAGCACTTAGGCTTGACTAGCTGCACTCTTGGCTGGCTAGCAGTCCTCAAAACTGAAGAACTTGTATTCTGATGCCGAAACCCTTATAGTTTGAAACCCAAATTAATCTGAAACCCAAAATACAGTTATTATTCCAATCCAATCCTCTCTAAGTGACAAAGCAACTTAAATAAATCACTAAGTTGAAGCAGAACTCAAAATCCATTGTCCCATGGACTAGCTACAGTGGGCTAGAAGGCCTGAACACAGGGGTGGGTCGCTTGCTTGCTATTTCCCCCCCATTCCCTTCTTTTATACATCAACAACAGGTACAGAATCTATAAATAAAGAATTCAAAATAATATTTCTCCTGTTTAAAGCAGAATCATGCCATTATTCCGGAATGGCAGCACTCCTGGACTCCCCTAGGCTTGCCCAGACCTGCCTGATCACCACACAGCTTTATTTTAAGCCTACAGTGCCTGTGGGTACCTAACTCCTTTCTGTCTACTCAGAGTTTTAATCCCCTGAGTTATTCTTAATAGCTTGATTGATCAGGCCTGGTCAGGCCCAGTCAACTGGTCCTATCCACTCTATTCCTCTCAATTCTAAGTCTCTTAGGTCACCTGATATCTAGAAAATTCAGACTTAGGCATTTGAGTCAAAACTCAGAGTGCTAGCCACAGATCATTGGGTCCCTCTTCTTACTACTCCTGGATGATGCTGTCTTTACTCAATACTCCACAACTGGCTATGGTATTACCTCTAGCCATCTTAGAATATACTTGTCTTAGTGGCATGTAGAATTGGCTCCAGTTGAGGTATCATTTCTAAGTCCAACTTGGACTTAGTATTGGTGACTAGCATGACTATCAGCTTGGAGCCTCAGCCATAGTCCTCTACTGGCTAATGATCCTCAGTTACTAGCATATTCTAGTGTGTTATGCAGAATTTGCAAATTATAGGGCTGAACATGTACTCTGCATATCACCAGCTCCAACTGAGTCAGAAAACTAGGAAGCAACCCTGTTCCCTCTGTGTGAGTTCAGGGTTGCATTGACTCTATTCACATACCAGAGGTCATCACCCTCAACACAACATCTGTTTCCAACCAATCCTTCCATCTTTCACTTTCAGCAGAATTACTGACTAGTACAGAGCCTGACAGGACTCCAGCTTCTATCATTCTGTGTTTTCTTGCTCTTATCAATTCTGGTTCTAGACACTGCTTTGTTGACACTAAGTATATAGCTGCCAATGATATTTCTGTTAAAACCATCCTCAGTGTGCAACTCCAATTATTCAATGGTTCCATTAGAAACTGCATATCTCAAACTGCAACCATTCCTATCTGTTTCCCTTCCAGAGACATCTTTCTCATCGACTTCTATGTCACTTATCTGGATTCATCCTGCAATCTTGTCCTAGGATACAACTGGCTCTCCTGCTACAATCCACTGATTGACTGGGCTGAGAGCAGTATCACTTTCCATTCAAGTGACCAGAATCTCACTCCAACCAATTCCACAGCCTCCAGCACATTCCTGAGACCTCTGTGCTCACAGAACAACAGTCCACACCTCTCCAAGCCTTCAAGCTCAATTCTGGGACTTCCACATCCACCAGACTCCATCAATTCAACCTCCAGGGCTTCACTCCATTCCAAATTTCCTTTGGGTAGCTGGCAGGCTCTGTTCCTGTATGAACCCATCTATTCCTATCCCTCCTCAGAGTCTTTTACTATGAAAGCACACTCAAAGATCTCCATCATATCTGCTGCTGCATTTGTCCAAGCCAGTGCAGAAGAAGGCACTCAGCAGTTTACACTGCAGCCTTCCTTGTCTAATATTGGAGCTAAAGCCACATCTGCAGAATCAGCAGATCTTTCATCAGTGCTAGTAGAGTACCACAATTTTGCAGATATCTTTAGTGATACCCTCTCTGAAAAGCTACCCAAACACAGACCATACAACCTCAAAATCAACCTTGAGGAAGAAACATCTCCACCACTTGGACCTATTTATTCTCTCTCAGAATCTGAACTCAAGGCTCTATGAGAGTTTATTGATGATAACCTGCACAATAGGTTTATTACTCCATTCCACTCTCTGCACAGAGCTCCAGTCCTATTTGTCAAAAAGAAGACTGATGAACTCTGATTTGTGTCAACTACTATGGCCTAAACAAAATCTTCAAGAAGGATCACTATCCTCTTCCCCTCATTTCTGATCTCTCTGACTCTGCCCACTCTGCATGCATCTACACAAAACTCAACCTTTGACATGCCTACCATCTTGTTCATATAGCTAAAGAGGATGAATGAAAAACAGCCTTCCAGACCTATTATGGTTTCTTCAAATGGCACATCATGCCTTTTGGCCTCACAGATGCTCCAGCAGCATTTCAATGATTTGTGAACAATATATTCTCTGACATGCTTGACATATCAGTAGTAGTCTATCTTGATGACATCCTCATATATTCTGACAACCTGGAAGATCACCAGAAACATGTTTGTGAGGTTCTATGCAGGCTTAGAGCTAATGGACTCTACTGCAAAGGTTCCAAATGTGAATTCAACTGGGATTCCATGGAGTACCTAAGCTACATCCTATCATCTGAAGGACTTTACATGTCTGAAGAAAAAGTCAAAGACATCCAATCTTTTCTTGGCTTTGCCAACTTCTACCATCACTTCATACATGAATATAGTGATATTATTATCCCTCTTACATGACTCATCTGCAAGAGAACTCCATGGAAATTTGATGACAAATGCTTGGCTGCCTTCAATGATTTAAAACAAGCCTTTACACATGCTTCTATCCTTACCCACTGGATCCCTGATTGAAAGATAGTGGTGGAAACCAATGCCTCCAATTATGCCATTGCAGCTATCCTCTCTATCTACCTTGAAGATGGCAAAATTCATCTGATCACTTTCTGCTCCTAGAGCCTCTATAATGCTGAACTCAACTATGACACCTATGATAAGGAGCTCTTAGCCATTTTTGAACCTTTTAAACATTGGTGGTGAAGAGGATCTGAGTGCACACAAGGTGAAAATAGATACAGCAGAGCACTATCTACTGACTACACTCACACCAACAACACACAAAACTCTTAGTTTATGGGAGGATTATAATGCAATAAAAGTAGTAATCAACAAATATAATTGTCTTCTTCAATAAATCCACAGCACATGAACAGTAATAGCACACTTACAATAGTCCAAGGTCTCTCTAAGTCTTAAAGCTTTTCATTTTATCAAAATAAGAGATGGCAACAGGTGTTGCCAGGCCTCAAGGCAAAGAGTATTGCAGCTCAATACAATACATCAAAACACTCCCACAAAACCCTCAAAAGATTCTAAGCATGGCTCTGATCATCTTAAAATCCCTAACACACACAATACATGACTCAAAGCTTTACACTCTAAGCAGAAAACAATCACAAACATATCAACAAGTGCCAAAGAGCACAGATCTCTGTTCACAAGTTTCCAAACCAATTGTAGATCCACAGAATTCAAACCTATGTGATCTAGAGACACAAAACACAATAAAACACCATCCAACAGACCAAAGGGTTTGAACCTCTGCCATCTGTAGTGCTGTGCATCATAAATACCTCAAAAACTCAAGATGATGCTCTTCAGACACTGCTCTCTTATTCTCAGATTAGAGCATGATCCAAAACCTCTTATCAAACTGAGCTCAAGTCCTTCATAAGCTTCAATGCCTTGCTTAGTTCTCACAGCTCTCTCAAGGATATTCAATAATACATTTATTCTCTCATCCAAAGTTACAAACACAAACCCAGAGCTAGAGTGCAAGGCTTTCTGTATCTAATACACCACAACTGTGAGGGTCAGAAACTCATCTTTCTACTCATACAATGCAGTATTTAAATACTCTACTATGGTACTTACTAATACAATCCTACTATGGTATCTTCAAAGCATAGGACTCTATGCCAGATCCCATGAGTATTATTTGCATACATATTGCAGTTGCCATACTTATTCTCTTCTGGGCCAGGACTGCACAATGTTTCCTCACTAGCTGATCTTAGCTTGCTGGCCTAGCTCAGTCTGCTCACTTTCTTATTTTCTTGGTGATACATCTCTGACAGTGGTAAACTATTCTGGACCCCTGGAGTTATCTCCCATATCTGAAGTCAGCCACAATAGTTATGTTCTCTTTTCCAGTGTCTCAATATTCTCTCCAGCTCATAAAATGCATTGCTTCTGGCCTGACATGTATTAATTAACTTACTCAATATAGTATGTGTCATACTACAGTATAATGCAGAGTCTCTCACTGTGTTAAGCATGCTAAGGCACTGTAAGTAAGTATGCATGCAAGTCTCTGAGCAGTACATGTGCTATTCATCTCTGAGGGTAGTATTCCTCTATCTATTCCTTTGTTGCCATCATTTCATTTTTTCATTCAGCACTCAGTTATTCAGATACCTTTCTTTGGGTCTCAGTTCTCTGTTCTAAGGCATGTTCCATCAGTGCATCATTAATCAATGTGATCAGGATTGCCAATCATATTTCAATCATATCCTTTTTATCTTTAGCATGCTCTCTTATGATGGTATTGGTGCATTTAGAGCCAAGTGCTAGGATCTCACATGCAGTCTAATCCCTCTGGTATTTGTCTGCTACTAGGTCATACACTCTGCTCCTTGTTACTTCAGTTTAGCCTTATGATGGCTAGGTTTCTGTGTGCTCTTATTCTATTCTCAGTTACATACTTACTGGACTAAAATGCAATCCATGTATTCTCAATTTTTGCAATTTTACATGCCTGAACATGGAGAGGGCATGTCAGCAGCACTACCTTGAAGACTCCATGGACTCCATCAATATTGTAACAGACCATAAGAACCTTGAATACTTTACCACCACCAAGATTCTAATCTGCCAACAGGTCTGCTGGTCTAAATACCTATGACAGTTCAACCTGGTAATCCAGTTCTGACCTGGAAAACTTGGTGGGAAACCAGATGCACTTACTAGATGATGGGATGTCTACTCTGAAGAGAAGAATAGCCAATATGCCCAAGTCAACCCCCACAATTTCTGATCTGTGTTCACACAAGAACAACTCTTTGTGTCACTCCACACAACCTATCTTAAGAGCTCTACCCTATGGGCTAGTGCCTGAATGGATATTGACAAACTTCACACCAATATCAAACAAGCACAATTCTCTGACTCTATATCCTCCAATGGCCTTCATCATGCCAAAGCCACTTCCAAATCCTTTCTCTCTCAGTGGTCCATTGATGAATCCAATATCCTTCAGCTTGAAGACCACATCTATGTCTCAGACTCTGACAATCTCCATCTCCACATACTTCAGAACAATCATGATCACATCTTGGCAGGCCACTTTGGTCAAAACTAGACATTAGAGCTAGTTCAATGGGACTACACCTGACCAAAGATGCATAAATATATTCGACACTATGTTAAATCCTGCACAGTTTGTGAGTGCAATAAGATACTGAGACACTGCCTCTATGGGTTACTCAAACCTCTATCAGGTCTCAAATGGCCATGGGATTCCATTTTCATGGATTTCATTGAACAACTACCAGACTTCAATAGGTTTATTGCCATCCTAGTAGTCATTGATCAGGCTAGCAAGCAAGCCCTCTTCATCTCCACTCATAACACCATTAACTCTGTGGAGCTCACCCAACTTTTCCTTATCTATGTCTTCTCCAAACATGGGGTACCCAGTCATATCACCTCAGATTGTGGCTCTGAATTTGTTTCTCAATTTACTCATGTCTTAACTATAGCTCTTGACATGAAACTCCACCTTACTTCTGGTTATCATCCAGAGGCCAATGGACAAACTGAACAGACAAACCAAACTCTGGAGCAGTACATCTGCATCTACTGCTCCTACCAACAGGACAACTGGGACACTCTCCTACCCATTGCCAAGTTTGCCTACAATAATGCTTCTAACATGTCCACCAGAATTTCCCCATTTTTCACTAACAAGGGTTACCACTCCAACATCACTGTTCACTCTGAAAGGGACATCACCTCTGCTCAGGCCTGAGACTTTGCAGTCAATCTTGATGAATTCCATCAAATACTGAAGAATGAAATTTCTGAAGCTCAGTCTTGCTATAAGATCTAAGCAGACAAGCATCAGATTCTGGCACCCCTGTTTACAGTGGGCAACAAGGTTTATCTCAGTTCCAAACATATCAAAACCACCCATCTGACTAGAACATTCTCAGAGAAATACCTTAGTCCTTTCAAAATCATAGTCTAATCTGATTCTCACTCCTTCACTCTGAGGCTTCCATCAGATCTCTGGTCCATTCATCTGGTCTTTTATGTGTTATAATTGGAACTCATAGAAGAAAACACCATTTCTAACTGAATCCAACCACTGTCACCTCCAGTCAAAGTCAATAAAGAAGAACATTTCGAAATAGCCCAAATCCTTGACTCAAAGCTGGACTGCTAGTTCTGCTGCTCACTGCTGTACAAGATCCAGTGGCTATGCTACAAAGGTACCAATGAAGAATTTGCTTAGTTACTGGCCTCTGAGTTCTCCACTGATGAATTTATTGAAGAATTCCACCATTGATACTCAGGCAAACTAGAACCCTTATCCAAAGTCATCCAAACATTCTGTTTCTAATACAATACTACTCTGGACACCACCAGTGTCCCATCTTACTATCTCAATTATAACCACTAATTACCACCATTTCAGTCATCTCTTTCACACTTTCAAAGTTAAAATCTTATAATTACATTTTTTCTCCACTACCAACATTTGATGTCTTTCTATATATATTTCATACAAATCTTTACAAGGAAGCAGAACCTAACAGGCCTGTATCAGAATCTAAACTCTCTCCCTATTTTTTCAATTCCTCTACATCCTCATCCAGCCTCTTCAGCATCATCTCCCAAAGATCTTCCACCTTCTGATCTCTCTCATCCTTGAAAATCAGTTGGACCTTCTTCCAGGCCTCCACCTTAGATTCTAAAAATAGCACTAAGAGAGACAATATGTCATTAGAACCATAGTCATCCTGGAGACCTGCTACCATACTGCAGACATCTGCCAGCTCATCTGCCAGCTCATCTACATGACTCATTAACTTGTGAATTAATCTGGAAATTTGGTGGAGGCCAGTGGAGACTTCCACACTACTGATCACCTCACTTGCAATGACACTCTTATTGAATGAACAAGCAGTTTTCTTGACCTTGCAGCAAGTGCAAGTCTGCCCTCAACTAGCACCTTCAGTTACTGATCATGCATAACACTGCATACCATCTTGATGACAGCACATACAACTTCCTGAAAACAAAAAGCTAAGTCAAACCACACAAGAAAACCAAGACACTTACTTTCACCATCCAACAATTCTTCACTCTCTGCCAGCCCCATCACTTTCAACTTTGCCTGCATTTTGGGACTAGCAACCACCTCTGTCCCACTGCCATCCACTATGCTCCTCAACCTGAACTTGTGTTTATAGCTCTTCTCCACTAGACCCACCACTCTTCTCTTTTCCTCTTGCACCTTCTTTCTCCTCTCTAGAGTCCCCTCAGATTCTTCTGACTCATCATCTCTCTTGGTTCTCTTGTCCTGCTCATCACTGGACTCCAGAGGCATATGGTCAGTCACCTTCTTGAAGTGAAAACCAGGGCCAGAACCAAACTGTTCTGCCAGCACTTGATGCAGCCAAAAATCAATGACCTCCATGGAGGTCATTTGCAATCCATCCTCTATAACCATCCCCTCCTGCTCTACCTCCAAGGCCTCAGCTCTTTCCATGGCCTCTGCAGCCTCCCTCTCCTCAGCCTCCCTCTGAGCAGCCTCTCTCAACACCTTCTCTGCCTCCTTCACCTGCCTCTCTGCTGCCTGCTGGACCTCCTCCCTCTTTTTCTCCAACCTCTCTTGCTGCTTCTTTCTCTGCACCTTTCAGGCCACACAGTCTGCCCAGACCTTCTCCTCTCTCTCCTGCTCTCTTTTCCACTCCAAGTGGACTTTTATGACCTCTGCATACTCTTTCTCCATGGTCTGCTATTCCAGACAAAATAATTCCTTGGCCTCTTCAGGGCCATCAGAGGTGGGTTCCCTCACCAAAGGCTTGGGAGTATATGAGCAATGATATATGGCAGGAGGCAACATAGTTAGGGTGATGATGGTGGTATCTGACTAAGTTGCAAAAAATTCCTATGGCCACTAACAATCTTCCATGTGGTCCCACTGGCCATCAGGATCTGTACTCTTGAGGGCAAGAACACTAATGGAGGGATACTGTTACATGCATGCCACTGGCCTTCATGTCACCTCAACCAACCACAGATTTGATCACAGAAACCCACCAGACTCTAGCTGCTCCCTATTATCTATTAATTTTATTTTCACCATTATCATTTCACATCCATATTTCACATTGTAATATTTAGACCCCAAACTCAGTAGCAAATATTAACATTGGAACCCAATAGAACCTGACTTAGAATTAGCTACTATTAGTATATAAAGTCATGTATAACTATTGTAATTATTCAGTTTGAATATCAACTTGGATAGCCATCTACACTTCATGCTCACTCCAACTCCTCTCTATCTCATCTGACAGACTCTGCTTCAAAGGATACTCTTCACTTCTCTAACAGAACTCTGTTCTGTCCATCCAAATCCTTGGGCCCAACTCAAGGAGGATGTTGCCAATAGCTTCATTAATGCCCATGCATGCCACCAGTCTCTACATGTGCACTTAAGTCCAGTCAATTGGCATGTTCCTAACAGAATAGAAAACCATGCAGCACATCCCATATCTCCAGATCCTTGGCTCTGTGGCATACTTGGCCATTGCCACTCATTCTGACATAGCTTTTGCAGTTAGCATCCTATCATAGTTCAGCAAAAACTCTGGATTGAGGTATTGGAAGGCCTTGAAATGCCTCCTCAGATATATAAAAGATACAATTGACCTAAAATTAGCATATTCACCTGATGCTACAAACCAAGAGCTGTTCAAAACATACACAGATGCAGATCATGATGAAAACTCAGATAATAGATGCTCAACCTCAGGATATATTGTCAAGATGGGCACAGGTGCAGTTAGCTGGATGAGCCAGCTACAATCTATAGTAATCTTATCAACCACAGAGGCTGAATATGTCATTTCCACTAGACAGGAAATTCTGTGGCTGCAAAATCTGTTCACAGAATTTGGTTTCTATCATCTGTTGCTATTCCCACTGCTGATTGACAACCAGTCTGCTCTCTCTGTCACTCACAATCCTGATTATCATAGTCATGTCAAACACCTCAATCTCTGCTTCCACTGCTTATAAGACAAGATTAAGCAGAGACACATATATATTAAACATCTTCACATAGAATACATGCCTGCTGACATCTTTACAAAAGCCTTAAAGAAGAAGAAGGTGACTCATATGATCAGGCTGTTGAGTCTTGAACTCTGAGAAGTATTGTGTTGAGGGAGAGTGTTGCAGAATGACACAAGTATCTGATGTCAATCTTATATAAGCATTGACAGTTTTGTTCTGAGTTGACAGTCAATTGTCTTTAAGCAATTGACCATCATACTCAGCCTGGCCATTATTCACTGCATGAAAACAACCTGCCTGCAACAGAAATGTAGGATCACCTCTCATCTTCTTTGAGCACAGATGGTTGCTTATACCATGAGATGTCTCCACTTTGTGTCAAAGTCAGGATAGAGGTCTTTTAGGAAGTGTTGGACTCCAGTCAAGTATTTTAGGCTGAATGAAATGAATTGAGATGTATAGACTATGTATCTGCTGAGACTAAATGCTGTAGGTTCAAGTGGCAATGCATAGGTAATGCAAAATCATATATAGCTGCATGCCTCTATTGCATAACCTTTTGCTGCTTTGAGCTCAATTGCATGAACATGGAGAAAAAGAATGCATTCATCAAGAAGAGAGAGAAAAAGCTCAATGAGCAATGCAAGGGGCATGTTTATTTAATGCAGTTAAAAGGATTGTCTCTATCACACTGAAGAGGTGGTTGCATGTGCAAGCTAGAAACTGACACAGTGTAAAACTATACACTGATCACATCTGCACTAATACACATATACAACTCTCTAAGTTTGTTAAGAGATTCTAATGTGATAGAAGTAGCAATGGCTAATACAATCATCTCTTCAACAATCTATAGTACACAAGTAGCAATAGTGCATGTGTAGAATTGAGATCTCTCTAAGTATCAAAGCTTTTGTGTAATAAAAGGGGCAACAGATGTTGTCAGTTCTCAAGGTAAGAGTACTATAATATAACACTCTATTTCAAAATGCTCTCACAGAACTCTCAATAAGTCTCAAGCAATGCTCAGACTGAACTCAAAAACCTTAACACACATAATATATGACTTAAAGCTTTGCACTCTAAGCAAAAACACTTTACAAATACATTCACAAGAGCTACACAGAGATTGTTTTGGTGGCAGCAGTCTTTTTCTTTCTGAGTAAGACAGCTGTCTTTGCTCAGCTTGTTTGCATAGGACTTGAAAGCAGTGGTGGAGTCTATGGTCTTCAGAGTTGAGTCAGAAGCCAAAGATGTGGTGTTGGACACTTTATATTTAGAGTTGGATAGTGGATTGGAAATCTTGTTATCCTGATTTTTGTGAGTAATTTCAGTCTTTCAGGTCCAGTATCTAGTGTCAAGTTTTTGAGCAAGAAAGTGCATATCATAGAGATTGTTCAGCTTTCTGTGATGGGCCATATCATCCTTGATATGAGTATAGAGGCCATGATAGAAGGTATAGCAGAGAGAATCATTTCTGTACCTGATTTGTGATGCATATTAGTTGAATTGGACCATATACTTTATGATCTGGTCTCCATCATGCATTCAGAGATGTTTCAATGCATTCTCAGCATCTCCAATGGCATTAAAGGGGCTGAAGTTGCTATGGAGCTCATCAAGAAAAGCTGCATAGAAGAATTGCCAGGCCAGTGGATTCCATGGAATTAGGTTAAGAATGTCTGATTCAAATCAGTTGAGCACAGTATCAGATAAGAAGAAAATAGCATAGTTGACTTTATTGGTATCTTCTATGAATACAGTAGATCTGTCATTGAAGTTCAACTGAAAGGAGACAATAAAAGCCTTCAGCTTGCAGAAGTCAGAGCTGTCAAAGATCTCTGGTTTCTTGATCTTGATGCAGATAGTAATGGACTTGGAATTGTTCAGAGAAGTGGAGACCCCTCATAGCAGGTTCATGAACTTCTATAATATGTTCTGCTGGTTTGGATTATTGTTATCCCCAGGATTACCAGAACTACAAGAATCATCTAGTCCTTCTGATCCTCCTGATCCTCTGAGTGCACTGGAGCCATCTGGGGAAGAGTTTGGTGAGTTTCTGCTTGGCTCATAATAGATGGGAGTATGAATAGAGATGTCATTGTCACTTTTGTCTTCAGAGTCTGGACTGTCTGAATTTCTATGTATATTGCCTAGAGACAAGAGGTCTGTAATAGAGTCATTTCAGGTGCTATACATCATGCTGATCTGTTGGGCTCCATTGGGTGGAATGCTGGTGGCATCAAAAGAGTTAGAGGAATCATGGTAGTTAGATTGGTGGGCAGTGAAACTGGAATGGGTGTAGATTTCTCTACAGGAGGATTGTTCTCCACTGAAAGCTGATCTAAAGAGGTTTGGCTGTTTCTTTGAGATGAAAGCTGAACTGTCTTTCATGGAAAACATATTAGAATAGGTACTGGGTTGTTCAGAATCCACTTCTGTGGATTGGATGAATATAGTGGACATAATGAAGAAAACTTTTGACTCAAGGAGTTGAGTTCAAATATAATATTAGAAACATGCTAATAGAGTGAGCTTGGATGCATGTGCAGATACCAATAGAGTGCATGGGTGTTAACAAAGCTATTAGCAACATCATCCTTGAGTTGAAGCCTAAGGAATTAGAATGACAGAATAGAGTCTATCAGAGAGATGAAAAGAGAGATATCCTTCAGAGCAGAATCCAGATAAGAGAGAGAACTCAGGAGTGAGCATGAAGGGTATTGGCTATCCAAGTTGATATTTGAACTGTCTAACTATTGTGAACTTACATGGTTTATATACTAGTGGTAGCTAGTTGCAAGTCAGGGTCTAATAGTTTCTGATGCTAACTAATTGCTACTATCTTCAGGTTGGAAATTGAAGTATGATATATGAATGTGAAATTGTAGGATGAAATCAAATAGGAAGTAATAGTGGGTTTGTTGGGCTCTAGTGGAATCTGTGGTTGACAAAAAGTTGGTGTGAAGCAGAGTTCAGCCACATGTATGTAACAAAAAACTAGAATCTCTTCTAGTCCAGACTACTTGCTCTATCAAAAAGGTCATTCCTTATTGTGATTTCTCTGTTTTTATCATAGTATTTCCTTCATAGCTCTCTCTGCTGACAGTGACATTGAAGAGGTCTTGCATGTGCATAAGATGAAAATAGTCACAATAGAATGCTATCCACTGATCACACTCACACTAACATACACATAATACTCTTATTTTATAAGGGGATTATAATGCAGTAAAAGTAGCCACAGCAAGTACAAGTGTCTTCTCCAATGAATCCACTGCATGCAAATAGTAATAGTATGCATACAACAGTCTTAGGTGTCTCTAAGTCTCAAAGCTTTTCATTTTATTGAAACAAGAGGTGGCAACAGAGGTTGGCAGACCTCAAGGCAAAGATACTGTAGCTCAATACAATATGTCAAATACTCCCACAAAACTCTCAAAAGATTCCAAGCACAGCTCAGATCAGATCAAAATCCCTAACACACACAATGCATGATTCAAAGCTCAATGCTCTAAGCAGAAACCAATCACAAACACATCCACAAGTGTGAAAGAGCTCAGATCTCTGTCCACAAGTTTTCAAACTGATCATAGACCCACAGGATTCAAACTTATGTGATCCAGAGACACAAAACACAGTAAACACTATCTGACAGACCAAAGAGTTTGAACCTCTGCCACATATAGTGCTGTATGTCACAAATACCTCAAAGACTCAAGATGATGCCCTTCAGACACCACTCTCTTATTCTCAGATTAGAGCACAATCTAAAATCTCTTATCAAATCAAACTCAAGTTTCTTGCAAGCTTCTGTGCCTTGCTCAGTTCTCAAATTTCTCTTAATGATATCAATAATGGATCTATTCTTTCACCTAAAGTTACAAACACAAACCCAGAGCTAGAGTGCAAGGCTTTCTATGCCTAATACACTGTAACTGTGAGAGGTTGGAAACTTATCTGCTACTCTTACAATGCAGTACTTAAATAGTCTACTACTGTACTTACTAAGACACACTAAATATAGTAGTTCCAAAGTGCAGGACTCTATCTTAGAGTCTCTGGCATATCATTCATGTGCATGTTGCAGTCACCACACTTATTCTATCCTGGGTCAGAGCTGTGTCCATTATTTTCTATCTAGCTAACATTGGTTAGCTGGTCTAGCCAGGTCTGCTCACTTTTCTATTCCTCCAGTGAAGTATTCTGACACTGGAGAACTGTTTCAGGCCCCTGGGGTTATCTCTCATATCTGGAGTCAGCCACAATGACTATGTTCTCTTTTTCAGCATTTAGACATTCCATCTGACTCACAATATATGCCACTTCTGATCTGACATGCATCAATGAATCCACCCAATGGGTATGTGTTATACCTTGGTATGATGTGGAGTCTCTTGCAGTGTTATGCATGCTAAGGCGCTATAAGTATGTGCACAAGTCTCTGAGCACTAAGCACACTATTCACCTTTTGATAGTATTTCTCTATTTATTACTTTGTTGTCATTATTCTATTTCTCTGTTTAGCATCCAGTTATTCAGATACCTTTCTTTGGGTCTCAGTTCTCTGTTCTAAAGCATGTCTCATCAGTATATTAATAATGTGCATTCTTGATCAATGTGATCAGAATTGCCAATCATATTTCAATTGTATTCTTTTTATTTTTAGTATGTCTTCTTGTAATGGTATTGGCACATTTAAAGCCAAGTGCTGGAATCTCCTGAGCAGTCTAACCATGCTGGTATTAGTCTATCACTAGGCCATGCATTCTCCTCATTGTTACTTCAGTTTAGCATTATAATGGCTATATTTCTTTGTGCTCTAGCTCTATTCTCTGTTTACATGCATAGTAGACTGACAGATAGTCCATATAGTCTCAAATTTCACAAATTTACATATCTGAATGAGGAGAGAGCATGTCAATATTATTGCCAATTCCAAAGTAGAGAACAACAAAACCCCTGGTTCATCTCAATCTTTGAGCTATAATGTCAAGTCTGAAAGCAGTGAAAGATTTCCTCTGTCAAGCCACTTCATTCTGATCAGAATATTCAGGCAGCCCCCCCTTCTTATGCATATCATCTGCTGACTAGAGAGCCACTTGCTGACCTCACTTATGTTGTCCTTTCAGTTTCTTCCAAGCCTGCCTTGCATCTTCCTTCTCATGTGTCATCCTTCAAATATAAAGAAAAGGCATTGCATGTTATTCCTGCCACTCCAGTGAAGCCTCCTCAGCTTTCTCACATAAAAAAATCAACTTCCATGGTTCCAAAATCACCCATCACTGCTGCTGTTAGTGACAATGTTGATGATACCATTCATGCATATGCCTTTTATTCTCAGGTCAATCTTCAGTTTCATGAATCTCCTTCATACTAAGCTCTAGAGTCCATGAAGCTGTTGATGCTTCCTCAGTGGAGATGCTGATCTTTTTAGTAATGGGAAAGGATCTGATTTGCTTGTTGGCTAATTTCTTCTTTGAGTGTGGAAGGTGAAGGTTGGTTATGTCCAGCCATATGCAATCACCAACATTGTATTGGACAGTGTGACAGTGAAATATATCATACTGCTACTTCATCACAACAGCCACCTTTTTGAGAGCAGACTTCATTTCATCATAAATCTTAGCCATCTGGTCTATGAACATGGTCAAAGCAGAAGTTGTAGCAGTATGGCAGAATAAGTTAGTGATGTGGGGGTTTCTTCTATAGTTGATGAAGAATGGAGTTTTGCTTATAGTGGAGTGTATGCAGTTGTTGTGCTGGAAGGCAATGAGTGAGAGCCAATCAGCCCAGTCATTCTGTCAATGATTGATGAACATGCAAAGATATTTTTCAACTTCCTAATTGACTCACTCCATCTGTCTGTCTATCTGTAGGTGGTATGCAGTCAAAGCATTGCTCTTGATCTAGAGCAGATGATACAAATCCATCATAAATTTGAAGATAAACTGTGATCTGCAGTCCAAAATTATCATTTGCAGCATCCCATACCTGGTGTATACCTTGTCTCACAGGATTTTTGCCCACCCTTCTGATGACAACTCTATTGAGCATATGACTGGTATAATCACCTTTGAAAAGCAGTTGACTATGATGATGATGGTATCATAGCCTTGGCATTTCAGTAATCCAGTAACTATGTCTACAGAGATATGTGTCTATAGTGCATATGGCATCTCATTCAGGTGTAGTAGGGCTGTCTTCACCTGGATGCTCAATTTGGTGTGTTGGCAGGTTTCACAGGTCTTTACATACTTCTTCACATCTGTCTTCAACTTCAGCCATCAATAATTCCACAGTATGAGCTCCATAGTCTTTGCAATCTCTAGATATCCCACAGTGATGTGGCTATGTGGCTGAGCAATGATCTCCTCTTGTAGGGCATGATCTCAGGGCAAATAGATCTAATTGTTATAGTAGATCAGGTTCTCTTCCTTAGTTATGCTCTGATCATGATTAATTGACAGAGCCATCTTCTAGTCTCATAGTTCAGCTCATCAGTTCACTCTTGTTTTTATGATAGATTCCAACATGCAGACTGGTTTCATTTTCCCTAGCATGCTCTCATGCTTGTAATTCCAGAAAAGAATCATCTTTATTTTGTCAAAAAATAGACTATACACAGCTTGAGTAGTCATCCACAATATCTATGATGTACTATATACCAGTCCATGATACCACTGTCTGAGGCCTGATCAGATCAGCTTGGACTATCTCAAGTTTCCTTTGTGCCTTGTGCTTCTCCTGATAAATTTTTGGTATTATATTTTTGTCTATTTATCTAAAATACATGAGTCACACTTTGGTGGTAACTTAGATAGATTGATGGGAATACCTTGGAGTGAACCAGACTGAATCATTTTTGCAATTGTCTAATAGTTAATGTGTCTCAGATGTTTGTGCCAAGTTTCAAGATCAGACATGGATGATATAGTGATGAGAGCATGATCAGCTTTGAGAGAAATGTCATGGATGAGGCTGTACAGCTTTCTGTTCAGACTAAGCTTTCTGCTCACAACAGTTTTTCAGTAGCTTTTAAGGTAAGCCAACAGATGTTGTCATTAAAATATGCTACTAATTTTGAATCTCAAGTGAGCAATGATATAAACATGAGTCATATTGATGCAGATAAAATGTATAAGACATTTTATAGAGTCAAGAAGGTTCTATTTAAATTCAGAATACAGATAGTACTAATGCCAATGGCATAGATAGAAGAGTTGCTAATGTCTTTGACCACTCTTGGAGGTATGTCAGTCAAAGTAAGAAAGTTGCTATGCTCAGAGGTGAGATGAGTGGTTATGCTGGTATCAAGAAAGTATGAGATTTCTTTTAATGATATGATAGTCTGTTTCTGCTGATTCAGTGGTACAGCTGTGATTGATGCAATGTCTATATTCTGATGATTGTTGTTCCAGTTGATGGAGATCAAGATATTATTGATGATGGCCATCCATTCTTGGTATTCTGCAGTCTCAGCAGTGGACATACTAGATAAATTGTCAAGAAGTTCCAGAGTAGCATGCTTAGAGGCTAGAGTGGTGAATTCAGGTTTGATGGCATTAGTTGATGTAGAAGAAGGAATAAATAACCTGTTAGTTGTGTTGAAGATATACACTTTTCCAGTACTGTCTTTTAGAATAGAGAGTGTAGAGTGTTTCTCTTGACTAGACTTTTTCCCATCCTGATCCCATTTTCATGCAGCACAGGACTTCTCAATGATTTTACCAGCTATTCCTTCTTCTTTCATGATGCTGTAAGGGATAGTATAGCTTTTGGGTGAAGAATACTTGGGATTAATGCAGGTAGACTGGTTGCAAGGCTTTTGAGCAGAGACAGTGAGTGCAGTATCCTTTGCATGCATATCATCAGAGTCAAATAGTTGTTGCTGTATTATGAGATTGCACTTAATATCAGCAGAAGTGATGAGAGAAGCTTTAGTGGAGCAATTTATAAGCTGCACAATGGCAGTATGAGCTGAGGCTATTTCACCAGAGAGGGCATGCAAAGAAAGAGATCTCAGATTGGATCATTCATGTTCCAGATTCTCATATTTAGATGCTCAATACAAGCTGTGGTTGTGGCTATATGTTCTGTCCTAGTATAGCAGATAATAAGTGCCTTCTGAATGAGATTGATTTGCACAATGGGTCCCTCCTGTTCATGATGAGTTTTTAGAGCCTTTCACACATCAACAGCAACAGTGAATCCAGCCAAGAATAACTTCTTAGACTCAACAGAATGTTGAAAGATAAAAGCAAGAGCTGCATGATCATTCTTTTTTCAGTTCTGGATAGCATATGGTTCCATTGATGGGTTAGAGCATGTGGTTATGCCAGCTAGATGTTCATCAATGCCATCCATGAGAGCAAGATAATTGAGAATATTCTGGCTCTGAAAGTGCCAGTTGTTCTCTTTCTTGTCAAGTTTAGAGTAATCCAAACTGAAAGTGTTAGCTGGAATGCTGATCAAGAGAACAGACAGACACTGGAAGTCCATAGAGCAGATGTCCACAAGAGATATACCAATAGAAAAGAGTGAAAGGACCAGAATGGTAGCTGCAGTGGCAGTGGTAGCATTGGGGGAGGACATGATATAAATGTAAGACAAGGATATTTGTTGTTTATTTCTTTAAGCTCTAATGGAGCATAAACCCATAACCTCTTAGAAACTGACACCTAAATAAAGTATAGCTCAGTATGTGGCCTGTTGCTCAATCACTGCTGAGGCTGGTAGGTTTTTAGCATGGAAAAAAGAGATCTAAAAATGTTGTAACTTTTCTAGACATTTTGTATGAGTAAAATAGATCCCATAAAATTAGAAGAAAAAGTATCTATTTCTAGTTATATTTTAGAGCAAGTAGAGATCTCCTTTTCTCATGCTAAAAATCTACCAGCCCCAGCAGTGAATTGACTACATTCTCATATCTAAATAAAGTATAGCTACAAGAATAGTAATTGACTGTAAATGTAAGAGAATAAAGTGATACATACTTCAGTCTGTGACCTATAGCTCAATTGACTGAGGTAGCAGTAAGTATGTACATAATATTTATACTACTGGGATTGAGTAGCATTTGCTGCCTTGTGAACAAAGTAAATTATCTGAATAAAATAAGCCATTGAAGAGGTTTTGCATACATACAAGATGAAAATGGATACAGCAGAGTGCTATCCACTGATTACAACCACACCAACACACACACAACACTTCTTAGTTCATTGGGGGGATTATAATGTGATAGAGTAGCTATAGCAAATACAATTGTCTTCTCAAATGATTCCACTGTGTGTGAATAGCAATAGCATATGTATAACTGTCTCAGATCTCTCTAAGTCTCAAAGCTTTTTATTTTATCAAAACAAGAGGTGGCAACAGATGTTGGCAGGCCTCAAGGCAAAGATACTGTAGCTCAATACAATATGTCAAATACTCCCACAAAACTCTCAAAAGATTCCAAGCACAGCTCAGATCAAATCAAAATCTCTAACACACACAATGCATGATTCAAAGCTTAATGCTCTAAGCAGAAACCAATCACAAACACATCTACAAGTGTGAAAGAGCTCAGATCTCTATCCACAAGTTTTCAAACTGATCATAGACCCACAGGATTCAAACCTATGCAATTCAGAGACATAAAACACAATATAACAATGTCCAACAGATTCAAAGGGTTTGAACCTCTGCTGATCTGCAGAAATAACCAAAAGTGAACACTGATCAAGCCAAAGAGTTTGAATCTCTGCTGCCTGTAGCATCTTGCATCACAAATGCCTTAAAAACTCAATAGAGTGCCCTTCAGACACTGCTCTCTTATTCTCAGGCTAGAGTGCAATTCAAGTCTCTTGCAAGCTTTTGCATCTTGTGCAGTTCTCAAATATCTCTCAATGATATCAATAATAGATATGTTCTCTCATCTAAAGTTATAAACACAAACTCAGAGCTAAAGCACAAGGTCTTTATGCTCAATACACTGCAACTGTGGTATTATAATTTTTCCTTTTCCTTTCTCAATTAACCCCTATTTATGCTTAGTCAGAGTGCTTAGACCAGTGCTTAGGACCATGGGATAGGCTTAAGCCATCACAACAAGCTGAGTCTATTATTGTCTTCCAACACAATAACACTCCTCAATAATGGACAACAACTCTTTTGTAGATAGTAATGATATCTAAGGACAAAGGGCATAATGACTTGAGCAGACACAATTAGTAGTAGTATATTTATCTTGGTGAACAAACAGTATATAAGTAGCATAGCTCTTGCTGTAGATATCCAGCTTCAAGCTAAAGTTTATTCTTCTATCATTTTACCCTGAGCCAACTTGCAATAGCCTTGGAACACAGCACCACATAAAACATCTAGTGAACTTAGGCATGACTGTACAAACTCAATACAGCACCTATTTATCATGTGTTTCAGTCATATGTCACTTGGACTTAACACTCCTTTGGGACAAGTTCACTGATCCTGCTGTACAAGAAGTATACAAGAGCAAGATGAAGGAGTATATGATGGGTGATAAGCCAACCACTGAATATTTCAATGAGCTAGAATGGCATGGCAAATTGGCCAGAATCTGAGATGACATCACTGATAATGGAAGGATGGTTGAGATGCTCAAGCATGAGGCACCTCTCTCCTACATCAAAATGATCTTAGACATCAGGATGAATATTCCAAAGGGATATGACATGTGAAAAGAGCAGATTAAAGAAATATACAAGGAATAACAGCATCAGAAGGCTGAGCAGATGAATCTTCAGGACAATCATAAACTCTATTAACCACCAAGCACAAAGCTCACCAATCTGACCAGTACTAATAAAGCCAATGCCTCATCATTGACTAGTACTCCCACATATGGAATACAAAAGACAGGCACTAGCACTACATATACCAGTCAGGGCAAGCTGATGGATATAGATTGATTAAAGAAGGAGAGAAAATGCTTTAACTATGGCCAGAAAGGATATCTGTCAAGGGACCATCTGAAGAAGAAACAAATGCAAGAAGACATTTGAGTGCAGATCATTGAGTTACAGAAGGAGGATGAAAAACTCAGGAAAGAGACAGAGATTGAGGAAGTAAAAGACAGAGCTGACCAGTGAGCAATTCCACTGGATCAGCTGAAGGACTTGATGAATTGCCAACTGATAAGACTCAATCATCTATGGATCAAACAGAGGAAGTGACTCCCACTGGATGGCTCAAACCATTTGACATTGAATGGACTTGGCATGCCATCAAGGATATAAAAACAGAGGAGGAAGCAAAGACAGTACTCAAATACTAGATACAAAGACCAGAGCAGAAGAAGTGATTGATGAAATGATTGAAGGGATGAGGAAAGTCAAGCAGTGCCAAGCCTTAGAGTGGCTTGATGAACTTCACAGACCTCAAAAGTATATCCAATGACAAAAGACCTCAGGATGGGATCTAACTATTAAAGCCCAAATCAAAACACTCATGTCTTGCTCCATATATGTGGTAACAGCTCTAATCAACAGTGGCTGTACTGGAAGCTTAATAAATCATGCTTTTATCAACAAGTATAGTCTACTGACTCAGATGACTGCTACTTCTATTTCAGTATATAATGTGGATGGAACTAAGAATCAAGCCAGCTTGATCACCAAGTTTGTCAAGCTCATCATCAGTGATCACTCAAAACAGATTGATCTGGCTGTCACTGACTTAAGAACCAAGAAAATATTCCTTGGTCATGACTGGCTTATCTGACACAATTCACTCATTAATTGGAAGACCAGCTACATCACATTCATGCAATGTCAATGCTGAAAAATTCCCTTTGAACTGCTGAATGAAGATCCTGAGGACTGATGGGATGAAGAGATGGAGGATGGCAAGATCATTCTTGCTGTAGACATGTAGTAGGCAATACACATTCATGCAGTACATCACACTAATGACCTAGCTGCAAAGGCCAACACAGGAAAAGAGAAGAAGATGTTTGAAGAAATGATACCAGAATGGGCTCAAGATTATCAGGATCTATTTAGTAAAGAAAGCTTTGATGAGCTGCCAGAACCCAAACTATGAGATTACACAATCAAATTAATTCCCAACACAAATGCTAATTTGGATTGCAAAACCTATCTACTTGAAAATCTGGAGCAGCAGGAACTCAATGAGTTTCTAGATGAAAACCTCTCCAGCAGATGGATCCAACTCTTCAAGTCGCCCATGGCCTCTCCATTCTTCTTCATCAAGAAAAAGGATGGAAAACTCCAATCAGTCTAGGACTACTGAAAGCTAAATGAGATGATAATTAAAAATCATTATCCCTTTCTGTTGATTTTAGAACTCATGGATAAACTGCAAGGGGTGTGATATTACACCAAACTGGATATCAGATGGGGATACAACAACATATGAATCAAGGAGGGTAATGAGTGAAAAGCAGCTTTCTGGACTAATTGTGGACTATTCAAGCCAACAGTCATGTTCTTTGATCTCATGAACTCTCCTGCTATCTTTCAGTGGATGATGAATGACATATTCAAGGATCTCATCACTACTAGCAAGGTGATGATCTATCTGAATGACATCCTCATTATGTCTAAGGATCATAAAGAGCATTAATGACTGGTTTGATAAGTACTTAAGCTGATGAGGAAGTACAAACTTTTTCTCAAGACAGAGAAATGTGACTTTGAGATGCTAGAGACAGAGTATCTTGGAGTGATCATCAGTGAGAGAAGTATTTGGATAGATCCAATAAAGATGGCAGAGGTAATAGAGTGGCTGGTGCCAACAAAGAAGAAGAAGTTACAATATTTTTTAGGATTCACTAACTTTTATCACTGGTTCATATGAGACTACAGCAAAATCATCTGACCAATGACACAGTTAATCAGCAATGCCTCATGGAGTTGAAAACCCTCTCAACAAGCTACATTTGATGACCTCAAATGATGACTGGCTAAAGATGTCATCCTGGCCATCCTGATATAAAAAGGAAGATTTAGGATAGAAGCCAACTTGAGCAAAAGGGTAATTGGAGCCATGCTCTCTCAGAAACAAGATGGGAAGTGGCAACCCATAGCCTTTCTCTCTAAGGCACTCACAGTCACTAAACAGAATTATGAGATTTATAATAAAGAACTTCTAGTGATCATGCTGGCCCTTGCAGAATGGCATCACTACTTGATCAGAGTAGTCCAAACTTTTGAAATCTGGACTGATTATTAAAATCTTTGCTATTTCTGACTTCCTCAAAAACTCAACTGATGATAAGCACATTGGGTAACAGAACTTTCCAAGTATAACTACACACTGTATCATAAAGCTGATGCAGCAAATAAGAAGACAGATCTACTGAGCCAACAAGCAGATCATGACCAAAGAAGCAATGATAATGAAGGAGTGGTATTATTAAAACCTGAACATTTTCAGATGATAATAATACCAACCAAGAAGGAGATCTATGAATGGATCAAGGGTGTCACAAGGGACAACAGTAAATAGGATCAATGAGTGGCCCTATCACTGAACCACAAATATGAGATGACAAGAGAAGAGAGGTTGATCTGTTATGATGGATACATCTATATCCCATGGGATCAACAGCTCAGAGATGAGATCATCACCTTCATGACCATGCAACAGCAGGACATCTAGAAATTGCAAAGACCAAGGAATTGGTTTTACAAAAATATTGGTGGCCAAAGATGGGTCAAGAAATCAAGCAGTACATAAAAGGATGCAAAACATGCCAGCAGAGAAAGGCATCCACCCAACCACATGCAGCACTATTGCATCCAAATGAGATTTCTCAGTCACCATGGACTCATATTTTGGTTGATATGATCAGCAGACTGCCTGAGTGCAATGGATATGATACCATCCTAGTGATTATTGACCAATTCTCTAAGATGATCATTCCTGTCATATGTTCAACAGAGTTAATATCAGAAGGGTGGGTGAAGATTCTGCATGATGAAGTTTATGCCAAATATGACATGCTACCAGTCATCATCTCTGATCAGAGACCACAATTTTTCTCAAAGTTTCTTGATGACTTGTACTAACTCCTAAGTATTTGCCACAATACTTCCACTGCATATCATCCCCAAACTGATGGCCAGATGTAGCAAGTCAACCAGGAGATTGAAAAGTATCTCTGGTTGTTCACTAATTACCACCAGGACAATTGGATCAAGTGGCTTGCCCTGGCCACTTTTCAATACAACAATCACATCCATTCTGTCACTGGAGAAACACCTTTCTTCATAAACCACAGCCAACACTCAAATATATTACACACTGAGCACATTCATATGACAACACCCACATCCTCTGAATTTGCATAAACTATGTCCAAGATCCATAATGAAACCCACATTGCTCTTGAAAAGATGGCAACCACTATGAGAAAACAATATGATAAACATTGCTCTCTCACTCATTAATACTCCATCAATAATAAGATGTGGCTTGATACAACCAACCTTCATCTTCCTTGTCCAAAGTAGAAACTTGCCAACAAATATACTGGGCTATTTCTAATCCTAGCCAAAGTTGGTGGCTCTGTGTATAAATTCTGCTTACTTATCACATGGAAAATTCATAATGTATTCAATGAAACTCTGCTCACCCCATACATTGCACCAGCATTTCCAAATCAAAAACAACCTCCATCATCTGAACCTAAACTGATTGATGACAAAGAACATTACAAACATGATCAAGTCCTCAATCATTGTCTTTGCAAAATCCATGTCTGTGGTGAGAGATCAACAACTACTATTGATTATCTGATCAGTTGAAAGGGCTATAGCCCAGAAGCCAACCAATGGGTCAATGAACATCATATAAATGCTGACAATGCCATCTATGACTATGAATTATTTCTAAATTAAGCTATCACAATGATGGTCTTAAGAAGAGGGTAATATTATGATTTTTCCTTTTTCTTTCTTGATTAACCCCTATTTATGTTTAGTCAGAGTGCTTAGACCAGTGCTTAGGACCATGGGACAGACTTAGTCACTATAATAGACTGAGTCCATCATTGTCCTCTAATATAACAACAACCCTTGATGATGAACAACACTCTTTTGTAGGTAGTTAAGATGCTCAAGAATAAAGAGCACTATAACATAGAAATTCACAATTAGTAGGGATATATTTAACTTGGACTCAAACAGTATATAAGTAGTGTAGCTCTCACTGTATATCTCTAGCTTTGAGCTAAATTTTATTCTTCTACCATTCTATCTCAAGCCAACTTGCAATGGCCTTAGAATATAGCACCACATAAACACATCTAGTGAACTTAGACATGACTGTACAAACTCAATACAGCACCTATTTATCATGTGTTTTGGTCACATGTTGCTTAGGCAGCTTAACATGTGGAGGATCAGAAACTTGTCTACTACTCTTACAATGTAGTACTTAAATAGTCTACTACTGTACTTACTAAGACACATCAAATATAGTAGTTTCAAAGTGCAGGACTCCATTCTGAAGTTCCTGGCATATCATTATATGCATGTTGCTGTCTAACATGCATATTCTGTTCTGAGTCAGAACTGCCTTCTGTTTCTATGCAATCTGACACCAGTTATCTCTGTTAGTGGCTTAGCCACAGGTCTTTCACTTTCTTATCTCTCCAGAGCAATTAATCCATGCACAGGAGTCATTCTAGACTCCTGGGATCATTTCTGGTTATTACTTTCATGAAATCTTCTCATTTCTCAGCCAATGATTCTGCTATTTGAGTTTATCTCATTGTGCACCAATGCTCTATTCTAGAACATGTCCCTCAGCAAATTAATACCAATACATCATTGATCAATAGGACATGAAGTCATATGCAAAGTCTTGATCATAATTTGATCATGTGCTCTTTATTTTCAGTGAGTCTTTCTGTGCTTGTATTAGTGCAATTAGTGTCAAGTGCTGAAACCTCATGCACAGTATGATCCCCTCTGGTATCATCCTACTGCTAGATCATGCCTCCTACCCATCATCACTTAAGCCAGCTGTCATACAAGTCCCATTTTACTGCACTCTAGCCATATTCTTTATTGCACACATAGTTGACTGTGATACAGTCAATTTATTGTCATAATTCACAAAATTACATGCCTGAACATGCAGCAGGCATGTCACCATTATTCTCAGTGCATCTTAAATTCTACACCCTGAAACTAGTAGTGATTAGTTAGCATCAGAGTCCATCAGACTCTGACTTGGGATTAGTTACTGCTAGTATATAAGCCATATACAATCACTATAGACACTCAGTTCAAATATCAACTTGGTTCAGCCCAATAATCTCATTCTCACTCCAAGCTCTTCTCTAAGTCTGATGGATTCTGCTCTGTTAGGATATCTTACCTGCTATCCAACCCTCCTCCCTCTGATAGATTCCATTTCATTACTTTGATCCTTTGGACTCTGACTCAAGAGTGACATTGCTAATAGCTTCACCAAGACCCATGCACTCTACTGGTCTCTGCAAGTGCAATCAACTTCATTCTATTAGCATATTCCTAACATGAACTTGGAGATTCTGTGTGCTCACTTATGCATGATCCAAAGGAAACAGTCAAGATTCTGAAGCAGGCATCAGCTGAGTTTGAACCACAAGAATTTATGAACTGGAGTCTATAGCCAGTCAATCCATTTTGGGTTGACTTACCTTCTTGTAATATATTCCAGTGCTTCACTCTCAATATCCTCTGCCAACCACACAAAGAGGTCTTCAAGGATCATGTCATCAAGTGGGCAACAGCTACAGTGAATGTTGATAGACCTGAGCATCAAATATATGGACTGCAAAAAGCTGAAATGGATCATCACTTCCAAGCTATAATATGACATCCAAGTCTTTGACATTTCAAGAAAGAGATATTGTTAATTTTGCAGTAGACAGGTAATGAATACAAGAATATGGAGAAAGTATTTCTAGCTGTTATAGCTGGATGTGCAGATGAGAAGATGACAAAATGTGTCAGAGTGATTGTCAACTTTATATACTATGCACACTATAAAGAGCATACAACTGAGTCATCAAAGAAACTGGAAGATTTATGGCATACTTTCACAAGCACAAGGAGATCTTTGTTGACTAGAGAATACATGATCATTTCAATGTTCTGAAAATTCACTCCATGCACCATTACACTTCAATGATACTCTCACATGGCTCTACAGGTGGCTACAACACAGAAGCTTCAGAACATCTCCACATTAATTATGCAAAGATTGCATACAATGCTTTGAACAAAAAAGGGTATGTCAAACAGATGACAGTATGAATGCAGAGGCATAAGGCTGTTGAGAAGTTTCAGAGGTTTTTACAGTATGCCATTGATGAATACATAGAGCCAGAGACAGGAGATGATGTATCAGAGGAGAAAGATGATATAGACACTGATGGTCATATTGACTTGACTGCACCTCTTAGAAATCATCACCATCATGGTGACAACAATGATGCAGATACAGTCTTGGCTTCAATATAGGGAATCTTCTTGCTTCATCCCAAAAACTCTATCCTATGCCAATGTCAGCCTTGATGATCTACAGACAAAGTTTGGGGCTTCCAAGTTCATCCATGCTATGAAAGCCTTTCTTTGCAAATATGGACTGTTCAGTATAGATTATTGGGATGAAGAACCAGCAGCATACTCAGTATATAAACAATTTAGTATCTCTATTCCTCCTGTATCTGAAGTCTCACAACTCACTACCAATGATTCTGTCTGCACAACTCTTCCAGAATCAGCCCATGGTCACAAGAAGGCAACATCAGGATATTTTGATATGGTCTTAGCAAGGAAGGACTTGCCTAAGAATGGTAGCATTAGTCTGGATATGCTTGGACCCAAAGGTAGTACATGCTTGAAGTATTCATGGTGCTGTTACCAACAGATTTGACCTTTTTGCAGGCCTCCATGTTGCTTGAATTCAGGTCATCTTTGATCTCTCTCTGGAGCTAGGGGAATTTCATCACCCCCTTGCTTATGTTGAGTGGTTCACACCCCTCTGCAAGGTGGATGAGCTCACTGGAATGTTCAAAGTCCAATATTCTACTATCTGAGGTGGTCACCCAAATGCATCTAAAATTCCAATCATGTATATTTCTCATAGCTGTCATCTTTCTCAATGTTCTGGATGCATTATTAATCCATGGTTCACCAGTGACAATATCCTGGACTCATGCCATACCTTCTTCCTAAATTCTTATCTCTGAAACATTGATTTTGTACTTTTATGTGACAAATGTATCTTGAACTGAACTCTCTTCCACCTTCCCACACTGTGGAATTATGCAATCTATACTTGAAGAATTGAATACTATACACTGGTATGTACTCGAAGGGCGAAGCTATGAACCATTACTGATGCTACATAGCACTGGCAACATGCTATCTGTGGTCAGTACCTCGGATAACACTATGTAGCACTGGCAGGGTGCTACATAGCAACAGCCTTTTTTCTGATGTATTCTCCGGGCATCTTCTGACATCTATCCATCGCCGGACTGGTTTTGCAATCTTGATCTCCTGTAGATTTAAGCCGGGATAACTCTCGTGACTATAATCTTGGTCTAAGTAAGAAGTGTCCACCAGGAAAATTACGAAAGATGTCTGATGGAGGGTGGAGCAAGTGAACTTTGGCGAGATCGTGCCCTCCAGATGCGCAATTTTTCCGTGTGTGTTGTCAAGGACGGACGGTGAATTTTCGTCCGAAGAGATTCTTTCTCGGGATAACCTCTTGAGCATTAGCATTACCTTTCCGACTCCGAAGACGACGGTTGAACTATACTAGAGGGGAAGAAGTTCTCATGTGCACATTAATTCTTGGGGACACCGCGCGAATCGGTCGACGACCCAAAAACAACAATTACCTATGAAACAACATAGACCTCGCTCATTGTCAAGAAAAGTCTGAAAAGGCCATTATGGCTATGGTTGGCATGCGAGAACGACAGGACATGAACCGCTCCGTATCATCTGGTACCTCTCCCATCAATGCTCCACGAGCTTCATTTCTTGGACCTAGGCACATCTCGTGAAAACGAACAAATTTCGCCTTTTGTGATTGTCTCAGCTCTGGCGACACGGCACCCGACGGAAAAATTTGTCGACCTCTATCATTCCTGTGCTCGTTTCTATGGGATATATTCTGTAGACCTCGTTCAAATTTCAGAACGACGCCATTTCTATAGCTATCTTCTCCTACCCATTGATAGCAACGGAGCTAACAAAGTACGCCATTGATTAGGTCACTCTGAGACTACGATCGCAACCACCTGCTTCTGTTACGCGTTGCTGAGCTGCGTCGGAATAAGTTCGCATAGTACGAAAGGATTTCGGCTGGCCGTTGCTATACGACGTATCTTGGTAGGAATCTCTACTTCATATAAAGCTCGCCAAAATGCCTCTACCAGCATCAGTCCCATCTCCTCGCTGGAACCTGCCAAACAATGAAGGTCTCTTTCCCTCTTGCTTCTCTGGCCCTTCTTTCTGGCTTCCAAGTGGTTTCTGCGCATTGTGCGTTGATCCTCTTCTGTTTCTACTCTTCACGCTTTTGATGCGCTGAGACAGATATCTGGACTACTCTTGTCGCTGGCGACACAGTTTCCAAAACGGCGGTTCGCCAGCCTCCGAGTAACTCTCCCGTCCTGGACGTGACTTCTGGTCTGCATACCTCTCGTCGGTAATATCTCCACTAACCCACTGATAGACGATATAAGATGCAACGTCAGCCCAGCCAATGCCACTGCGACGGTCTCCGTTGCTGCTGGTGACATTGTTGGATTTCAACTCGACAACACTATCTACCATCTAGGCCCTGCTGCGCTTTACCTTGGCAAGGCTCCTTCGACTGCTGCTGACTGGGACGGAAGCGGTGCCAACTGGTTCAAGGTTATTATGTTTTATTCTCTTCCGCCTATACCTAATTAACCTAACTGAAGCGTAGATCGCTGAATGGGGAGCAGTATTCGAACCTTCCTTCTCCTTCATTGACTACGGCGCCAGCGCTCTGAACGCTACCATTCCTTCCAGTGTTCCTGCTGGCGAAGTGAGTGTTTCTCTTCTCGTGTGCTCGGTGCATACTTTTAACTTGCGGACCCTAGTACCTCGCCCGTATTGAACAGGTTAGTCTTCAACTCCAGGCCAGTATCGCTGAAGAGCTAAGTTTTAAATAGATTGGTCTTCATGTAACGGGAGCTCCTCAATGGTACATCTCTTGTGCACAAATTTCTATTACAGACGGAGGATCAGCTAGCCCCGACATGGTTGAGATCCCTGGATACGTAGACGCTGATGGTGAGTCAGTCTTGTCGAGTGGGATCAACTATTAATGTGCACTTGTTGCAGATCCCGGACTGACCGTTAGTGAGTTCAAGTTCTCAATTTAACGCTGTTCAAACAACCGACTAACCTATCCCCAGACATTTATTACCCTACGCCCACGGCTTATACGGTGAGTATTTAAAGTTCACTTGATCTCGTATTTCAGAGCTCAGTCGCGAGCCTGCAGGTCCCTGGACCGACCGTCTTCTCGGAATAAATTCCGATTCGAGTATACCTTCTGTTTTTCAAGACGTTACGTAGATGTGTTTTATGGAAGGATTTTTATTGGCTCAAGTAACCAATTGTTTACAGTACGTGAGATTTGAACGACGTCTGATTGTGAAACCTACAAGGACTAGAAATTTTACCTCCTATATATCAGCAGAGTAAGTTCCGTTGCAAATTGCGATGCCACAGAAAGAAATTCCCCTTGGCCCGGTGGATCATTGCGTACACGTCATGCGACGAATCACTCGCCGAGGATTTGATGGATAGTGAGAGACAATCCAAGGGTTTAGGTAAATACTTATTGGTCCTTGGCGACCCGAAAGGTCTACAGCACATCCTTCATGGCTCTGGATACCGTTATCCCAAAGTCCCCGATTCAGAATATAACATGAATATGCTATTTGGGAGGGGAATCATCACTGTAGCTGGTGCAATTACATCTCAATTCGTCGATGTGTGTTACTCAATGTTGCTAGGATCCATCCACCAACGACACAGGAAAGTTATAAATCCTGCTTTCTCTGCAGCACAACTTCGGACTTCTCTCCCCCTCTTCGATGATCAGCGAAGAAGGTTCATCTGCCTGACAGACCTTTCTTTGTGATGGTCATCTAACAAGAGTTGCTTAGTTCTCTCGAAAACTCACCGACATGGCTGAAGACGGACAACGGAATATTGATATGAAGCTATGGCTTGACAAGCTGACTTTGGACATTATTGGCGAAAGTGAGTCCGTTCTGAGAGATACTGTTACCAAGTACTGACATTAAAAGCTGCCTTTGGATACAAGTACTGCGCACTTGATGACGAAAATAATAAACTGGCCAACATACTGAACAATTAATTGTTCGTAACATCAATCTCTTTGACGGTCTTTTTTGCTTATTTCCTTTTAGCCATGCTGCGGGAGTACTTCCTTCCCGCGCTGGAATACTGTTTTTGGCATTGCCTATAATCATGCCAAAGCCTCTCCTCCAGCTCATGGATCTCATTCTTTCCCAGAAAAAGACGCATGTCTCAAGTTTCAATGTCGCTGCCAAAACGCTTGGACGAGAATTCTTCAAAGAGAATGTGGAGGGGAAAGATTTCGACTCATCTTCCGGCAAGGACGTTCTCAGCATCTTAGGTGAGTCACTGTTATTGGCCCAGTGTACTCATCCGAACTAACTTTCTTAGCGTGGGCAGAACACGATTGAGCTAATGAGGTCCTTGCCCAGATAGCGTCAGTCTACCTTATTCCATTCTGAAGCAATCATACTGATTCTTCGTGGTGATAGTTCGCTTACGTTGGCAGGACACGAGACTACGGCATCTACCCTCACCTGGAGTCTGTTTGAATTGTGCAATCACCCCGAGCAACAAAATCGTATCAGCGCAGAAATATTGCAAGTCCGCAGCCGGCATGGATCTACAGGTAAACTCACCTCAGAGGATTACGATAGTATGCCGTTTATGAACGCTGTAATCAAGGTGTGTATCCCTCTTCCTTCTCATCCTCTGAATAATACACTCACTCATAGATTGGGGTTGGTAGGAAACTCTTCGATTCCATCGTATCGCTCCCGCCCTGCTTCGTGTCCTAGCTTGCGATAATGTCATCCCACTTTCCGATCCAGTCACCACTTCTACCGGAGTCAAGGTCACCGAAATACCCGTGGAGAAGGGCCAACTAGTCGAGATTGGAATTGGTTACTACAATCGGTCAGTGGTAAAAGCTTACTTTCTGATCCGAGTCTACAGTCGCTTACAGACACTTTCAGTAATCCAACGGTATGGGGCTCTGATGCCGACGTTTGGAATCCAGATCGATTCTTGGGTGAACTGGATAAGCAGACACCAGTTGGAGTATACACTAACTTGTAAGTCTGTTTCTGTTCGTCTAGAAAACAAGTCTCATTTCTTGATATTTCTAGTCTGACTTTCAGCATTATGATCTTTAAAAACATTTATCCCAATACTACCACTAGGCGCTGGAGTCCGCTTTTGTATTGGCTGGCGTTTTTTGCGTCGGTCTTCCTTCCCTTCCTATGCATGTCTCATGCTTATGTCATATTGTCCCAGCGTTATGGAGCTGCAAGTCATTCTGTTTGAACTGATCGAGTCCTTCAAGTTTGCTCTCCCTAAGGCAGGCATCAACATCAAGCGACGCATGCTGGGATTATGATTCCCATGGTGCGGGATGAGATGTCTAAAGGTACTTAGATGCCAATGCGCTTGATTCCGAGTCCCATCCAATAATTGAAATCGTTGTTTTTATACAAGTACAATAACTACTGATCATCTGTGTACTGACTCTGTGGAAAAATGGACATACACGTATCTATCCAGTTCAACATAAGTGTAATGAATTCAAAAACTCGGAATTGCTTCAGCAAGAAACACCATGGCCATCATTGTTGATGTCATCTTCATCCTTTTCCTTGATGAAACTGTCTTAGAGCTCACTGCATTTATCCTGGCACTCTAGTCTAATAGCAATGGTGATCTCAAGCTTCCAGGTTCAGGCTTCAGGCTTCCTCATGGAATCATTGTTGACATCTTCAAATCCTAGCACAGGTATTCAACCCTCCTGAGTTCTTGGCATGGATGTGTCCAGATTTATTGTGACAAAAACAAGTGTGAGACCTGAGGATTTACTCTCTGACAGATTTTATACTATGTTTGTAGAACCCAACAGCTTTCAGATTCACTGTTGACTGAGTTTTTATTGTGCAAGCCAGAGATGCTGAGCTGTTCATTTATATAACATGCCTGGGAATGCATTATATGTGGAATGGCCTATTCTGATCAGCAAGACATCATGGCTTGTAGTGCATTTGTACAAACTTTACAAACTCAACATCAATATGAGTTTCATATGCAGATTTGTGACAAATATTTAGTTTAAATTTGGCTTATGTACACTCATAGGCTATGACTTGCTTAATATAGACTGTGGGAGTATCCACATTTTCAAGTGCAGGCAACTACTTCACCCAGAATAACTGAAGACTTGGATGTATCAAGCTAAAGGGCTACCATAATACCTGAAAGAGAACAAAGTTGATAATATGCATATTTTCACAGGCTGAAAAGGGACATAAATTCTTTATACATATAATAACATGCTTGAATTCCAGAGCTATATGGCACAAAATGAAAGAAACATGATACAATGGAACAGAGAACAACATGAAAAAGAATTTGTTTGGTGTACCATAGCAACAAGCTCTTTTCATTGAAACTCAGGAACCCAAAACTGGACATTGACTTGCTCAGTATACCTCACTTTCCCTCTCATTATCCTGGTATCCAGATGCTTCAGTGACACTGATTCAACTCTGGCAGAAACTGAATCATCTTTTCTATCCATTGTACAATACCTCTGATTCAGTGTAATACCCACTGTGGAGTATCTACAGTGCTTCTCACTCAGACTCTGTACATCAACATGAGGCATAATAGTGTATGAAAATATCTCACAAAGATGCACCTGTACTCTCAATTCTGACCCTGATTCTATCCTCTGGTTGGCAGTACCATGCAGGTGTGTTTTGGCATGCCAAAGTTATCCCTTATGTGTGAGCAAAGTGTTATATATGACATGTTATTGAATGGGCCCATCCCACAGTTTTGTCTTCATGTCCTGTTTTTAGAATGAGAGAGGCATATAAATGCTAGACAATATGAGCTTTCACTGCAGTAGTCAACACTACATGGCATTTACACACCTTCTTGCTGTTCTCTTCTCTCTTACCCTTGTATGCCAGTCTGACAGTATTGCTTAGCCTTCTTTGCTTGCAATGACTCTAATGGTCTTTATCTAGCTGCCCTCACCAAGCAAGTGGTATGTGCTGATGGTATTCACACTGCTACTAATAAGGCTTGCTGTGCACTATTCTCTATCATTGATGACATCCAAGTGAACCTGTTTGATGGAGGAGAGTGCAGAGAAGACATCAGAATTCTTCTTAGTCTTCAACTTGCCTTCACTGATTATGGGTGGCATTGGTATTTAGGTACATGAGTCACTTCATTTGATCTTCTATAATGTAATCAGGTTTTCTTTTACTGAAGGGTGAGCTCTATTTCTACTTTTAACTTTTAAATGACACCTGATGTCTTTGACAGTGGTGGTGATGCCAATGGATCCATCATCATCTTCTCTGATATTAGAATGAACTTCCATGCAAACATCAGCATCAGTACAGTTATAATAGTTCTTTGAAACTTGTATTCATGGATTTTTTATCAAGACAAAATAGTGAAAGAACAGAAGCCTTTTATTGCCTGTCACAACATTACTCCAGAAGACTTGTACAATATTTAATACTTTTCAAAATATGACATTCTTAAGAATTTATCAGCATCCAGTTTGTGTTATGATTTTTCTATCCTTCTATTTCTTTTTTATGATTAACCTCTATTTACATTTAGTCAGAGCACTTGAGCAAGCACTTAGGACTATAGGATAAGGCTTAGTCATCACAATTAGGCCAAGTCAGTCATTGTCCTTTGATGCCAGCATTGCCCAATGACAATCAGTCTTTTATATACTGTTGTAATGCTCAAAGACAATGAGCACAATAGATATAGCAATGCACAATAGGCAGCAGTATAATTAGTTCAGTCTTGTATAGTATTTAAGAAGGCTCACTCTTGCTGATAAAACTCTAGCTTTGAGCTAAAGTTTATTCTTATATCATTCTATACTCAAGCCAATCAAAGGCCTTATGACACACTATTTAGAATATATATCAGTGAACTCTATCAATCATCCAAAGTGTGAGATGACTTCAGTTTATCACATAATTCTGTTCACATGATGCTTGAGTCTAACAATTAGCTTGAAGCTTCCTTTTTCCTTTTCTCATGCACTATAGTGTGGAGAAAACTGAATGCTCTCTATTAACATCACTGATCCAAACTTTGACTGAGAGTTCTTTAAACTCCTTGCTTCTATCATCAGAACACTTTTAGGTCTACTAGTGATTATCCAGCTGTGCCAGAGATGTCACTCAGTTACCACCTGGGCTATCTGATATTATCAAGAATTCCAACACATCTGACAAATCTTATACAATGTAACCTCTGATCTTCTCCTCTATGACATCCCAGACTTTCAACAAATATCTCACCAGCCTCTGACAAGTCTCTTACCTAAAGCCAGGCCTAGCAGCATGCATCAAGAGGACATTCAAGAAGAAGAACACTGAGACTCCCTTTGACTAAGACCAGACAGCAGAAACAGCAACACTCATCTTGCAGGATTCAGGAATCCCTAAGTCCTGCCCCTCATTCTGAATCATGAAGATGAAAACCTCCTGAAGGACTTCTTCCACTAGTCTCTCTCTTCTGACCCTACCACCACTTCAAGAACCCATGAGGTTGCTGATCATGCTTGTGATTCTCTCAATACCTCTCAGATGGCTCTGAGACCCCAACATACCTCTTTCACCAGTAATAGAACCCCCACCACAAGTCTCATTGCAACTCTGTCCTCTGAAATCAGTGAAGGGATAGCACACTCTCTATCAGAGCAGAATAAAGACCAAAGAAGAGAGATCACTAGTCATGATGAGATCATCTACTATCTATTCCCAATCTGAAATCTCAATATCCCATTCAATTATGATGAAGCCATCCAATAAGAACAACATCAGATTGGAGAATCTACTAAGTATAAATGAGTGCATAATGCTCTCACTGTCCAGATCTGGGATGAAGAGCAGCAAGCATGCAGCACTGCTGTTAGGCTCAAGCTGCATGTGATCAACTAGCATATGATAAACTAACATGGCTTCACATGTGAGCCTTCTGTCAGAGTTCACTATATGTACTAATGCTGACTCCCAGTGCTTCAAGGCTTTGTGTAACTAGCACAAGAGTAGGATGAGATAGAATAAACTTTAGCTTGAAGCTGGGGTTTTTACCAGCAGGAGTGAGCCTCTTAAATACTGTACAAATCCAGTGCTAAATATACTACTACTAATTGTGCATTGCTGGGCTCCTTGTGCTCATTGTCCTTGAGCATTGTTACTGTATATAAAAGAGTGACTGTGTATCATCAGGCAATGCTGTTGCATCAAAAGACAATGATGGACTCAGTCATTTGTGATGACTAAGCCCTGTCTCATGATCTTAAGTGCCTGTGTTTAGTGCTCTGACTAAGTATAAATAGAGGTTAAATGAGGAAAATAGTGGAAAAATTGTAATATTATCTCTTCCTTAAGACTATCATTCTGATAGCTTAATTAAGAGATAATTCATAGTCCTGTATGGCCTTGTTGGCATTCATATGTTTTTTATTTATCCACTGATTGGATTCCAGACTATAGCCTTTCCAACTGATCAGGTAATCAACTGTTGTAGTCATTCCACCCTCTTTTGCTTTAACTTTGCATAGTTTATGATGTAACACTTAGTTGACTTTATAGTATTCTTTGTCATTGATCAATTCTGCAGATGGTGGTGGGGGTCATTCCTGATTAGGGAAGGCTGATGCAATATATGGAGTTAACAATGTTTTATTGAAAATATTATGGATTTTCCAGATTGATGGTAGTCTGAGTTTATAAGTGCTGGCTCCAATCTTGGAGATGACTAGAAATAGGCCAGTGTATTTATCTGCTAGTTTACATTTTGGGCATGGGAGGTGAAGATTTGTGGTGTCGAGCTATACTTTGTTGCCAGTGGTATATGAGTGTGTGGGCCTGCAATGTTTATCATATTGTGTTTTTATTGTCAGGGATGCTTTTTCAAGTGCTGTTTTAGTTTTGATCTGGATTTTTGTCATTATGGCAGCAAACTCTGTGGATGCTGGTGTGGTCAAGTGGTGTCTTTCCATTCTCACAGCTTGTCTATTAGTTTTAAGATTAATGGAAGCAAAATATTATATAAAACTCAATGTTAGATAGGGGTATAATAACATATAGATCAAAGAGGGTGATGAATGGAAGATGGTGTTTCAAACAAACAGGAGACTATTTAAACCCACAGTAATGTTCTTTGAACTCACTAATTCCCCTGCTATCTTTCAATAGATAATGAACAACATTTTCAAAGATCTCACCACCACTGGAAAGGTCACAATTTACCTGGATGACATTCTCATTATGTCCAAAGATTGAATAGAATACTGAAAATTAGTGTAACAAGTACTCAAACTCATGGGAAAGCATAAACTCTTCCTCAAAGTGGAGAAATGTGAATTCTAGGTACTGGAAACAGAGTACTTGGAGGTGATAATCAGTGAAGAAAGCATATAGATGAATCCCATTAAGGTTGCCAGAGTAACTGAATAGCCAATGCCAACCAAGAAGGAACTTCAGTTCTTCTTGAGATTCACCAATTTCTATTGGTGATTCATTCAGGACTACAGCAAAATAGTCTGACCAATGATGCAATTAACAGGGAATGCCCTATGGAACTGGAGATATTCTCAACAACAAGCATTTGAGACCTAAAATAACAACTTGCAGAAGATGTTGTCCTTGTCATCCCCACACAGAATGGGAAGTTCCAGATGGAAGCTAACTCAAGCAAAGGAGCAATAGATGCTATACTCTCTCAGAAGCAAAAAGAGAAGTGGTGTCTGGTAGCCTTCCTTTTAAAGGTGCTCACTGTTATCAAATAAAACTATAAAATCTATAATAAGGGACTCCTTGCCATAATGCTCATATTGAAAGAGTGGTGCCACTACTTGATTAGAGCCATTCAGACTTTTGAAGTATGGACAGATCATTAGAACCTTCAGTACTTCCAACAGCTCTAGAAACTGAACCAACAACAAGCCCACTGGGTAACCAAACTATCTCAATATGAGTACACCCTGTATCATAAAGCTAGGGTCACCAATAAAAAAGCAGATCTACTCAGCTGACAGGCAGACCATAATCAAGGAGGAGAAGATAATGAGAGAGTAATACTGTTGAAACCCAAACACTTCAGGGCAATGATAATGTCTATGGAAGAAGAGATTCATGAGTAAATCAAAAGTGCCATGAGAGACAACAGTAAATAAGACCAACATGTGACTCTATCATTAAATCATGAGCAAGAAATGATCAAGAAGGGAGGATTAATCTGCTATGATGAGCAGATCTATATTCTATGGGACCAGAGACTTCACAGTGAAATCCTCATCACATACTATGATCATGTGACTGCTGGACACCCAGGTATTGCTAAAACCAAGGAGCTGATACTGTGGGAATATTGGTGGCCAAAGATAGGCTAAAACATAGAGCAGTATATAAAGGAGTGCAAGATCTGCCAATGAAACAAGTTCTCTATACAGCTGTGGATGGCACCACTCCACTCAAATGAGGTCCCACAAACACCATGGATCCACATCTTAGTGGATATAATCACTAGATTATCTAACTGCAATAGCTATGATGCAATGATTATCATAGTGAACTGATTCTCAAAGGCAATCATTCCAATCACATGCTTGACTGAATTGATGTCAGAAGGATGAGCAAAAATCTTATATGACAAAGTATATGCTAAGTATGGCATGCCACAGATTGTGATCTCCAATCAGGGGCTACAATTCATATCAAAATTCCTTGACAACCTATACTGGCTACTCAGCATCAAATAGAATGCCTCTATAGTCTATCATCTCCAGATAGACAGACAAACAGAACATGTTAATCAAGAGATTGAAAAATATCTTTGGCTCTTTATTAACTATTGACAGGATGATTGAGTAGAATGGCTAGTCTTAGCTGCTTTTCAACATAATAATTGTATCCACTCTGCCACAGGGAAGACCCTCTTCTTTGTTAACCATGACCATTATCCTAACATTTCTCAAACTGAACATGTTCATACTATGACATCTGCCTCTCATAACTTCACATGAGAAATGTCCAAGATCTATCCTGAGACACAGGCTGCCTTAGAAAAAGTGGTGACCTTCAGGAAGAAACAATATGATAAACACTGTAGTTCTATATGCATCTATAACATTAACAATAAAGTCTGGTTGGATACCTTCAATCTTCACCTTCCTCAACCTAAACAGAAACTGACAGATAAATGCACTGGCCCATTCACTATTCTGGCCAAAGTCAGTAGTTCTGTGTACAAACTCTGACTGCTGATCAACTGAAAGATTCACAATGTCTTCAATAAATCCCTCCTTACCCTATTCATTGCACCTGCCTTTTTTAATCAAGATTGACTACTGCCACCACCCTCTGACCTGATTGATGATGAAAAACATTATAAACTTGATCAAATCCTTAATCACCATCTATGCAAAATCTAAGCATATAGAGAGAGAGGTATAATAACAATAGTCAACTATTTGGTTAGTTGGAAGGGCTATGGCCCTGAATCTAACCAATGGGTCAATGAAAAACATATGAATGCTGATGACACTATATGAGACTGAATTATCCTTGAATTAAGCCATCAGGACAATAATCTTAAAGAGGAGGTAATATTATAATTTTTCTATTTTCTTTCTTAATTAACCTCTATTTATGCTTAGTCAGAGCATCTAGACCAGCACTTAGGACCATAGGAGAGGCTTAGTCATTACAACAAGCTGATCTGTCATTGTCCTCTGGTATAGCAACAAACTCTTGACAATGCACAATGGCTTTTTGTAGATAGTAGCAATGCCTAAGAACAAAGGGCACAAAGACTTGAATGAGTATAATAGGCAGTAGTATAATTATCTCAATAGACAAATGGTATATAAGTAGGCTAGCTCTCACTGGAACAACCTCAGCTTCAAGCTAAAGTTTATTCATACTATTTCACTCTTGAGCCTCTTGTTAATGGCCTTGAAGCACACAGGTCAATAAAGCATAATAGTGGACTCAGGCATGACTGTACAAACATGATACAGCATCTGTTTATCATGTGTTTTGATCATGTGTGACTTAGATCTAACAATAATGAAGACAGAATTGTTTCAACTCAATCTTTCATCCACTTGAAAATCCCCTCCACTCATGATTCACAGCAGCTGCCATCAAATTAAAATCATCAGAGCTGATGGAGATCTCTGGTAATTAATCAGTGATAGCATTTCATATAATTCAAAGACATTATCAAGGTTTCACTCTTGGATTTAGTGGATATATAGTCTCCAACATAATTTCCTAAGATATACTCACAATTTTCTGCAGATACAACAAGTCAGTCATCAATAGATGCAGGCTCTAGCCACAGGATACTATGGAGCACTGGCATCTTCTGCTCACTATCACAAAGCTGAATGTTTGATGAATGTTTTTGAAGATCTATATCACAAATTTTCATTTTCATGATATCACTAGTCATTCTAGTTAGTTTCACTATGGTATATGAACTCTAGGCACTGCTTCTATCTTTGAAATCTGTCTACCTATCTCTCACTTATTAGACCCCTCAACATGAATAAACTGTAACTGATAACTCTCTGAGAGACTGCACTTGGCAGCTTGCTCCAAAGAAAAGCATTGATTATTACCATTAGAAAAATGTTCAGCTCTGAATTAGAAGAATTGCAGTGTCTGCATCATAACACAAGAAATATTTAACAGCTACTAATTAGTGTGCACTTTCTATTATTCTTCATATATGTATTCATTCAGTGAATCATAAACATCTATAAATATAGAGTAGAAGACATGATCATGCTTTTAGACTCAGATGATGGTGACTTGCATCTCAATTCAAATCAACCAACCTGCAAAAACATAGTGAGCTTACCCCTCATATATGCAAGGATGACTTTGACCAAATATTATCAGATAATATACATAAAGGCCTTGATATATAACACTCAACTAGAAGACCAACTCTTCTTTATTATAAGTGTTAAGTGTCAATCTTGAGAATGCATATTTGAATGCTTTATAATCTCAGATGATAGTATGCAACAGAAAAATGATTCTGGTACCAAAGATGATGAGATAAGTGTAAGTTTACCAGACATATGCTCTCAGTCATATCACTGTAGCTTATGACACAGACTGTGTTATGATGACATGCCCTCTTCATGTTCAGGCATGTAAAATTGCAAAAATTGAGAATACATAGACTGCATTTCAGTCCAGTAAGCATGTAACTGAGAATAGAGTAAGAGCACACAAAAACCTAGCCATCATAAGGCTAAACTGAACTAACAAGGAGTAGAGTGCATAGCCTAGTAGCAGACTAATACCAGAGGGGTTAGACTGCATGTGAGGTCCCAGCACTTGACCCTAAATGCACCAATACTATGATGAGAGGACATACTAAAAATAAAAAGACTATGATTGAAATATGATCAGCAATTCTGATTACATTGATCAAAGATGCACAGCTATTGATGCACTGATGAGACATGCTTTAGAACAGAGAACTGAGACCCAAAGAAAGGTATCTGAGTAAATAGGTATTGAATGGAGAAATAGAATGATGACAACAAAGTAATAAGTAGAGGAATATTACCTCAGGAATGAATAGCATGCATACCACCCCAAGTCTTGTGCACATACTTACAGTGCCTTAGCATGCATAACACAGCAAGGGACTCCATATCATACTGAGAAATGGCACCTTTGATGAGTCAGATGGAATGACTGGCTGGACACAGAGAAGCAGAACATAGTCATTGTGGCTGACTCCAGGCATGAGAGATAACCCCAGAGATCTGGAACAGTTTACTGCTGTCAGAGATGTCACCAGGGAAATAAGAAAGCAAGCAGACCTGATGAGACCAGCTAGCCAATGTCAGCTAGCAAAGGAACAGTGGGCACAGTCCTTGCCCAGAAGAGAATAAGCATGGTGACTATGATATGTGTGCAAATAATACCTGCAGGATCTGGTATAGAGTCCTGCACTTTGAAGATACCATAGTAGCATTGTATTAGTAAGTATCATAGTAGAATATTTAAATATAGTATTGTATGAGTAGAGGACAAGTTTCTGACTCCCACAGTTGTGGTGTATTGGGCACAGAAAGCCTTGCACTCTAGCTCTAGGCTTGTATTTGTAACTTCAGATAAGAGAATAAACTGATTATTGGATATTATTAAGAGTGCTGTGAGAACTAAGTGAGGCATTGAAGCTTGTGAAGGACTTGAGCCCAGTTTGATAAGAGGTTTTAGATTGCACTCTAATCTGAGAATAAGAGAGCAGTGTCTGAAGGGCATCATCTTGAGTTTTTGAGGTATTTGTGACATGTGGTGCTACAGGTGGCAGAGGTTCAAACTCTTTGGTCTGTCAGACAGTGTTTTATTGTGTTTTGTGTCTTTGGATCACATAGGTTTGAATCCTGTGGGTCTACGATCAGTTTGGAAGCTTGTGAACAGAGACCTGCACTCTTTGGCACTTGTGGACATGTTTGTGATTGGTTTTTTGCTTAGAGTGTGAAACTTTGAGTCATGTATTGTGTGTGTTAGAGATTTGAGTTGATCTGAGCTGTGCTTGGAACCATTTGAGAGTTTTGAAGGAGTGTTTCAACATATTGTATTGAGTTGCAGTACTCTTTGTCTTGAGGCCTGGCAACATCTGTTGCTATCTCTTGTTTTGATAAAATGAAAAGCTTTGAGACTTAGAGAGACCTTGGACTGTTGTAAGCATTCTATTACTGTTCATGTGCTGTGATCTCATTAAGGAAGACAATTATATTTGTTGATTGCTACTTTTATCACATTATAATCCCCTCATGAACTAAGAGTTTTGTGTGTGTGTTGGTGTGAGCATGGTCAGTGGATAATGCTCTGCTGTATCTATTTTCATATTGCACATGCTCAGATCTTCTTCACCTGCATCACCAAAACTAAAGAATTAGTGCTACAAGAATACTGGTGGCTGAAGCTAGAATAAGACATTGAACAATATATTAAAGCCTGTGAGGCATGTCAGTGAGGAAAATCATCAACACAAGCCTGTGCCACACTTTTACACCCCAATGAGGTTTCACAAATACTCTAAACCCATATCTCTGCAGACATAGTCATAGGGCTGCCCAAATGCAATGGCTATGATGTCATTATCATCATAGTTGATTACTTCTCCAAAGTAATCATTCTGATCATCTGCTCTACTGAATTAACATCTGAAAGATGGGCCAAAATCCTCTATGACAAGGTATATGCCAAATATGATATGCCACAAGTCATGATCTCAGACAGAGATCCTCAATTTATTTTAAAATTCCTTGACAACCTATATTGGTTACTCAACATCAAATAAAACACATCCACAGCATACTACCCACCAACTGATGGACAGATAGAGTGAGTAAATCAAGAGGTGGAAAAGTATCTCTGCCTCTTTATCAATGATCAGCAAGATAATTGGACAGAGTGATTAGCACTTGCTGCTTTTCAACACAACAATCAGATTCATTTGTCTACTGGTAAAATACCTTTCTTTATCAACTATAGACATCACCTCATAGTTGCAAAAACTGAATGATACCACACAATGATCCCTGCTTCCACCAACTTTACTATCACTATGGCAAAAATCTATGATGAAACTAAAACAGCTCTTGAGCACACTGCTATCTCCATAAAGAAACAATATGATAAACACTGATGGCTGGCACATGAATATTCAGCCTATGACAAAGTTTGGCTGGATACAACAAACCTTCATCTACCATGATCCAAATGCAAACTCACTGACAAGCAGACAGGTCCATTCTCTGTACCATTGAAGGTTGGGGCCTCAGCATACAAAATCTGACTACCTATGCATTGGAAGATACATAATATCTTTAACAAGACATTATTAACACTATACAATACACTAGTATTTCCCAACCAGGACCATCCACCATCACCACCAGATCTGATTGATGATGAGAAACACTATGAAATCAATCAAATCTTAAACCACAAACTACAAAAAGTCAAAGCATGTGGTAGCAGCATGACAACAACAGTGGATTACCTAGTAAGCTGGAAGAGATACAGCTCAGAATCAAATTAATGGGTCAATAAAAAACAGATGGATGTGGACAGAATGATATACAACTACAAACAGAGGAATGAATGACCACAAATTCATGACAAGATGGGCAGAATATCTGCTCTAGGATCAGCCTACTTATCTCTAAATTAAGCCATCAGGACAATAGTCTTAAGGAGAGAGTAATGTTATGATTTTACTTCTTTTTCTATGATTAACCCCTATTTATGCTTAGTCAGAGTGCCTAACAAGTGCTTAAGACTGTGAGACAAAGTTTAGTCATCATAACTAGATTGAGTCAGTCATTGTCTTTCAATGCAACAGCATTGCCTGATAATGCACAACTAATCCTTTTGTATAGTAGTGATGCTCAAAGACAATGGGCACAAAGGATATGACAACACACAATAGACAATGGTATAATTAGTACAGACATATACAGTATTTAAGAAGGCTTGCTCTCACTGGTAATCTCCAGCTTCAAGCTAAAGTTTGTTCTTATACCATTCTATACTCAAGCCAATTCTAAGGCCTTGTGACACATTGATTAGGATATGCATCAGTGAACTCAGTTGATCACCCAAAGTGCAAGGTGACTTCTGTTTATCACATGTATCTGTTCATATGATGCTTGAGTCTAACAGACTGTCTGTTAGGCTTGATGATCAGGAGTGGAGACATCCTCTGAGATAGTATAGACTGCTCAAGCTCATATTTCTTTAGACATTCAATTTGTATTTCTAGAATCTTTGAAACCATCTCATCAAACCACTCCCTTCTGGTTGCCAACTCACAGTAAAACTCATTTGTGCCAATAAGAAGACATACTGATTTTCTTGTCAGTATTAGAAATATGCCAATAAGAGAGAGAAGTATGCATGTAGCAGAGTGTGCAAGATGTGTAGACCTATATAAAGCTATTAGTAACATCACTTTTGAGCTGAAGCCCTAAGAACTTGAGGATAGAGGTTTACACACATACACACACACAGAGAGAGAGAGAGAGATGGAGGAGTCCAACAGAGTTGAAGATCTATAGGCAAGAGTTATTAGGCTGAACCAAGTTGATATTCAAACTGAAGTAGTATAAGATTTTCTACAGCTTATATACTAAGTAGCTGCAAGTTCTTAGGGCTTCAGCTCAGAGATGACATTGCTAACAACTTTGCTTGGCCCACACACCTTGCACATTCTGCTATATGCAACCTTCTCTCTTGTTTGGAATGTGCCAATAGATAGACTTGGATTGCACATACAGAGACCAGTGAAGTGTGTGGGTATCATGATTTTAGCCTCTAAATCATGCCCAGCTAAGACTAGAGAAGCTCAATAAATCCTGACAGGATTGCTCTTAGCCATGGAGAAACCTTGTAGAAGCTGCATGACATACAGCATAAAATCAGAGATATTGTCATGAAATAATGACTCAGTCTGACACAATGAGACAGAGGTTCATGGAATGAGAGAAAGAGTTAGTCCTATAAGTTTGACTTGAAAGTCAAAGAGAAGAGTGAGTGAGTTAGCTAATCTAAGTTGATATTTGAGCTGAGATATGTATAAGTAATTTTACAGCTTATATACTAGTGTGGAGTCTGAGGAATCAGGTTTTAGAGATTAAGTCTATGTCTGGACTGTTGTAACTAGAGGAGTCAGGATTTCAAGAACTCTGATATGTATCTATTTGCTATTATAACAGAATCTAAGTGTGATAAATTATAGAAATGAAATTAGTAAGTGAAATATAGAATGGAATATGAAATAGAAACTGAAAAATAGAGTCTGATAGAGTCTAATCAAATGTGGAGTTGGACAACAAAGGTTGGATTGGAATTGAAGGTCCATGGTATGCTTATTATAGCATCTCAAGAGTTTGAGAGGAAGGAAGAAGCAGCTTGGTTGATACTACTCAAAGATGTGAAATTCTTTGAGAAATATACATTGGCCATAGTAACAGCAGATGCTGAGGCACTAGAATCATATAGTCTAGCAGAAGCAAAGTGTCAATCTGATTGGCCTTTGTGAAAAGATGCAATCCAGAAAGAGCTTGCTATGTTGAAAGCTGCTGAGACTTGGGAAATTATTGATAAGCTAGTTGGAGTGAATATTGTTGGCTTGAAATAAGTATTTTGAATCAAGAAGAATGCTCAAGACAGCATAATTAAATTCAAAGCTTGTCTTATAGCACAAGAGTTCTCACAGGTACCAGTATTGATTATTTCAATACTTGTGCTCCTCTTGCAAGACTCACATCTATCTACTCTATTCTTGCTATGACTGCAGCACTCAATCTAAGACTCCACCAAGTAGACATCAAAGATACTTATTTAAATAGCAAACTCACTGACCAAGAAATCATCTACATGTGTCAACCTTTCAGCTATCCTGAGTCTGGCTCTCATTCTAGACAAGTTTGCTGTCTTATAAATACACTGTACAGTATAAAATAGAGTGGCCATCACTAGTATTAATGTCTTATTGAGATTTTAGTTGAGAACTTGAGGTTCAAGCAGTATGACATCAAGCAGGCTGTGTTTTCCAAGCAGAAAGATCAAAACTTGACTGTTATTGCAGTATATATTGATAATTGCATTATCATTGCAGTTGGCATGAGATATAAAAAGAGAAATAGCAAAATACATGGAGGTTACAGATTTGGGTGTATTATACTGGATTCTTGACATTGAGATAATGCATAACCATGCATCACACTGCATTTCTCTCTCATAATGCTTATATATTGATACCATCATTCATTACTATAGCTTCAAGGATCTCAAGCTAATCTCCATGCTAATGGATACTAACATCCACTTGCCTCCTTTCTTTGCACCAGTCTCTACTCAGGAGATTTTAGTTATAAGAGATATTCTTTACAAAGAGTCTGTTGGTTCCTAAATCTGGATTATGCTTGTGACTCACTCTGATATCACATTTGCAACAACAACTGTCTCAAAATTCATATTGGCACTTGCAGAAGCTTATTGGAGAGCTGTGAAGCACATCTTTAAGTATCTGAAGGGCATGAGAGACTATAAATTGACATTTGGCAGTAATGAGAGAGTTTTGCAAGGATTTGTGAGTGCAGATAGAAGTATGGCTGATGATAGATATGCTATTACTGAGTATGCTTTCATGTTAAATAGTAGAGCTGTGTTGTGGTCATCTTAAAAGCAGAAAATTGCTTTGCTTTCAACAACAGAATCAGAGTATATAACTGCTATACATGCTTCAAAGAAAGAACTTTGGCTTTATAGCTTGTTATCTCAAGTTTTCTTTCTGATTCCTAAAGCTATAATACTGTTCTCTGACAACTAGTTAGTTATTGCACTCTCAAACAACCACCAGTACTATGTTTGAATCAAACATATCAATATTTGCTTTTATTTTATTTGATGATATTAGAATCTAGATCTGTAAGAAGAGTAACTCAGTCTCAACATGATGATGCATAAACAGACTATATTATATCATATCTATAAGAAGAGTAACTATGACATTATAAGTAAAGTAAATCAAAAGAGATAGTAAATGCCTCATCTCAGTCTTGACATGATGGAATATAAACAGACTGAGGAAAGAAGTAGAACAAAGAGCTATGCTGTTTAAATGGTGATGGAATAAAGAAAGGTCTTTAGTGTTTACTGAGAACATAATAAAGTGCTAACACTCCTTCTCACTGAGAATCACTCCTCCTTCATTGCACACCCATGAATCCTCAAAGGTGAATGAATGCTGCTGGTTTCAGCACTTTTATGAAGCAGTCAGCAACATTATTCTTCATATTAATATATGACAGGGTAATCTTTTTGCTTTCAACTCATTTTCAGATAAAATGGTATTTTATGTCAATGTGTTCCATCCTAGCATGCAAAGAGAGATCTTCTGAAAGATTGATGGCATTGTTATTATTGCACAGCAGAGGAGTTGAATTTATTTGTTTAAGACTAAGCTACATCAATAATGATCTGATTTATATAGCTTCCTTTATGGATTCATATGCTGATGTAATCTGCTTTGTATGATGATGTGGCAACCATCTGTTGTTTTTTGGCATTTCATGAAATCAATCTTAAACCCAAGGTGAAGCAATATCCCCCTATGCTTTAATAGATATCAAGACAGTTTGCTCAGTCAGAATCAGTAAAGCCAAGTAATTTAAAGTCAGAAAAACCTTCAAGGTGAAGTTTGAGTTCTCTTTTTCTCTTAAGATACTATACTACTTGAACTGCTACATTCCAATGCACAAAGAAGTAGCTATTCAGAAAGTGAGACAGCTGTTGGGCAGCATAGAATATATCTGGCTGAGTTCTAATTGCCAGATAAATTAGAGATCTGACCAGTGAATGATATGGCAGCTTCTGTAGTTCAGCTCAATCTTCAGGTCAGAGATCAGTAGGATCATGTTAGCAGAGTTTTCAGTTCTGCATCTATTGGAATCAATATAGGGTGGGCATTTTTCTGTCTAAATTGAGATATTATTTAGTCAATGAGGGTAATTTGTGACAGAGATACTATTTATTTTGCATGATTCCTTGATATTGTAATTCCAACACAGAATTTTGCCTCTTCTAAATCTGATAATGTCTATTTTTCTTGTATCTGTATCTTGAATCTTTCATTCTCCTCCTTCAACTGGCAACAAAGAGGAAATCATCAATGTGGATGGCTGTAAGAACACTATCTGTTGAGGTTTTTCAGTAGTAAATATAGTATTCTGCTGATGTGCTCAGTAATAGTGAGTGGCAGGCTGAAAATAAACAATCAACTAAACTAAATCCCTCAAGACTCTATACTTATCACTAATATATTGAATTTGAGTGTTTCAAGTATAGTAGAAGCACTCTGCAGACTCAATAACCAAGAGAAGTGTTGCTCAAAGATGTTTATTCAATATTAGTGAGCTACACAAAGGTACAACTCATACTAGTAGAGGTAAGACATGATTACAATAAAAGTGACTTAGGTTTTGAAGCTACTGTGCCTGATAAGATGAAACTGCCTCAGAAACTACAAGTGCTTTTAGTTTAACTACTTCTTATAAGTGGATAGACACTTGACTAGTCACACTCTTAGAAACTAATAGCACTCTCAGCCTAAGAATAATATTATACTGTAAGTAAACTTGCTAAGTGAACTTACAAAAACACTCTTGGCTATTTTAGATGCAATTGTATTTTTGAAGCTAACTTCAAATCACCCAATTCAAGAAAGACTTAACAACTTGCATTGCTTCATCAAGATTCTAAACACAAATTCCTTTAATTGAAACTCTAGACTTCTACTAGTGGTGTCACAATTTTGAAGAGATGGCTTGCCTGCCTCTATCATTCTATTCTCCTAGCTAAAATATATTCTACTTAAAGACATTATATGCTATAGCTAATTAAATATAAGATATAATATTAGTGAGATGCCTATGCTGTAGTCATATTTCATAACAAATAATCACACCATCCAAGTTCTAGAAGTGGTCCATGCTGACTAATAGATCCAGAAACCTTGGCCAATGCCTTATCCAATCCATGGATCTGATGACACTTTATTACTGTCAAGAATATTCAACTATCTGAACTGGCATGCCTGCAACAGTCATCAATTGTGATTAGAAGAATAGTCTGATGATACTAGTGCTGATTATGACAGATTTATATCACACTAACTGGTGAAGAGGTGGTTTGCATATACAAGCTAGAAACTAATACAGCAAAGAACTATTCACTAATCACACTTATACCAACACACATACAATACACTCTTAGTTTGTTGGAGAATTATAATACAATAAGAGTGTTATGATTTATCTTTCTTTTTCCTCTTTTACCCCTATCCTTATGATTAGTCAGAGGGCACAAGATCATGGGAGGCTTAGTCAGCACAACTAACCTGCCCATCAAATCGTTACAACAGTCAGCCCGACAACGCACAACCATCCTTTTATGTATGGTAACGATGCTCAAGGACAACGGGCACTATGGACACAGACCTACATAATAAGCAGTAGTATAATTAGGAGACATCTGTACAGTATTTAAGGACCACAGCTCTCGCTGGGATACCCCAGCTTCGAGCTAAAGTTTATACATACCATTCTACCTCGAGTCTATATCTGACCTTGGGTCACACTGCTCGGATATACATATAGTGAACTCAGGTGATTCCTCGAAGTGCAAAGGAACATCTGTTTATCACGTGTATCAGTTCACGTGACGCTTGGGCTTAACAATTAGCTCGAAGCTTCTACCTTCCCTTTCTCAAGCCCAATTGTGCTGAGAAACCGAATGCCACCAGTAACCATCGCCGACCTGAATCACGATTTCTTCGAGCTCATTGCTTTCATCATCGGAACACTACTCGGACTTCTCACCATCATCACCCTCTGCCGCGGACGACAATCAGTAGCAGCTTGGATAGTCAGGCACTATCAAGCATTCCAGCACATCCAACAAATACTATGCAACGTAACCCCGGACCTCCCTTTCCATGACATCCCCCCCTCTGCCAGAACGTCCTTCTTCCCGCAAGGGGGACCCATACCAGAAACCAGGAATAGCGACCCGGATCCGAGGAGCCTTCATGAGGAGGAAGGACCCCGACACCCCATTCGACGAAACAGCAGAGACCGCAACCCTGCTTTCACAGGGTTCCAGAACCTGTGGACGACGAACATCGTTCAGGAGCCCGCCGAGGTCTCCAACTACGTCACTCCAGCCAGCTCCCCCGAGCATCCCGCCTCCCCAATTCCCTCAGGGATTGGAAACCGTGCTCGGGACTCCCTTGATGCCGCTCGGATGGCTACGGGACCCCGCGAAAGTCCCGACCCCCCCCAGAACCCCCCCGAAACCCCCACTGAGCCAAACTCCGGCTCCAGCCCATCCGTCAGCAGGCTGGGGGTCGACAACCTGCGAGGAAGGGACATCCATCCCGACTACGACAACGCGGACATCGCCATCTCCGCAGCAGGGGACCCGTATCGACACCTCCATGTGGGAAGTGAGCCCGAGACCGGGACCGCCAGCGAAAGGGGAAGGGCCGCCACGAGAAGAATTATACAAAGGATATTCCCGGAGTGGGACCTCAACGTCCCCTTCGACTACGATGAAGCAGTCAGACAGCAGCAGCAGAATCAAGAGCGAGAAGAGGAAATTAGGCGAACACAGGAGGAGCTCGCCGACTATGTCTGAGAGGAAGCCCGAGAGCAGTACGAAGCTGCAGAGTATGACTGACAAGGACGAGTACAGAGAAGGAGAGAAGAAATTGAAAGAATGGGGTCAGCTTCCCCTAGGGAGTATGAGCTCCATACCGACTCCGGATCCCCTTTCAGGGAGCCTGACTCAGAGGACGATCCATGGACAGGACCTGCCAGCATTGTCAGCTGGGACGAGGCTATCAGACGTGGAAGAACAGGGGAACCCCAGACCATCGACCTTGAATACCCCGCCCGCACCGACACCATCTCGTCGGACGCCGACTCCGTCCTCGGAGCCTATGGGCTCCGAGTACCTGACAATGCCCACGTCTCCGACAGGGCTCTCCAGCGATTCCTGGGCAGCAGGGTCGCTCGACAATTCCTTAACCCTGAGTTCCAGCGACTCTTCAGCCGCTATAGCCGAGAACTGGAGGAGACGAGAGCGCACGGAGGGACGTGCTACAGTCGGCTCAGAAGCCCTCCCATCGCCCGAACCAGTGACCGAGGGGACAGCGGGCCTAGTACCCGAGTCAACGGAAGGGTCCCCGATGACCCTTCGTCCTCTCGTACTGTCCATCTACGACCAGCCCGTCAGTTCCCTCCTCGGGGAAGGGGACAGCGGGGACGAGGGCGACGAGGAGGACGACGAGGACAGTGACGATCCATATCAGCAACGGCTAGAACGAGCAGGAGAAGATACAGATGAAGAAGCACTGCGAGAAGAAATTGAGAGGGCCAGGGGCAAGGAATATCAGGAGTTGTATGAGCAGGGGAGAAATTACTTATGGCAGGACGTGCGCTGGCAAGCGACGTCCTTAGGACTTGAGTATAGGTATGCGACGGGCACTGAAAAAGAAAAAATTCTACAGTACGCCACGATGGAATACGCATGGAGGGAATATGGGCGACGACACCCGGAAGACCCCCTCATGCCGATACCCCCATATCGGCCCAACAACAAACCAAGGGCACCGGCACCAATGCCGCGTACCCCCCCCGTTCCACCAAGATGAGCCGTTTACGTCGCCCCTTCTATTCGGAGCTGGGCCGACGACAACCCGTCAACCCGAAGTACGGCTTCATGGCTCATCCGAACGAGAAATCGGCCAGCATGGCAAGCCGCTCAAACCCAGAACCCTTGGACCGGCAAAGGAAGTCGGCTCCTCGGCGGACAGCCCCCCCTGGATCAAGCAGAGTCGAGTGGGAAGGACCCCATTTGGGATGACCCTGAAGCGATCCGCCTTGGATTCACAATACGGGATGGGGTGATTGTTCGGGTAACCGACCCGAAAGGAAGCCCAGTCGCAGATGACAATTCCCTGCACTCTTTCCCTGGACCACCCACAGAATGGAAGCAACCACCATTCGACGGATGGCCCAACCCGATGGGGGCACTCCTGCACAATGCCAACATCTTACAATGCCACCCCGACCTCCTTCAAAAACCGCGTCCCTTCAAGGGGGTCTCTGACGACATTGACCGATTCCTGGTAGACTGCGAACAGTACTTCGAAGTCTATATCGGGTACATCGGGACCGACATGAACAAAGTCGCCTTCACCACTTCCTATCTGGAGGACAAGGCCAAGACGTGGTGGATCCTCATTTCCCCGAACTTCCAATCCACCACCAGGGAACATTATCGATATCCCTCGTGGCCGGTCTTTAAACGCATGTTAAACGACAAATTCATCGACCCTGCCATCCAAGAAGTGCATAAACAGAAGATCAAAGAATACAAGATGGGAGATAAAGCGGCCACCGATTACTTCGACGAGCTAGAACGGCTCGCTAAACTCGCAGGGATCAGGGAAGATGTCGCGAATGACGGGAGAATGGTAGAAGCCCTCAAGCGGAGAGTTCCATCCTCGTACCTCACGATGATCTCAGCCATGGGTGTCAAAATATTGATGCCTGTAGGCTACGACGAATGGAAAGAGAGGATCGTCGAAATGTACAAGGAGAGGCAAAGGCAGAAAGCGGAGGCATCGACCTTGCAGGAATATAACAAGAAGTCGACACCGCCAACCCCGAACAAGTCAGGGCAAACTGCCGGGAAACCATCAGGAGCTCCCACGACGACGAATTACGGCACTCAGAAGACTAGAACGGGAACCACTTACACCGGCGCCGGGAAACCAATGGACATTGACCGGATGAAGAAAGAAGGGAAGTGTTTTAACTGTGGGCTAAAGGGCCATATGGCCAAAGACTGCCCAAAGAAGAAATGAACCCACGAAGACATACGAGCACAGATCGCTGAGTTACAGAAGGAAGATGAGGAACTGGGCAAGGAAACGAAGATTGAGGAGGTAAAAGATCGGGCCGATCAGTGAACGACTCCACTGAATTGGCCAAAGGACTTCATGGTGTGCGGGCCCCTACCATTGTACAAACTTATATTACCCCTGTAGTTACAATGCATTCGAATATACCCCGAGCTATTACCACACACCTGAAAGAGTCGCAAAACAAAACTCAAGCGCCTACGGGCCGAACAGGGGCAGAGGGCCCCAAACAATGGCTCAAACCATTCGAAACCGAGTGGACGTGGAGGGCCATCAAAGAAGCCGTAAACGACAGCGCAGCAGAAGCTGTGCTACGAGGATGGATACATCGATCTAGAGTAAAAGAAGCCACCATAGATGCCGTACACGGGCTGCAAGGAGCCAAACGAAGTCGGGCCCTGGAATGGCTAGACGAGCTCAGGGGTCCACCAAAGTTCGTCAGGCGAGCCAAGACCCCGGGGAGAGATCTGACGACCAAGGCTCAGATTGAAACCCTGACCAATCGAACGACCCATTCAGTTACTGCCCTGATCGACAGCGGGTGCACCGGCAGTTCCATTAATCGAAGCTTTGTCCATCAGCACAAACTCTCCACCAGATCCACCGCTGCCCCCATACCCATCTACAATGCCGACGGAACAAAGAACCAAGCCGGATCAATTACGGAATACGTCGAACTCAGATTAACCATCGGAGATCATTCCAAGAGGATCGACCTAGCCGTAACCGATCTCGGAAGCAAAGAATTATTCCTGGGACATGACTGGCTCATCCGACACAACCCACTCATTAACTGGAAAACCGGAAGGCTCACATTCGCACAATGCCGTTGTCAGAAGATACCTTACGAACTCCCCGACGAGGACCCAGAGGATAGATGGGATGAGGAAATGGAGGACGGTGAAACCATTCTAGCCGTTGACCTACAAAAGGAGATTCACATCCGGGCGATGCATCATGCCAACGATTTGGCAGCAAAAGCCCACGAGGGGAAGAAGGAGAGGACCTTCGAGGAGATGATACCGGAATGGGCACGTGACTACCGGGACCTCTTCGAGAAAGAAAGTTTCGATGAGCTCCCACTCCCGAAGCCCTGGGATCACGCTATCAAGCTAATCCCCAACGCTAATGCAAACCTCGATTGCAAAACCTATCCCCTCAGAAACCAGAAACAACAAGAACTCGACAAGTTCCTGGAAGAAAATCTATCATCCGAACGCATCCGACCATCGAAATCACCCATGGCCTCTCCCTTCTTCTTTGTGAAAAAGAAGGATGGGAAGCTCTGTCCAGTACAAGATTATCACAAATTAAACGAGATGACCATCAAGAACCGGTACCCGCTGCCCCTGATCTCGGAGCTAATGGACAAGCTCCGAGGGGCCAAGTACTACACCAAGCTTGACGTCCGGTGGGGATATAATAATGTTCGAATAAAGGAGGGAGACGAATGGAAGGCCGCATTCCAGACCAATCAGGGGTTGTTCGAACCCACCGTGATGTTTTTCGGCCTAACCAACTCCCCCGCTACCTTCCAGTGGATGATGAACGATATATTCAAGAATCTCATCGCCACTGAAAAGGTAACCATTTACCTCGATGACATTCTCATCATGTCCAAGACGAGGGAGGAACACCACGCTTTAGTCCGACAGGTACTCGCCCTCATGAGGAAGCACAAACTATTCCTCAAAGTGGAGAAGTGCGAGTTCGAGGTATTGGAAACCGAATACCTCGGGGTAATCATCAGCGAAGGAAGTATCCGCATGGACCCGATAAAAGTTGCGGGGGTAGTAGACTGGCCGACCCCCACCAAGAAAAAGGAGTTACAATCTTTCCTGGGCTTCACCAACTTTTACAGGCAGTTCATACGGGACTACAGTAAGATTGTCCACCCCATGACGCAACTTACGGGCAATGCCCCATGGGGGTGGGGGGTCCCTCAACAACTCGCCTTCCAAGATTTGAAACGATGACTGGCAGAAGACGTAGTACTCGCCATACCGTCCCAAGAGGGGAAGTTCCGAGTGGAGGCCGATTCTAGCGAGGGGGCCATAGGCGCCATATTATCCCAGGAACAGGAGGGGAAATGGCGCCCCGTCGCCTTCCTTTCCAAAGCATTAACTGTGACGGAGAGGAACTACGAAATCTATGACAAGGAACTACTTGCCATAATGCTCGCCCTTGAGGAGTGGCGACACTACCTAATCGGGGCAGTCAGCATCTTCGAGATCTGGATGGATCATCAAAACCTTCGGTATTTCCGCCAACCCCAGAAACTGAACCATCGTCAAGCCCGATGGGTCACAGAACTCGCCCAATACCAGTATACCCTTCACCATAAAGCCGAGGTCGCCAACAAGAAGGCTGACCTCCTCTCCCGCCGTGCCGATCATGATCAGGGCAGAGACGACAATACCGGCGTTACTATGCTATGCCCCGAACATTTTCGCGCAATGATCATGCCGACGGAAGAAGAAATCCATGAACGCATCAAAAGTGCGACACGGGACGCACATCAATGGGATCAGCGAATTGCCGCTTCCCTAAACCATGAACGGGGGATGACGAAGGAGGGAGGGATGATTCGATATGACGGAAGGATTTATATCCCGCAGAACCACCAACTACGAGGGGAAATCATTGCGACCTGTCACGATCATGCCATGGCAGGACACCCCGGCATTGCCAAAACCAAAGAGCTTGTTCTACGGAATTACTGGTGGCTGAAACTTGGCAATGACATCACGTCATATATAAAGGCCTGCGAGACATGTCAGAGGGGGAAGACGTCAACACAGCCCCGGTCCACGCCCCTACATCCAAACGAGGTACCGGCACAGCCATGGACTCATATTTCTGTGGATATGGTCACAGGACTACCAGATTGCAACGGTTATGACGCCATCCTTGTCATAGTCGATCGGTTCTCCAAAGCAATCATTCCGATCACATGCTCCACGGAACTGACCTCAGAAGGGTGGGCAAAAATACTGCGCGACGAAGTATATGCCAAATATGGGATGCCCCAGGTCGTCATTTCAGATCGAGGACCACAATTCGTTTCAAAATTCCTTGACGACCTATATAAACTGCTACAAATAAAACGGAATGCATCTACAGCATACCACCCACAAACCGACGGTCAGACCGAACGAGCAAATCAGGAGATCGAAAAATACCTCCGTCTTTTTATTAATTACCAGCAGGACGACTGGGTTGAATGGTTGGCGTTAGCCGCCTTTCAACACAACAACAGAGTACACTCAGCAACGGGACGGACCCCCTTCTTCATCAATTACGGCCGCCACCCACACATCGCACAGACACTGCGTCACAAAACGACAACTCCCACCTCCACACTATTTGCTACAACAATGGATAAAATCCATCTCGAGACGAAGGCCATGTTGGAAAAAACCGCCAAAACGATGAAAAAACAATACGACAAACACCGGCGGACAGCCTATGAATACCGGACCAATGATAAGGTCTGGCTGGACACGACCAACCTCCACCTACCCAGGCCAAAACGAAAACTGGCCGACAAATGCACCGGTCCCTTCCCTATCCTAGCAAAAGTTGGCGCTTCTGCATACAAACTGAAGCTGCCAACAGGATGGAAAATACACGATGTATTCAACGAGGCCCTCCTCATGCCGTACATAGTGCCAGCCTTTCCTAACCAGGAACGTCCACCTCCTCCGCCACCCGATCTAATTGACAACGAGGAACACTACGAAATTGATCAGGTGCTAAACCACAAACTCCGAAAAGTCAAAGCACGGGGCGGCGGAATGACAACAACGGTGGACTACCTGGTCAGCTGGAAGGGCTATGGACCGGAATCTAATCAATGGGTAAACGAGAAATACATGAATGCCGACACCGCCATACACGACTATGAACTATCCCTTAATTAAGCCATCAGGACGATGGTCTTAAGCGGGGGGTAATGTTATGATTTATCTTTCTTTTTCCTCTTTTACCCCTATCCTTATGATTAGTCAGAGGGCACAAGATCATGGGAGGCTTAGTCAGCACAACTAACCTGCCCATCAAATCGTTACAACAGTCAGCCCGACAACGCACAACCATCCTTTTATGTACGGTAACGATGCTCAAGGACAACGGGCACTATGGATACAGACCTACATAATAAGCAGTAGTATAATTAGGAGACATCTGTACAGTATTTAAGGACCACAGCTCTCGCTGGGATACCCCAGCTTCGAGCTAAAGTTTATACATACCATTCTACCTCGAGTCTATATCTGACCTTGGGTCACACTGCTCGGATATACATATAGTGAACTCAGGTGATTCCTCGAAGTGCAAAGGAACATCTGTTTATCACGTGTATCAGTTCACGTGACGCTTGGGCTTAACAAAGAGTAGCAATGGCAATATCAATTGTATTCTCAATGATTCACTGTATGCAAATAGCAATAGTATGTGTATATATATCTATAATCTCTCTAAGTCTCAAAGCTTTTTGTTTAAATAAGAGGGGCAATGAATATTGCTAGACCTTAAGACAAAAATACTGTATCACAACACAACACTCTGAAACACTTTCACAAAATGCTCAAAAGTCCTAAGCACTGCTCAGACCAAACTCAAAAGATCTAACAAACATAATACATGACTTAAAGCTTCATGCTCTAAGCAGAAACACTTCACAAATACATCCACAAGCACCAAAGAGTTTGAATCTCTGCATACAAGTTTTCTAACCAATCATAGATCTACAGGGTTCAAACCTATGTGATTCAGAGACACAAAAACACAATAAATCCTATTCACAGACCCAAAGGATTCAAACCTTTGCTGATATGCAGAAATAACTAAAAAGTAAGCACTAATCAAGCTCAAGGGTTTGAACCTCTGCCACTTATAGTGTCTCATATCACAAATGTCTCAAAAACTCAAAAGAGTGCCCTGAAACACTATTCTCTTATTCTCAGACTAGAGTGCAATTCAAAACCATCTATTAACTTGAATTAGAGCCTTTTGAGAGCTTTTGATATCTTGCACAGTTCTCAAATGACTTTTAATGATCTCAATAAAAGATCTATTCTCTTATCTGAAGTTACAAACTAATCTCAGGAGCTAGAGTGCAAGATCTTCATGCCTTTACACTGCAACAGTAGAGATCAGAAACTTGTATACTACTTTTACAATGCAGTATTTAAATAAGCCACTTCAGTACTAAGACAAATATAATATAGTAGTTTCAATGCATAAAACTCCAGAATAGAGTCTCATGAGAGTTATTTCCATATATGTGACTGTTTGACATGCATATTCTGTTCTGATGCAGGGCTGGACCTGCTGTTTTCATGCAATCTGACATTGGTTAGCTTGACTGTTCAGCCTGGCCACAGACCTCTTTGCTTTCTTATCTCCTTGGTGCCATTAGACTATATATAGTATACATTTCAAACCTCTGGATTTATTTCTCTGATCATTATTTTCATATAATCTTCTCATTCCTCAGCTGACTGTTGGAATATTCAAGTTTATCTCATTGTGCATCAGTTCTCTAGTTTAGAACATGTCTCCTGGTACATCAATGTTTATGCATTATAGATCAATGTGACACAAAGTTTTAATCATATTTTGATCATATTTTTTTAATTTTTAGCATGTCTCTCTATACTTGTATTAGTGCATTTAATGCCAGGTGCTAGGATCTTATATGCAGTATAATCCCTCCTGTATTATCCTGCTACTAGACCATGCACCTTATCAATCATCACTCAAGTCAGATATCATATTAAATCTTGTTTCATTGTGCTCTAGCCATACTTTCTATTGCATACATAATAGACATGAATACAGTCATTATATTCTTAGAAATCACAAATTTACATGCATGAACATATTGAGAGCATATCACCAGCTCTAAACTCTGGTCTGATGCTCTGTTATTCAATTCTAAGTAATGCTAGCTATTTACACTTAAATGTTTCATATTCAGAATAGTATGATCATGACTTTGCTCTATGAGCCTTTTGCTTTCTGTTTCTAATTTGAGGCATTAACAAGTTCCTCTTCTACTAGTGACCATACACTGCCAGTCATGGCTGATTTAGAGTTACCAATATGACTGGCTGATAGACTTGACTCATTAGCAGTATCATATCTAAGTTCTATTCATACTAGTTATCTACTGTTTTGACTATTAGTCTGAGACCTCAACTATAATTCTGTTAAAATATACCAGCATAAAACAGATCTGTGATAGAATTGTTTTAAAATTGCAAAATCTGGGTGTGAATATGTGGTCAGCATATCACTGCACTGAGATGAATAAAACCTCATAAGACTATAGCATCATTTATGGTCTTGTTTTAGATTCATCCACTTTGTTTCATGCCATATAGTTCTCATTAAAGTTCTCATACTCAATCTTCCTTGCCAGATTTTTCAAATTCACTTAACTGTTCCATGTATTGAGTCTCATCATCTGGGAGCAAACCATAAAGAAAGGCTATCTTTACATCAATTTGTTGGATATTCCAGTTGAGCATAGATACAATGTAAAGTAAAATTCTCTAAGACTTCATGTGAGCAGTAGGTGTGGTTTTAGTATAGTCTTGTTCATATATTTGTTTGAAACCTTTGAATATGAGGCATACTTCTCAACAAATAGTAGTACTATTCTCATCATATTTTATATACAAAACTGGGCAGTCTTTTCATATCTTGTGGCCTTGAGAAACAGCAGATCTCAGAATGAGCTTGTAAACTCCTATCTCCTTTAATAACTTCAGTTCATCTTGATACTCTTCAAGCCAACATTTTGCATCAGCAGAGGCCTGTGCTTCCTTTTAGGAATTTGACTCATTTTCTAGTTGTATCATTGACATACTCTTAATGTGTTCACATATATAATTTTGTGGAATATGAAAATATATTAAGTGTATTCATGTTAAGCCCAAGTGACATGTGATCTAAACATATGATAAATAAGCACTGTATCACATTTATACAGTCACACTTAAGTTCACTTGTATGCATTTGTATGACTTTGTATCTCAAGACTATTGCAAATAAGCTTGAGATAGAATAATAGATGAATAAACTTTAGCTCAAAGCTGGGTATCTACAGCAAAAGTAATATTACTTATATACTATTCATTTGTTAAGATAAATATACTACTGCTAATTGTGTTCATCCAAGCTATAGTGCTCTTTGTCCTTGGGCATTATTATTACCTACAAAAGAGTTGTTGTCTATTGTTAAGAGGCATCATTATGTTGGAAGACAATGATGGACTTAGTCTTGTTGTGATAACTAAGCCTGTCCCACAGTTCTAAGCACTGGCCTAAATGCCCTGACTAAGCATAAATAAGGGTTAAAAGAAAAAAAGATAAAAAATCATAACATTACCTCCTTTTTAAGACCATCATTCTGATGACTTAATTTAGAGATAATTCATAGTCACAGATGGTATCATAGGTGTTCATGTACTTTTCATTGACCTATTAGTTAGATTCTAAACTATAGCCCTTCCAACTGACCAGGTAGTCAATGGTCATTGTCATACTTCCACCTCATGCCCAGATTTTGTGAAGACAATAATTTAGTACTTGATCAATTTTATAGTGCTCTTTATCATTAATTAATGTTGGTGCTAGTGGCAGAGATTGTTGTTAGTTGGAAAATGCTGAGGCCATATAAAGTATGAGTAGAGTTTTGTTAAATACATCATGAATTTTTCAGGCTCTGAAAAGCTGAAGTTTATATGCAGAGAAACTAACTTTAGCAAGGATTGAAAAGAGGCTAGTACATTTGTCAGCAAGTTTCTGTTTTGGGTGAGGAGGATAGAGATTAGTGGTGTCAAGCCAAACTTTGTTGTTGACAGAGTATTGACATGCAGAGGTTCAGTGTTTGACATACTGTTTTTTTATAGTTGTTGCTGCCTTTTCAAAGATAGCTCAGATCTTATTGTGAATCTTGGACATTGTTCATGTGAAATCAGATAAGGCTGGTATAGATGTAGAGGCATGCTCAATATGTGAGATGTTGGGATGGTGACTAAAGTTAATAAAGAATAGGGTTTTCCCAGTAGCTGAGTGGATGCAGTTGTTATGCTGAAAGGCAGCTAGTGCAAGCCACTTCACTCAGTCATCCTAGCAATAATTGATGAATAGTCAGAGATATTTTTCAATCTTCTGACTAATGCACTCTGTTTGTCTATCAGTTTAGGAATGATACACTGTAGAGGCATTATGGCAAATGTTCAATAGACAGTACAAGTTGTCAAAAAATTTAGAGACAAATTAGAACCCCTGATCAGAAATGACAATCTGAGGCATACTATATTTAGCATAGACCTTGTCATATAGAATCTTGGCTCAACCTTCTGATGTTAATTTTATTGAGCATGTGACTGAAATGATCACCTTTAAGAAGTGATCAATAATAACTAGTATTGCATCATAGCTATTATAGTCAGGCAGTTCAGTTACTATATCAACCAAAATATAGATTTATAGTATCTGGAGAACCTCATTTGGGTGTAGTGGTGCTGCATGTAGTTGAGTTAATGCCTTTTTCTGTTGGCAGGTTTTGCATTCTTTGATGTAGAGTTCTATATCCTAATCTATCTTAGGTCACCAGTACTCCTGTAAGATCAGTTTTTTGGTCTTCACAATCTCTGAGTGTCTTGCTGTCATATGGTTGTGATATATGGTGATGATTTCATCTCAAAGTTGTTGATCTCTCAGGATGTAGATTCTCCTGTCATAGTAGATCAAACTCTCTCCTTTTATCATATCTCATTCATGATTTAGAGATGAGACCATCCATTGATCCTATTTACTATTGTCCTTTATAATGCTTTTGATGCATTTATGAATTTCCTTCTCTGTCAGCATTATCATTGTCTGAAAATGTTTAGACTTTAATAATATGATGCTGTCATTATTGTCTCCCTCTTGATTGTGGTCAGCCTATTGGCTGAGCAGGGCTGCCTTTTTGTTTGCTGCTTCAGCCTTATAATGGAGTGTGTAGTCATATTTGGAAAGCTTTGTAATCCAGCATGCTTGTCATCAATTAAGCTTCTGGAAAAGTCAGAAATATCAGAGGTTTTGATAGTCAGTCCAGATTTCAAAGATCTGAACTGCTCTGATTAGGTAGTGTCTCCATTCTACAAGGGCAATCATTATGGCAAGAAGCTTTTTGTCATAGATTTTGTAGTTCTGTGTGGTGACTGTGAGCATCTTTGAAAGAAAGGCTACTGGATACTATCTTCTATCTTATTTCTGAGAGAGTATAGCTCTGATTGCCTCTTCACTTAAATCAGCTTCTACTTTAAACCTTCTCTCCTGTGTCAGGATTGCTAGAATGGCATCCTCAGCAAGTCATCATTTGAGATCATCAAAGGCATTCTGTTGACAATATCCCCAAGTTCATAGAACATTGCTGGTTAGTTGTGTCATTAGTCAAACAACTTTGCTGTAGTCTCAAATGAACCATCAATAGAAGTTGGTGAATCCTAAAAAGGATTGTAACTCCTTTTTCTTGGTTGGAACTAGCTACTTGGTTAATCTGGCCACCTTGATTGAGTCTATCCAGATACTTTCTTCACTGATGATCACCTCTAAATACTCTGTTTCTAGAACTTTGAACTTGCATTTCTCTATTTTGAGGAATAGTTTGTGTTTCCTCATGAGTGTGAGCACTTATCATTCATCATCCACTGGAAGGTTGCTGGTGAGTTTATTAGTCTAAAGAACATTACCATAAGCTCAAATAGCCCTTGGTTCATCTGAAATGCTGCCTTCCACTTGTCATCCTCTTTGATCCTCATGTCATTGTATTCTCATCTGACATTCAAATTTATATAGTACTTAGCCTCTTATAGTTTGTCCATGAGTTTGGAGATGAGAGAAGAGGGTAGCAATTCTTGATCATTATTTCATTTAGTTTTCAATAGTCCTATACTGGTTGAAGTTTGTTGTCTTTCTTTTTGACAAAAAAGAAGAGAGAAGCCATAGAGGATTTAGAGAGTCTAATCCATCTACTAGAGAGGTTCTCATCCAGAAACTTATTGAGTTTCTATTGCTCCAGATTACTAAAGGAATACATCTTGCAATCTAGATTGGCACTTGCATTTGAGATCAGCTTAATCATATGATTCCAATGTTTTGGCTCTGGCAACTCATCAAAGCTCTCTTTACTGAACAGATTCTGATAGTCTCAGGCCCATTCAGGCATTATTTCTTCAAATGTTCTTTTCTCCTTTTCAGCATTGGCTTTTGCCACTAAGTCATTGGCATGATAGACCACATAAATATAGAGCTTGCTGCATGTCAACAGTGAGAATTGTCTTGCCATCTTCCATTTCTTTATCCCACTGGTCTTCAGGATTCTCATCTGGCTATTCAAAAGAAATTTTGCAGCATTAGCACTATGTGAATATGATTTGAGTGGTCTTCCAATTGACCAGTGGATTATGACATATGAGCCAGTCATGGCCAAGAAACACCTCTTTAGTTTCTAGGTTGGTGATAGCCAAGTTGATTCACTTCAAATGATCTCTAATGGTTAACCATAATTTGATGAATTCAGTTATTGAACTAGCTTGGTTTTTAGTCTCATCAGCATTGTATATGGGGGTAGGGGCTGCCATTGCCTGAGTTGGGAGTTTATGCTTGTCAATGAAAGCTTGATTGATAGAGCTCTCAGTGCAGCTACTGTCAATTAAAGTGATGACTGTATGAGTGCTCTGAGAGATGAGAGTTTCAATTTGGGCCTTTGTAGTTAGATCCTGCCCTGGTGTCTTAGTCTGCTGGATGTACTTTTAGGGTTCTTGAAGTTTATTGAGCCATTCTAGGCCCTGACACTGCTCAGCTCAGCTCATCTCTTTGATCATCTTATTGATCACCTCTTTTGTCATTATTTTGTGTACTCAATTTTTGAGTACCACTTTTGCCTCTTCTTCATCCTTCACATCCTTGATGGCATGTCAATTCCATTTGGTGTCAAAGGGCTTGAGCCATCCAGTGGGGGTCTCTCCCTCCTGTTTGGCCCATAGACAGTTGAGTTTTGGTCTTTGGCAATTCCTTAAGTGGTTATATAAAAGTGAAACAGGGTATATTCAAATGTTCTGATATTTTAGGCATATTTATAGCTACAGAAACACTTTCAGTTCATCCAGCAGCTGTGTGTGGCACATCACCAAGTCCTTTGGCTAATCCAGTGAAATCACTCACTGGTTGGTCCCATCTTTTATCTCTTTGATTTTTATGTTCCTGCTGAGTTCTTCTTATTCCTTCTGTAACTCAGCAATTTGTGCTCTGATATCCTCTCATATGTGCTTCTTCTTCAGGCAGTTCTTTGATAGATGCCCCTTCTGCCTGCAATTGAACTATTTGCCTTCTTTCTTTAGCTGATCTATGTCTATCAGCTTGTCCATCTCAGTATATGTAGTTTCTGTTTCTGTCTTTTGTGTTCTATAAGTGGAGGTGCTGGAGGATGAGGTGGTGGCCTTGGCACCAGTTTGGTTGCCAAGTTTTGAGTTTTGTAGTTGATAGAGTTTATGATCACCCTGTAGGTTCATCTGCTCAGCCTTCTGTCATTGCTGTTCTTTGTATATTTCAATGACTCATTCCTTCCACATATCATATCCCTTTAGTATATTCATCCCAATGTCTGAGATCATCTTTATGTATAATAACAGTGCTCTCTATTTGAGTGCTTCAACCATTCAACTATCATCAGCAATGTCATCTTATATCCCAGCAAGCTTTACAAGCCATTCTAGTTTATCAAAGTATTCCATAGCTGGTTTATTGCCCATCTTATACTCCTTGATCTTACTCTTATGTATTTCTTGCACTGCAGGGTCAACAAACTTGTCATTGACCATTTGTTTAAAAATAGACCAGGATAGCAGTCAATGATGCTGTCTGATCATAGAATAGAAGCTGGATAAGATGAGGATCCACCAAGTCTTTATCTTGTCTTTAAGATATGACATGGTAAAGGCAACCTTGTTTATGTCTGTTCTGAGATAAGCAGTGTACATCTTGAAGTATTATTTGTAATCAATCAAGAACTGATTGATGTTGTCTGATGCACCCTTAAAGGGGGCAGGGTTTCTGAAGCAGGTCAGGCTTGCATTAAAGAATGGCAGTGTTTTTTAGTAATGCCTCCATTGGATTCAGATATTGATTAAAGGATGGTCATTGCCATTCAACTGGTGGTCTGAGGAATGAATGTAGGGAGTTATTATCAGTGATGGGGCTCCTCATTGATGCTGCTTCTTTCTGTATAATTACCCTGTTTCATATAGTAAATCCTAGCCTAATAGCCTTGGGATCATCCTTGACTGGTTTTTTTTCACTTCCTTTAGCTTTGTTGAGTGGTGGTTGCTCTCTGAGAAGTCAGCTCCCCTGGCCAGTCCAGAGATTTCAGAATCTGCTATCTCAAGGAGTTGGCCATGGTTGGCTATAAGTGAGCCAGATGACCATAAATTGGATCAATGGTGTTGAGTATGTATATTAGATGCTAGCAGTTCAGATGGATGATGCCATATAGATGGCTTATCTGGAGGTGACTACTGGGATCCATGGCATCAGCTCAATCTTGTATTTTGATTTATATAGTGAAAGCCTGCTAAGCTGGTTCTCAAAGTGTGTTCAGTTATAAGTCCTAATAATGTATTCAGTCACTGCATACTGTAAAATTTCTGCTTTTTCAATGTTGTTGGCAATCATATACTCCTTTCCAGAGAGGTCTTTAACCAATTGGCATTTCTCTATAGAAACACTGTTTCTTTCCAATACAGCCTTAAATATTCTTTCTCTCATTCTTGCTGTACTTCTTTATGCAGTGCTTTTTTGTCAGTGTCTTTGGCAGCATATTCTCAGTCTTCCTATTTAAGAGAAATGTCCTTCCCCCTCTCCTCATTCTTCTCATTCTCATCCTCATTGTCTGCCTCTTTCTCATTGTCCTTAATGAGAGAGTTGTCAGATGGGTCATAGATAGACAGGGTCTGAGGTCTGACCATCACAAGAGAGCTGGTTGTTGTTTCTGTTGCTAAGTCTAGCATTATTGGTGTCAGTCTTAGGAGGAGGCTGCTTGCTGGGTCAACTGGCAGTGATTTTAGCATCTCCTTGGTGACTGCTGCATGTTCTCTGCTCCTTCAGTTCTTGGTGATACTGGTGGAAGTTTTTGTAAAATCAGAGATTGAGAAAAAGTGCTGCAACTCTTTCTCCAAGAAACCTCTAGAGTCCATGGTTGAGGATGTGAGCATTGAGAGGGACTTGAAGCCTATAGGCATCAAGTACAGATTCAGAGTGAGAGGGAATAGTGTCAGTATCTGCAATACTAGAGGTTCTAGAGGCAAAAGGATAAGTAGCCCTCTGGGCAGCTTTGCTGAGAGTGACAGCTTCAGCTGACTCTGCCCATAGGTCAGTGTCTGCTGGTGTACTAGGCTCTCAGAAAGGAGAGCTTGTGGATTCAGTTCAGAGGCCATACCAGCTTAGAGAGCCAGATCCTCAGGTGGCAGCTTCAAGCTCATGCTATCATCATTGATATTGGTGGTCATACTGTGCTTCTTTATACTTGTTTTAAGCCCAGGCAGCTGCTTTCTTGGCAGCATCTCAGGCTCATTTTCAGCTTCTGCTCTAGCTGACTCTGCTTGAGTGGCAGCAGTATAGTAGTCATTGGGTTCCTCTTCTCTGATATTATTTCATGGGCCTCTTTTAGAGCTATATTGAGCATGAAGCCTTCTGCCCAAGTTGACTCAGGCTGTGAGTCTTTCTTTCTATTGCTCCAGTGGATTCTCATTATTTGATCAGAGATCAGTGGTCCTATGACTACTGTAATTAGTGTAGACTGACAAGATGGAACTTTCAGCTGGTGTTACATAGAGAGAATCATGGCTAGAATCTAGAGATGTGTTGAGATTCTGGAGCCATCTGAGTGGCATCAAGAGAGTTCCAAGTATAGTCTCCAATCCTATGTTCTGGCAGAGTAGTGGAAGGGTTGGAGGATGACTCATTATTAAAGAAGTCATTGAGGAGATTCTTGTTCTTATGGTTCAGGACTGGAGGGAGATGTGCCAGAACCCAATAAGCTGAGGGTTGCTGTCTCTTCTGTTAGTTTGCTGGAGTTGAGGGGGGTACTGGTGTCTTTCTTCTTTCTCAGTGTTCCATGAATTCAAGCTGCTAGGCCCAGCTTGGAGTACAGATCTGATCAGGAGCTGGAAGGAGACTCTGGCAGAGAGAGGAATGTTGTGAAAGGGGAGGTCAGATGTGACATTTCAGAGAATCTGCTGTTGATGTGCTTGGTAACAGCTAAGTGACTAAGAGAAGTGAATGAGGAATGAACTCTCAAACACCAACACCTAACCACTCAATACACAATCACCAAATACAGTTGAGGTTGGTTGTTTTGAGTATGATAGAAGCACTCTTGCAGTCTTAAGTAAAATCACAGAAACAGTCAATAAAGACAGTTATTTAACTCTATCTTGCTTTCAAAGATGCAATACTCATGAGAGTAGTTTATAGCAATGTTTAAGTATAATTAAGACTTAGAATCAACACCAAATTGCACTCCAAACCAACTTAGAATATTCCGAAACCCAATGAACTCCGAAATCCAAATACTAAGTCTATCAAGCACTTAGGCTTGACTAGCTGCACTCTTGGCTGGCTAGCAGTCCTCAAAACCGAAGAACTTGTACTCTGATGCCAAAACCCTTATAGTTTGGAACCCAAATTAATCCGAAACCCAAAATATAGTTATAATTCCAATCTAATCCTCTCTCTAAGTGACAAAGCAACTTAAATAAATCACTAAGTCGAAGCAGAACTCAAAATCCGTTGTCCCAGGGACTAGCTACAGTGGGCTAGAAGGCCTGAATGCGGGGGTGGGTCCCTTGCTTGCTATTTCCCCCCCATTCCCTTCTTTTATACACCAACAACAGGTACAGAATCTATAAATAAAGCATTCAAAATAATATTTCTCCTGTTTAAAGCGGAATCACACCATTATTCCGGAATGGTGGCACTCCTGGACTCCCCTAGGCTTGCCCAGACCCACCTGGCCACCACACAGCTTTATTTTAAGCCTACAGTGCCTGTGGGTACCTAACTCCTTTCTGTCTACTCAGAGTTTTAATCCCCTGAGTTATTCTTAATAGCTTGATTGATCAGGCCTGGTCAGGCCCAGTCAACCGGTCCTATCCACTCTATTCCTCTCAATTCTAAGTCTCTTAGGTCACCTGATATCTAGAAAATTCAGACTTAGGCATTTGAGTCAAAACTCAGAGTGCTAGCCACAGATCATTGGGTCCCTCTTCTTACTACTCCTGGATGATGCTGTCTTTACTCAATACTCCACAACTGGCTATGGTATTACCTCTAGCCATCTTAGAATATACTTGTCTTAGTGGCATGTAGAATTGGCCCCATTTGAGGTACCATTTCTAAGTCCAACTTGGACTTAGTATTTTCCAAGGTGTGGTGCTGAACTTTTCTAAGTTCAAACCTGACTTAGGATTTTTATCCTTAGGCCATGTTATTTTACAAAGTCCCTTTTGGACTTAGTATTGGTGACTAGCATGACTATCAGCTCAGAGCCTCAGCCATAGTCCTTTACTGGCTAATGATTCTCAGTTACTAGCATATTCTAGTGTGTTATGCAGAATTTGCAAATTATAAGGCTGGACATGTAGCCTGCATATCACCAGTGAGCTTGATAAGTCATTCAAGCTTGTTGAAGTAGTCTGTAGCCACTTTGTCTCTCATTCTATAGTCCTTGATCTTCTGTTTGTGTACTTCTTGTACTGCAGAATCAATGAACTTGTCATGCAACATTTGCTTGAATATGGGCTATAAGGGGTATTGATAGTGCTTCCAAGTTAATGATCAGAAGTTTGGAGAGATAAGGATCCACCATGTTTTTGCCTTTTCTTCAAGATACAAGGCAGCAAAGACTACCTTGTTCATGTCAGTTTCTAGATACCCTATGTAGACCTCAAAGTACTATTTGCAGTCTACAAGAAACTGGTCAATGTCATCAGATGCCCTCTTAAAGGGGTGGAGTTTCCATAGGAGGTCTGGATGGCATTGAAGGACTGCTGCATTATTGGGTAGCACACTCATCAGGTTGAGCCAGTCAGAGAACAGGGGTCACCATCATTCTTATGGTGGCCTGGGGAATGAGTGGAGTGAGTTGTCATTTGTGATCAGACTTCCTCATGGTGGTTTCTCTTTTCAGACTATGACCTCATCCTGAATGGTGAATCCAAATACTGTCTCAGAGTCATTCCTGATTGGTTCTTTTCTGGAGCCACTTCTGCTCACTTCATCAGGTGGAGACTGGGCTCCTAGCATCCTGCTCCCTTTATTGGTCTATGAATTTTGGTATGAGATCAGTGGGTTATCAGGTGGGGCTCAGCTCTGAGATAGCCAAGTTGCTATAGAGTGGGATGAGGATGCTGAGTATGAAAATGTGCCTTGGATGGATGGAGCTATATATATGGCTTGTTTCAGGGTGACAAATGGTGACTACAGCATTGGTCATATGAGTTCTGGCACTTGGTAAGCTGGCAGTCATTGAATCTGATCTTCAGGGTGTTTCTTATTGTACTGTACTGCAGTGTAGTCAGTGGCTGCATGCCTTAGGATTTCTGTTCTTTTATTAGTTGTGAAATGCAAATATAATTGTCTCATTTGTGATGCTATCCAAGTAGTATTGCACCATAAAAAATTTACCTTCCACAGGTAAAACTCCTGGTATTTCTGCATCCTTACCTCCTGTATTGCCTGCTCCAGTTCTTCTTTGTCTGTATCTTCTTGCAGCCTATAGGTGAGTTCTCTGCCAGCATAAGGTGGGTCACTGCTTTCAGTTTCTTCCCCCTCATCCTCCTCATTCTCCTCTTCCTTGAGAAGAAAAACAGTGGGCAGATCATAGAAACTCTCCACTCTCTTGCAGTCATGCTGTTGATCTGCTATTCTGGCTGGGTACTAGATCCAGCCATGGGGCCTGAGAAGTCTGAGGTGTTGAGGTAGATGGAAGCTGGCTGACTTCTGATATTGGAGTCATACCAATTCTCTCCTATTGCTCTTGCTGCTGCCACTCACTCATGATAGAGCTGGATGTTTCTTCTGTACCCATTGTCAAGGAGTTGTCTGACCACTTGATTCCCAAGGAATTCTTGGAGAGTGCAGGCAGAGATGTGGGTGGTGCCAGGGACTCATAGTCCATAGTGTCCGAGGATGGACTCATCATTCTTGAATGTGGTATCTGCACTGGGGGTTCTTCAGTGACACACTCTCTCCATGTTCAGGCATGTAAAATTGTGAAAAGTGTGAATACATAGACTGCATTCCAGTCCAGTAAGCATATAACAGAAAATAGAACTAGAGCACACAGAAACCTAGCTATCATAATGCTAAACTGAAGTAACAATAAACAGAGTGCATGACCTAGTAACAGACTAATACCAGAGGGGTTAGACTGCATGTGAGGTCTCAGCACTTGGCCCTAAATGTGCCAATACTATTATGAGAGGATATGCTAAAAATAAAAAGACTATGATCAAAATATGATCAGCAATTCTAATCACATTGATCAATAATGCACTGATGGAACATGCTTTAGAACAGAGAACTGAGATCCAAGGAAAGGTATCTGATTAACTGGATGCTGAACAGTGAAATAGAATGATGACAACAAAGTAATAAGTAGAGGAATATTACCCTAGGAATGAATAGCACACATACTTACAATGCTTTAGCATGCATAACACAGCAAGAGACTCTGCATCATACTGAGAAATGGCACCTTTGGTGAGTCAGATAGAATGACTGGCTGGACACAGAGAAGCAGAACATAGCCATTGTGGCTGACTCCTGGCATGAGAGATAACCCCAGAGGTCTGGAACAGTTTACTACTGTCAGAGATGTCACCAGAGAAATAAGAAAGTGAGCGGACCTGGTGAGGCCAGCTAGCTGATGTCAGCTAGTGAAGGAACAGCAGGCACAGTCATCACCTGGAAGAGAATAAGCATGGTGACTGTGATATGTGCATGAATAATACCTGTGGGATCCAACATAGAGTCCTGTGCTTTGAGGATACCATAGTAGGATTGTATTAGTAAGTACCATAGTAGAGTATTTAAATATGGTATTATATGACTGAAGGAGACAAGTTTCTGACCCTCACAGTTGCAGTGTATTGGGCACAGAAAAGCCTTGCACTCTAGCTCTAGGCTTGTATTTGTAACTTCAGATAAGAGAATAAACTGATTATTGGATATTATTAAGAGTGCTGTGAGAACTAAGTGAGGCATTGAAGCTTGTGAAGGACTTGAGCCCAGTTTGATAAGAGGTTTTAGATTGCACTCTAATCTGAGAATAAGAGAGCAGTGTCTGAAGGGCATCATCTTGAGTTTTTGAGGTATTTGTAATACACAGTGCTACAGGTGGCAGAGGTTCAAACTCTTTGGTCTGCCAGATGGTGTTTTATTGTGTTTGTGTCTCTGGATTACATAGGTTTGAATCCTGTGGATCTATGATCAGTTTGGAAACTTGTAAACAGAGATCTGTGCTTTTTGTCACTTGTAGATATGTTTGTGATTGGTTTTTGCTTAGAGCATGAAGCTTTGAGTTGTGTATTGGGTGTATTAGAGATTTGAGTTGATCTGAGCTGTGCTTAGAACCATTTGAGAGTTTTGAAGGAGTGTTTCAACATGTTGTATTGAACTGTGGTACTCTTTGCCTTGAGGTCCAGCAACACCAGTTGCCACCTCTTGTTTTGATAAAATGAAAAGCATTGAGACTTAGAAAGGCCTTAGACTGTTGTAAGTGTGCTATTACTGTTCATGCACTGTGATCTCATTAAAGAAGACAATTATATTTATTGATTGCTACTTTTATTGTATTATAATCCCCTCACAAACTAAGAGTTTTGTGTGTGTATTAGTGTGAGTGTGGTCAGTGGATAACACTCTGCTGTATCCATTTTCACCTTGCACATGCACAGATCCTCTTCACCAAGGATGCCAATCAATTACCATTTGAGCTATCAGACATTATAATGAGTGTCAACATATTTGACACATCTTATGCAATGTAACCTCAGATCTACCTCTCTATGATATCCTCAAATCCCAACAAATATCTCACCAGCCCACAACAAGCCCCTTACCTGAGGCCAGGCCTAGCCACTTGCATCAAAGGGATATTCAAGAAAAAGAAAGGCATGAATACCCTCCTTGAAGAACAAATAGCTAAAACTGTGACCATCATATCACAGGACTCTGAAACTCATGGATGACCTCTCAGATGACTTCTTTCAGCAGTCTCCCTCCTCCAACCCTTTCACCACTCCTCAGTGACATACCCTCTCCATGTTCAGGCATGTAAAATTGCAAAAATTCAGAATACATGGACTGCATTTCAGTCCAGTAAGCATGTAACTAAGAATAGAATAAGAGCATACAGAAATCTAGCTATCATGAGGCTAAACTAAAGTAACAAGGAGCAGAATGCATGGCCTAGTAGCAGACAAATGCCAGAGGGGTTAGACTGCATGTGAGGTCCTAGCACTTGACCCTAGATGTGCCAATACCATTACAAGAGAGCATGCTAAAAATAAAAAGAATATGATCAAAATATGATCAGCAATCCTGATCACATTGATCAATGACACACTGATGGAATATGCTTTAGAATAGAGATCCAGGACCCAAAGAAAGACATCTGAATAACTGGATGCTGAATGGAGAGATGCAATGATAGCAACAAGGAGATAGATAGAGAAATATTACTCTCAGAGATAAATAGCACATGTACTGCTTAGAGACTCACACATATACTTACAGTGCTTTAGTGTGCTTAACACAGTGAGAGACTCCACATCATACCATGGTATGACATATACTATATTGGATAAATTAATTAATACATGCCAGGCCAGAAGCAGTGCATTTTATGAGCTGGAGAGAATATTGAGACACTGAAAAAGAGAACATAACTATTGTGGCTGACTTTAGACATGAGAGATAACTCTGAGGGTCCAGAACAGTTTACCACTGTCAGGGATGTGTCACTGAGGAAATAAGAAAGTGAGCAGACCTGGCTAGGCCAGCTAGCCAAGGTCAGCTAAGGGAGTGAATAAGCACAGCAACTGTGATATGCATGTGAATAGTACTCATGGGACCTGGCATAGAGTCCTGTGCTTTGAAGATACCATAGTGGGATTGTATTAGTAAATACCATAATAGGGTATTTAAATACCATATTGTATAAGTAGAAGGGAGAGTTTCCAACCCCCACAGTTGCAGTGTATTGGGCACAGAAAGCCTTGCACTCTAGCTCTGGGTTTGTGTTAGTAACTTCAGGTGAGAGAATAAACTGATTATTGAATATCATTAAGAGTGCTGTGAGAACTAAGTGAGGCATCCAAGCTTGCAAAGGACTTGAGTCTAGTTTGATAAGAGGTTTTAGATTGTGCTCTAATCTGAGAATAAGAGAGCAGTGTCTGAAGGGCATCATCTTGAGTTTTTGAGGTATTTGTGACACACAGCACTACAGATGGCAGAGGTTCAAACCCTTTGGCTTGATTAGTGTGTGCTTTTGTGTTATTTCTGCAGATTGGCAGAGGTTCAAACCCTTTGGTCTGTCAGATGGTGTTTTATTGTGTTTTATGTCTCTGGATTGCATAGGTTTGAATCCTGTGGGTCTATGATCAGTTTAGAAGCTTGTGAACAGAGATCTGTGCTCTTTGGCACTTGTGGATATGTTTGTGATTGGTTTTTGCTTAGAGCATGAAGCTTTGAGTCATGTATTATATGTGTTAAGGGTTTTGAGTCGATCTGAGCTGTGCTTAGAACTTTTTGGAGAGTTTTGTGAGAGTGTTTCAATGTATTGTATTGAGCTGCAGTACCTGTTGCCTTGAGGTTCAGCAACATCTGTTGCTATCTCTTGTTTTGATAAAATAAAAAGCTTTGAGACTTAGAGAGACCTCAGACTGTTGTAAGTGCACTATTACTGTTCATGCACTGTGATCTCATTAAGGAAGACAATTATATTTGTTGATTGCTATTTTTATCACATTATAATCTCTCCATGAACTAAGAGTTTTATGTGTGTGTTGATGTGAGTGTGGTCAGTGGATAATGCTCTGCTGTATCTGTTTTCACCTTGCATGCACTCAGATCCTCTTCATTGGACCCATGGGATTGATGACCATGCCAGAGACTCCCTCAATGCCACTTGAATGGCTGCAGGATCCTGACACACATCATCTGGAGACCAGCCTTGTAGCCTCTCCCCCCACTGCTCCACAGGAATCAGTGCTGAGATGCGGTGGATACCTTTGGACTGACTTGATGATGAGCAACAGGTCTGAGAAAATTGAAACAAAATTATCCACTGCCTCTTTCCAATCTGGGACCTCAACATCCTATTCAACTATGACAAAGCCCTTCAACAAGAAGAGCAAAGACAGTGAAATGCCCTCCAGCTGGTCCTTAGTGAGCTTGAGGAGTGACTCATTGAAAGAGAGCAGAGAAGGCACAAGGCCACTGAGCATGACCAGCAGCACTCAGAGTCACAGAGAAGCATTGAGAGAGCATGACTCAAAAGGACCAATGCCTCAAATTAGTATGGGCTCCAGCCAAAAATCACATCAGTACTTATACCAGTATGAGCTGATTGATCTCTCTCTACTCCAGTATTCAGAAAACCAAGCACAACCAAAACTGACCCATAGGCCCCAGAATACTAGGCTAATGCAGAAGTCCTTACAACCAGTGAAGCCTAAACAGGAGAAGATCAAGGTATCACTCCTCCAGCTTGGAATGATGTCCCAAGAATCCCCTCATGCCCTTCAACCCCTCAATATCCCTCTTCTCAATGAACTCCTAGTGCCAATACCACCTTTGAGGATGATGAGTCTGTCTTTGGACACTATGGACTATAAGTGTCTGGAAATGCCCACATCTCCACTCATGCTCTCTGAGGATTCCTTGGCAGCAGAGTGGTTGGGCAGCTCCTCAACAACAGGTACTAAGAAAACATCTGCATCTATCATAAGCAATTGGTAGTGATGTGAGCAGCAAGTGGGAAAAAATATGACTCAGACATCAGGAGCTGCTCTGTCACTGCCTATCTTGATGCCTCTGACTTTTCAGACCCCACAGCTAGGCCCAGCACCCAGCTGGAGCAGTGAATCAACAATGACAGCACAACCACAAGAGGACAAGGGGAGTTTCTATGACCCACCTGATGTTTCTCTTCTCAAGAAAGGGAAAGAGGATGATGGGCCCAAGAGGGATGAGGAAACTGAAAGCAGTGAACCATCCCATGCCAGAGGAGAGCTCACTTACCAGCTTGTCAAAACTATAGATGAAGAAATATTGGAAGAAGAAATATAAAAGGCAAGGATACAGGAGTATCAGGAGTTGTACAAATGGAAGGTAACATTCCTATAGCATGACAATAACTGGTTATCATCATGGATGGGACAATTATATATTCATTCTAAATCTGACAAATAAACAGAAATATTAAGACATGTGGCCACAGCCTACACCATCCAGCAATATAACAAGAATCATCCTAAAGACCTGGTCAGCAGACCACTAGAGTATCAATCTCCACAAAAGATTGAACCAATACTGTGATCACCATCTATCACTCTGCAATAAGCCATATATATAGCACCATCAATCTATAGTACCTCTTTATCCAGGTACACCTTCACAACCTTGGCTGTCTGAAGTATGGTATCTCAGCTCACTCAGAGCCAACCTCAGCCAAGGGATCCCTATCAGAACCTATGAAAACAGTCAATGCACTGACCCTTTGCTGGGCAACCCCTATCAGATGAGGCCACAGAGAGTGGAACCAGAAAAAAATCAATTCAGGATAACCTCAAGACAGTCTGGCTAGGCTTCACAGTCAAAGATAGCATTATCATTCAAAAAAAAGAAGCACTACATGAAAGTCCAATTGCTGATGACACTCTCTTCACTCTTTCTCAGGACCACTGAACAAGTTGCAATACTCTCCCTTCTCCAAATGGTCTAACCTGATGGATCCACTCTCTGACAATGCCATCATACTTCAATGCAGACCAGATTTGCTTCAGAAGCCCTACTCTTTCAAGGGGGCCTTCAATGACATCAACTACTTTCTGATCAACTGTGAACAATATTTCAAGGTTGATTTCCCTAAACTTCTGATTGTCGACTCAGAAGCACTATCAATACCACTCATGGCCCATCTTTAAGCAAATGCTTCATGACAAATTCATTGATCCAGCAGTACAAGAAGTACACAAGCAGAAGATCAAGGAATACAAGATAAGCAATAAGGCAGTGATAGATTACTTTGATAAACTAGAGCAGCTTGCCAAGTTGGCTAGCATCTGAGGTGATATGGCAAACAATAGGTGAATGGTCAAGGCCCTCAAGAGAGGAGTCCCCTCCTCATATGTCATGATGATCTCTGCCATCAGTGTCAAAGCCTTAATGCTGGTGGACTATGATGAATGGAAAGAAAGAATTGTCAAGATGTACAAGAAGTGACAAAGGCAGAAAGCTGAGCAATCAATGCTACAAGACTATACAAAAAAGTCAACACCATCAACCTCGAATAAACTACCAGGGACAACTGCCAGAAAATCATCAGAATCTTCTATGGCCTCACCATCATACAGTGCACAAAAGACAGAAACAGAGACAATATACATAGGGGCAGAAAAGCCTATGGACATAGACCAAATAAAGAAGGAGAGTAAGTGCTTCAATTGTGGTCAGAAAGGCCACATGATGAAGGACTGCCTGAAGAAGAAGTGCACTCAGAAAGATATCTGAGCACAGATTGCTGAACTCCAGAAGGAAGAAGAAGAACTCAGCATGGAGACAAAAGTAAAGAAGGTAAAAGATAGAGCCAGTCAATGAGTGATTCCATTGAGCTGGCCAAAGAACTTCATAGTGTGCAAATAGTAGCTGCTAGTCAGACTAATTATGCCTCTGTAGTTACTCCTATACCTAACTTATACATGCATTCAGCTATATCCAATTCAATTTCTATTCTGCACACTGAAGAATCGCCAGAATCAAAAACTCAAATGCCTATAGGCTAAACAGGGGGAGAGGCCCCCAAAGTATGGCTCAAGCCCTTTGATACTGAATAGACCTGGTGTGCCATCAGAGAAGCTTCAACTGAAGAAGTGGCAAAAGCTGTACTCAAAAACTGAGTACACAAGACCCAAGCCAAAAAAGTAATTAACAAAATGATTGAAGAGATCAAGAAGGCAGAAAGATGTCAGGCCTTGGAGTGGCTTGAGAAATTGTGCAGACCAAAGCACTTCATTTGGTGAACAAAGACCACTGGGCAGGATCTAACCATCAAAGTCCAGATTGAGACCCTCACAAATTGAATCAGTCACTCAGTCACTATTCTGGTAAACAGTGGTTGCATCAGCAGTTCAATAAATTGAGCTTTCATTGACAAACATAAACTCCCAATCCATTCTACTGCAGCCCCAATTCCAGTCTACAATGCAAATGAGACAAAGAATCAAGCCAGTTCGATCATGGAGTTCATCGAACTCCAACTAATGACCAGAGATCATTCTGAGCACATCAACTTGGCAGTAACAGACCTTGGGACTAAAGAGGTATTCCTCAGCTATGACTGGCTGATCAGACACAAATCTCTGATCAACTGAAAGACTGGCAAAATAACCTTCATCTGGTGCAAATGCTGAAAACTCCTTTTTAAATTGCCTGATGAGGATCCAGAAGACAAGTGAGATGAGGAGATGGAAGATGAAGAGACCATCCTAGCCATCGATCTCCAGAGGGAGATACACATTCAGGCAATACACCACACCAACAAACTGGCAGCCAAAGCTCATGAACAAAGAGAGGAGAAAATATTTGAGGAGATGGTTCCTGAATGGGCACAGGACTATAAGAATCTCTTCAAAAAGGAAAGCTTTGACAAGCTTTCAGATCCTAAGCCTTGAGACCATGCTATCAAACTAATTCCCAATGTCAATGCAAATCTAGATTGCAAAACCTATCCACTTGGTAATAATGAACAACAGGAGCTTGACAAATTCCTCAATGAAAACCTTTCAAGTGGGAGGATCTGACTCTCCAAATCACCAATGGCATCTCCCTTCTTTTTCATCAAGAAGAAGGATGGGAAGCTTTGTCCAGTCCAAGATTACCAGAAGCTTAATAAGATAACTGTCAAGAACTGATACTCCTTACCCCTAATCTTGGAGTTAATGGACAAGCTCTGAGGTGCCAAATACTACACTAAACTCAACATCAGATGGAGGTATAACAACATTGAAATCAAAAAGGGTGATGAGTGGAAAGTGGCTTTCTGAACTAACCAAGGGCTGTTTGAGCTTACAGTCATGTTTTTTAGGCTCACTAACTCACCAGCCACCTTCCAGTGGATGATAAACAATATATTCAAAGACCTCATCACTATCAGAAAAGTCACTATTTACTTGGATGACATTCTAATAATGTTTAAGGTGAAGAAAAGCATTGACACCTAGTACAACAAGTACTGGCATTGATGAGAAAGCACAAACTCTTTCTCAAGGTGGAAAAATGTGAATTTGAGATGCTAAAAATAGAGTATCTCAGAGTGATCATTAGTGAAGAAAGCATTTGCATAGATCCCATCAAGATAGCCAGAGTTGTGGAATGGCCAGAGCTGATGAAGAAAAAGAAACTTCAATCATTCCTAGGATTCACCAATTTCTACCACTGATTTATTTGGGACTATAGCAAGGTCATTCAACCAATGACTCAGTTGATCAGGAATACCCTCTGGACATGAGGACTATCTCAACAAATAGCTTTTAATGATCTCAAACAATGATTGGCAGAGGACATTGTTCTCATGATACCAACATAGAAGAGAAGATTTTGAGTCAAAGCTGACTTGAGTGAAAGAGCCATTGGAACAGTACTTTCTCAGGAACAGGAGGGGAGATGGCAACTGGTGGTGTTCCTGTCAAAAGCTCTGACCACCACTGAATGCAACTATGAGATTTACAACAAGGAGCTATTAGCAATAATGTTAGCCCTGGAGGAGTGGCAATATTATCTGATTGGAGCTATTCAGACCTTTGAAATCTAGACCAACCATCAGAATCTCTAATATTTCCAACAGCCTCAAAAGCTCAATTGATGACAGGCATGCTGGGTCACAGAACTCAGCCAGTACCTATATACCCTTCACCACAAGACAGGAACTGCCAACAAAAAGGCAGATCTGCTCAGCTGAAGGGCCGATTATGATCAGGGGGAGCACAATAATAAAAGAGTGATATTGACCTGCTCTAAGCATTTCAGGGCAATAATCATGCCTATGGAAGAAGAAATCCATAAGCAAATCAAGAGCATGATGAGGGACACTAGCAAATGGAATCAATGCATGACTCCATCTCTAAATCACAAACAAGAAATGACAAGAGAAGGGGGGATGATTCAATATGATAGTCAAATCTACATCCCTAGAGATAAGAACCTGCACAGTGAAATCATCACCACCTACCATGATCATGCAATAGCAGGACACTCTGGAATATCCAAGATGAAGGAACTAATTCTGCAGGAATATTAGTAGCCTAAGATGGGCAATGATATTATTCAATATGTCAAAGCATGTGAGATCTGTCAATGCAGCAAGTCCTCCACTCAACCAAAAGCAGCACCACTGTATTCAAATGAGGTACCCACAACCTCATGAACCCATATCTCTGTAGACATAGTAACCAGACTACCAGATTCCAACAGCTATAATGCCATCATTGTCATAGTAGATCGCTTCTCTAAAGTGATCATTCCAATCACCTGCTTCACCAAATTGATCTCTGAAGGATGGGCAAAGATCTTATGTGATGAAGTCTATGCCAAGTATGGAGTGCCACAAATAGTGATCTCCAACTGGAGACCACAATTTGTTTCCAAATTTCTAGATGATTTATATTGTCTTCTCAACATCAAACAAAATGCCTCTACAGCTACCACCCTCAAACAGATGGACAGACAGAGCATGTCAACTAGGAGATAGAAAAATACCTTCACCTATTCATCAACTACCACTAGAATGATTGGACAGAATAGCTCACACTGGCAGCATTCTAACACAACAACCATATTCACTCTACTATGAGAAAAACACTGTTCTTTATAAACTATGGATGATATCCACATGTTGTCCAGACAGAATGAACACACACTACAATGCCAGCATCTGCAGACTTTGCCACCATGATGAGAAAAATCCATGCCAAAACAAAGACAGTGCTGAAAAAAACCATGATCTCTATGAAAACACAATATGACAAACATTGACAACTGGTCCATTCCTATTCAGTCAATGATAAGGTGTGGCTAGATACCACTAACCTCTATCTGCCACATCCAAAACACAAACTATCTGACAAGCATATCAGTCTCTTCCCAATTCTTGCAAAGATCAGCACTTCCATATACAAACTCAGAATCCTCCCCAATTGAAAGTTTCACAATGTCTTTAATGAGACATTGTTGACATCATATATCATGCCTGCTTTTTCTAATCAAGAACAACCACCACCACTGCCCTCTGACCTGATTGATGATGAGGAACATTATAAAATCAATCAAGTACTAGATCACAAATTATGAAAAGTCAGAGCTAAAGGCAGCAGCACAATGACAACCATCAATTACCTCATCAGTTGGAAGGGTTATAGGCCTGAATCCAATCAGTGAGTTAATAAAAAATGGATGGATGCTGTGAATGCCATACATGATTATGAATTATCTCTAAATTAAGTCATTGGGATGATGGTCTTAAAGAGAGGGTAATGTTATGATTTTTTCTATTTCTTCATTCTTTTCACAGATTAACCCTTATTTATGCTTAGTCAGAGTGCTAAAATAAGCACTTAAAACTGTGAGACAAGGCTTAGTCAGCACAACAGCTAAGTCTGTCATTGTCTTTTGATGCAACAGCATTGCCTGATGATGCACAATCATTCTTTTGTGTACAATAACAATGCTCAAGGACAACAGACACAATGGACTCAGAAAGACACAATAAGTAGTTATATTATTAGTGGACATTGTACAGTATTTAAGAACACTCACTCTTACTGGTAATCTTCAGCTTCAAGCTAAAGTTTATTCTTACATCATTCTATACTCAAGCTGATTGTAAGACCTTGTGACACATTGATCAGAATATGCATCAAGTGAACTCAGTTGATCACCTGAAGTGTGAGGTGACTTCTGTTTATCATGTATATCTGTTCATGTGACGCTTGAGTCTAACAGAGGCTGAAATGTCTTCTATGGAAAATATATTGTGATGGATATGCTGAGTTTGTTCAGGATCAGCTTCTGTGAGTTGAGTAAATATGGTGGATATGATAAAAATTTTTGACTCAAGAGTTTGAGTTCAAATATGCTGTTAGAAATGTGCCAATCAACTGGACTTCTATGCACATGCAGAGATTGACAGAGTGCATAGGCATTAATGAAGCTATTGGCAATATCACTCTTGAGTTGGGGTCTAAGGATTTGAATAGATATAATGGAGTTCCATCAGAGAAGCAAAGAGGAATATCCTTCAGAGCAGAATCTGATGGATGAGGTAGAGAGGAGTTGAAGTGAGCATAAAGTGTAGATGGCTATCTAAGTTGATATTTAAACTGAGTAGTTATAATGATTATACAGTTTTATATACTAATAGTAGCTAATTCTGAGTCAGGATCCATTGGATTCTAATGTCAATTATTTGCTATCAAGTTCAGGGTCTAGATATTATAATGTGAAATACAGATATGAAATGATAATGGTAAAAATGAAATTAATAGGTAATAGAGAGCAAGCAGAGTCCAGTGGGTTTTAGTGATTGAAGTCATGGTTGGTTGAGATAACACAGAGGCCAGTGGCATGCATGTAACATGTTGGTGGCTTGAGCAGACCTGAAGGGGAGGTCATGGAGGGAGAGGACAGATGTGACATTTCAGATTCAGCAGTAGACTGTTTAGAGGCTGTGGTAATACCTGATTACTCAGATGGTGACAGACTGGTTTCCTCAGCAAAGATATACAAAAACAAAAAAGTCTGAGCAGAGTGCCAATGATTGTGCTCAAGAGCTTTACAAAGTCAGAGACGATATTACAGATCAATAGCATTCAGTTTCCTTCACCACTAGAGTGCATAAGAAAAGAGAAGCAAAAAGCTTTGAGCCAACTGTTAAACCTGACTGGCATATGGCCTGAACACATGATAAACTAGCACTGTATCACATTTGTACAGTCATGCTAGAGTCCACTTAATGTGTTTTTGATAGGCAAAATGTATTAAGGCCAGAGACAGACTAAGCTTGAGAGAAAATAGTATGAGATAAACTTATAGCTTGAAGCTGGACTACTACAGCAAGAGCTATCCTACTTATATACTGTTCTGCCTGTAATAAATATAACTGCTACTTATTGTGCAAGTCTATGCTATAGTACCAATGCTGTCTGGTTGTTGGAGGAAAGACAATAAAGAATTGTCTGTGGATGAGGCAACTGAGGACAATAACACCCTGTCTGTTGTGATTATCTAATCTTTCCACACTTTTCAAGGAAGCACTCAAGATAAGATAGGTGCTCTGATAAGATAAGAAAAGAAAAAGATATTAAAAAAATCATAACATACCATTGCTATTGTGAGTTTTTTATATGCTGCAGTTTCTATTGTATTCAAGACATGAGATAGTGACAGTTACTATATTGTTCCTTGTCATTTTATTATGCATCAATGAATAAGGTGTAGCCATAGTGTTGTCATGTCTTCAACATCTTTTGTAAGGTCAGTCTGGGGTTAGGATTGGTAAGCATCTGCTTACTAAGCATTAGCAGATCATGATTTAAAGGCAAAAATCATGACACTCTTGTTTACAATGCATACTGAGAGCATTCCATGCTGCCTTCAACAACTTATATTTAGACAAAAACTCCTTCTCTGCTTTAACAGCTTTCAGATTTATGAATGCACAAATGGCATAATCATTGGTTTGCCAATTCATGTGCATGCATAGCTCAAGTGACTTGTCAGAGCAAGAGAGACAATCAAGCAGGTGCCTGTCAATGCCTCCAGACATTACTAAGCAATTGAGTATATCATCACTCCATTCTTTCCAATTATTAATTTTCTTGTTGAGGTTTATAGCTATAAATAGTGAGCTTTAAATGGTGACAACTGATATAGAGAGTTTTGTAGCATCAGTGGGCAATGAAGAAATGAGAGACAGAGCAGTCATAGCACTGGGAATTGTGGTTTTGGTAGAGTTCATCATAGTGGCTCAGTGGCAGTGGCTCAGTGGCTTGCATACTGGTAGTCAAAAATGTAAAGAGAAGTTCATATTTTCATGTCAAATTAAGTCATAATCAGATTCAGATAGTAACTTCTTGGCTTATAGCTTTAAAAAAAACACCTATAATCTGTTAGAATCTGGATCTGTAAGAAGAGTAACTCAATCTCAACATGATAGTGCATAAATAGACTATATTATATTGTATCTGTAAGAAAAATAACTACAACATTATAAGTAAAGTAAATCAAAAGAGATAGTAAATGCCTCATCTCAGTCTTAACATGATAGTGTACAAATAGACTGAAGAAAGAAGTAGAACAAGGAGCTACACTATTTAAATAGTGGTGGAACAAAGAAAGACCCTTGGTGTTTACTGAGAACACAATAAGATGCCAACAGATAGATTATTAGCAAAGAATCTCTTTGTCTCATTTATTGTTTCACTGAAGATATGATGGCCAACACCCTCACTAAGTCTTTGCCTTTAGCCAAGGTGAAGTATTTTGCTGCTGAACTCAGACTTTGCTCTACTTGAGAGTGTGTGTTGGATTAACAAGTAGAAGCTCCATCATATTCTGCCAGCTGAGCTCAATACCTTTTTATATTAGAATGGACTATATATACTGAATGCAAACTGTCTAGCACTCTCACTGTGTTTCCACTTATTCCTATGCTGTGTGAGGGTAAGTATCTACCTATATTACATTGTTTATCTTACTGATTGATACCTATAGTCTACAAAATAGCTGACTGCATATGCTATTAGATACTGTGAATTATACACTGTGTTTCCACTTCTTGCTATACTGTGTGAGGTCTATAAAATAGCTAACTGCATATACTATTAGGTTCTAAGAACAAATACATGTCACTTTCTTACACATAAGCCCATCTGATGCAACTGGAATTTGATTCACTACTTGCTCCATTGAATATTAGGATACAAAAATGACAATCATGTGTCTCTGGTAGTATATTAATTAGTACATGTGCCTGTTATAATCTTTTGAATAATTGGACTTTTGCACAAAAGTTGGGTTTGACTCTCAGCCAGAGAGTATCAGAAGTGTTATTGATTTTATTCTCTGACTTTTTGATAATGAGATTACAAACTTAGCTTAGTAGATTCTAAAGACTATCCATGTATTCCTGGCCAATTGTCTCTGGCCCACCCCAGAAGCCTGAGTAGTTGAGAGAATCTCTCAAGGTGTTAGGATGCAGAGAACTGATTAACTTAAGCTGGGCAATGTCAGGGAGATGGGCATTGGGGCATGATCTGCCATGGTATTGGAAACTGTCAGGCTAGTTTGAGCCTATGCTAAATTAAAAATGGATTCTCTCTAGTTGGGCTGTGTGATCTGTGATGAATTGATATTTTCTCCATGACCATATGGCCAATCTCATGAGATATGAGTTTAGATGTCTCAATTCATATCTGATTGATAATGGCACTTTGACTAACAGATGTAAAAAATCAAAGAGTCTAAGCTCTTTAGAGTTGTATTTAGACGTATTCAAGGACCATGTAAGAAGGAGATAATCATATTCATTCAAAAGCCAAATCACAGATGGAGTCATCCAACTCAAAAGTTGGTTTGTAATGCTATTTAGAGTAAACAAAGGATGCTTCTTTGGCTTTGAGCAGACTTGACATGTACAATATGACAAAGAGCTTCTGAGGTCCATAGCAAGGATGGTCAAATCGACTCAGAACTGCTAGTGAAATGGAGATCTGAGCATGGCAGAGATGAATATGCCAGATAGCCACCAATCTAAACCAGAGGTTTTCTTTTCACTATTCTGGCCTGTTGTTGATTTGAAGCTAGAGGCATGAAGAACACTAAATAATCACAGAGCCCAGATATTTAATGTCAGGAGCACTCAGGAATTTGCCAGGAAAGAATTTTGAATTGTGGGAAAGACGCATTATTTGCTTCTGTTTCTCGCTTGCTTCAGAGGCGTCGATTATGTAAGTGTTCAACTTTTCCTGTTCTCCAGAGCCAATGAAGAATTCTACCGCAAAGAGTCTCGGATATTAGTTTCTGCTTGATAGCACAAGGTGCAAGGTCCCATTGACAAACGACACGCATGATCATGATTTCGGACAACAGTCTCGGCCAGGGAATGGCATTATTGGAGGGCCGAGGGCGCGAAAGAGCCTTGCATATCTTTCCCAAAGTATTGAGTACATGTCAAATATCCACGGCTTTATTCTTTATTTGACGTGGGCATCGTCTACCCTCGAATTATAGATACATTTCACCTACAATTTACAACATCGACGACGATGATTGCAGTCGCCTTACTACCTCGGCGATGTTCAGAAACATCACCGATGTTCTTACTATACCGTGTACGTTGGTCCCACACCTGCTGATCAAGAAGACCACCGGTAAGGAAACTATTGTGTTTACGGACCCTTTCTCTCTGCTACCGCTGTATAGTTGTGTATTCAGTCTCAAAGCGGTGGCCTACGAGATACCGGCGTTCGGTAAATACGACATTCATGCATCCATTATGTCGACAGGTTTGATACCATGGGAAAACCCTTCTGGATCATACAAATTCAAAGCAAGTCAAACCTTAACGTTAACGTCATAATGTCACTACCAGCTCCCCAAGGCGTTTCCTCTCCAACCTTCAAGGCTCCTCCGCTCGATGGGTCACTGGCATTTCCAGAATTACTCGACTACAATGCTATTCATAGCGCTAAGCACACACTGTTTCGTTACGATGACCTTGACAATGGCGGATTTCGTACCATCTCCTGGGAAGAAGGTGTCGCCGCCGTCCACACCGCCGGACACTACTTCAAGAAATTTATCCAGGGCGAAGCTCCCATCACCATCGCTATTTTAGCTAATACCAGTAAGTCTGTCCGCTCGCCGCCCTACAGAATCAAGGTTCTGACCGTCCCCTCCAGATTCGATCACTTACTTCGCGGTAATCACTGGCTTGATGCGTCTCGGGTTCATTCCTTTCCCTATCTCAACTCGTAACTCTGCAGCCGCCGTTGCCCATTTGATCAAGTCCACGGACTCTAGGCATTTAATTGTTAGCCGGGATCCCTCTTTGCAGAAAGTGGCGGACACGGTCTGTCATCAATTCTGGGAGGCTGAAGGTGGCGATAAGATAACGACCATACCAATGCCCTGCTTTAATGATCTCTTTTCTACAAAGCCTGGGAGATACGAACCCCTTCCTTCTGTGCACCCTGATTGGTCACAAACGGCGTTCATTATGCATTCATCGGGGACAACGCGCTTTCCTAGTCCTATCTATGCCACGCACAAGCACTTGCTGCACCATGCTGTGAGACCATGTAAGTGTATTCTTATTTGGACTTTTGTTCAAACTCAACGTTGGGTAGATTATGGAGATGTGGACCTATGTGGACAAGTGTATGGATCCCAGTCAGCTGCTATGTACCGTTTGTGTCTATTTCATAGGTATCCTCGATTGCGAAAATGCTGATACTACGTTCCAGATGTAATGGGCTTTATTTCTATCACGAATTCCGTGTGTTATATCTCATTTACTGGTTTACATCATTCATGTCTATCGGCCAGACCGCAACAGGTTCTATTATGGCTTGCTTCCCGCCGGTAGAGCCACCTGTGAAACCGACAGCTGAACATGTTTTATCAAGTATAATTAATACCGGAACGACAATAGTCGCCACCATTCCTTCGTTTTTGGTGGTATGAGACCGCTCATTGAATATCAGACTGCATAGCTAATATGTGTCGTAGGAATGGGCCAGGAACCCACAGGCTGTCGAGGCTCTGAAAGCTACCACCGCAGTTGTAGGCTATCGTCTCACAGCCGAATTGCTGTCACTCATGTCTCTTTAGGCTTATGCTAGCGGTCCTCTAGAGAAGGAAGCCGGTGATACTCTCGTTGCAAATGATATCTTGTTACTCTCTGTCTATGGACTGTGAGCCTTGTTTTATATCCTGATTGACTGTAGAATGCGTATATCGTTCGTAGTACTGAATCTACAGTATCTCTGGTCTTGCCTAGTACGTGCATTGTTCCCTTCCGGCTACAGTCTGATTTATCTGCTACATAGACAGTATTCCAGTCGAAGGATGGGAGTGGATGAAAGTAAGTATCTCCCAATATCCTTGGCAATGAATTGTAACACATTTCTAGGTGGCGAGAAATGTCGATGTCGCTTTTGTACCAACAGATGAGCAGGATGTTTACCGTCTGTACGTCAAGGTAGGTCGGTGTCGGCGGTACCTCATCAAGTAACTAACAGTGTAGCGCGGACATTAGGACGGTCCGTTACACTCGCCTGCGGTCCTGGACACCGAAATTGATGGAGTAAAAGCCTTCGACACTAAGGACTTGGTACAACTACATCCTTCGAACCGGAAATTATTCAAGGTCTATGGGCGTGCCGGTGAAACAATACTTTCAATTAGTTGCCATGCGATTCTCATACCGGTTCATAGATGAACAAATTATGCATAGCACAGGGGTGAGTCCGTGTTTATCTCTATCATTCTGATGGTATCTCATTCTATTATTTCACAGGAGAAAGTAAGGAGATTCATCATGCTTTGAGTGCCCGTGCTAAATATGTTTTGTAGACAAACCCTGTCCCCATCGGTGAGCAGGAAATGATGCACTTCGCTCTATGCTAACACAGATGAATGAAGAGGCTGGCCTAGTCCTGGATAAGCATATAGCGGCAGCTATGATGTTTGGTCGTGCCAAATTCCAGCCGGGCGTCCTCATTTTGCCCACTCCAGAGGAAACATTTGATCCGAATGATACCACGCGACTTGCGGAATACCGAACTAGCATCTGGTTAGCCCTCACATTCGCTCTTCTTGAACTGCGCTCATATTGAAACTTACAGGGATACTATCACGAAAGCCAATGAGCAGGCACCTCAGCATTCTCGGATCTACAAGGAGGTGGGGCTTTCTTCGTCACTCATCAAGCATCAAGCATCATTTGCTGATTATCTTTGAAGATGATCATCGTTGCAAACCCGGCAAAGCCTTTCGAGTTCACTGTAAAAGGATCTCTTCGACGTAAGGCGGTCTTAAAAGCGTACGAGCAAGAAATTGAGTCTTTATACAAGACTGTCGATGAAGCGTCAGAGACGGACATCGTTATTCCGCGGCTATGGACTTTGAAGAATGTCGTGACCATGGTTAGGGACATCGTCACCGCAGTCTTCCAACAGAATATTGGCGACACCGATAATATTTTCTTAGCAGGAGGTGATAGGTATGCTGCCATTCGTTTGCCTTTTCAAGATGCTAAATCTTTGAAATCTAGCCTTACCGCAACGTCCATCCGAAACTCAGTTCTTCGGGCGATTCGTAAGTCCAAAGTAGTACCAGTCGCCGTCATCAGAGCTCTACCGCATAATTTTGTCTTTGATCTTCCTTCTATCGCCGCTATGAGCGCTTTCATCCACGGAATCGTAGTTGGTGCATGCGCTGCCTTAGGAGCTGGACCGGCTACCCGAAATGACGAGGCCGATGAGGAAGGATATCCCGAAATCGATTCTGTCCCTGACTTGGGCCGAAGCCTAGTCAAGTTACGAGAACGTGGAGGCGAGCCGCCTTTGATTATGCTCCATGGTCAGTAGCTTCCCTCACGGCAAGGGTATTAGGTTTCTGATGTCATCGTAGGCGCTGGAGGATTGTATTTCGAATACGTATTTTTAGCTGAAAAGTTCAGGACGGCAGTTTGGACCATGACCGTGACGCCCGATACTCCTTTGACTTCCCTACGCGAGATGGCCGCTTTTTATTTCGCCAAGATCAAAGCGGAACGGCCCACAGGTCCCTACCGTTTGGCGTCGTACTCGGCATCGAGCGTTCTCCTCGTTGTGCTTACTAAACTGTTTGAGGGCAATGGAGATGAGGTTGTTCAGGCCGTCATACTCGATCACTTTCCGGCGATGTTCATGTACTCGGCGAACAAGTTTGGGAACCCGGACCCGAGGGTGGCAGAGAACATCAAGATGATGCTCGACGCGGGAATGTCTGCGATTGGGGACATGATGGACCGGGACGCGCATGGAAGCACCCTCCGGCGTTCGAAGAACCTTCTTCTCGAAGCCTGGAACGGTGGCCCAGCCAATGAGATCTCAAGAAAATCAGTCGGTACCATAAAGGCATACCTCACTGCCATCGCCGAGTTTGTCTACGATTTGACTACAGACGAGACTGGCGCGGCTTCGATGGAGTTGATGGCTCAGTGGATGAGGACTATAAAGGCGCCGATAACGGTGGTTGTTGCTGCGGAAGGGTCGGTGAAGAGCGTAGCTGAAGAAGATAGGGAGATGTGGGCGGACTTGGGCACAAAGCGGTTTCTTCCCGACGCGCGGGTTGTTTTTGTCAAGGGGGGTCACTATGAGTTCTTAACAGACGACAGTGTTATACGGCTGCTGCAAGAAGGTTACTGAACGCTGTAGATGTAATATTACTTTGCTCGTATTCAGCGGATATGTCCTTGTTAGACTACGATGCTAGAACCTCTTTCATTGAATCGCTTTAGACGAGGAGGCATACCGACGTACACAAATACCTAACTGAAGATGACCACGCCATGTTTCCCTCCGGTAAGGGCAATCTCGCCATCCGCACCGACGTCGACAGCTTCTTCATCAACCACAACAGAACCATTCCTGAGTAGCTTCACTTGGTCATTCGTTCCCTTCGGAGTACTGATCTCCATGAAGAACTGATTGTCCTTCAGTGCCCATTTCATCCCAAACCACCCCAGCAAGGTTTCAAAACCACCTTCGGCGCCAGGAAGTCCGCCGTTTATAAGGGGGCTCACAGACCAGGTAGCACCCCGGAGAGACAGTCCCATGACATACAAAGTCAGGGCGGAAGTAAGTCCAGAAGACTAGCTGTGTGCGTGCCAGGTATATGCAGCATCATAGTTGTATCCTCTTTAAGATCGGTACCTGCAGCTGATGTGAATTACATACAGGAACAACGGAAAAAGGACGTACCAAAGAGAGCCGTTCGCCATAAAACCCTCGAGTAGGGTACTTTGCACAGACAGGTTCGTGTATAATATGTAATCCCATTCTCGACGTAAAAGGTCCAATGCTCGGTCGTCTTTACCGGCTTTAAAATGGGCTTGAGGCTACCGACGAGAACCATCGTTAGTTTTAGAGGCGCCATTTCTAAGATAGCTCGCACTCACCTCAAAGCCGCTAATGTTAAACCGCGAGGTCGTATCTGGGAGCTCTGGAACCACGGGTCCTAAGTCATTCCAATTCTTTTCCGGACCTTTCTGTTCGTTCGAAAGAGTCAGATTATAAAGAACGGCGAACGAGTTGGCATCCTGCGGGTGAAGCGTTGTCATCAAGTTGTCTCGATACATCCCAGCACGTTCCACCCAGAAGGCCTCGTTGAACTTGACTTTGAGTGCGGTAGCGTTTTCTCCTCAAGCTGCGGAGAGAGATTCATCGCCCATATAATTCGCTAGATCCGAGGCTGTGAAAAGGACCTACTGCAGTGTAAGAGAGGGTGTCAAGAAGGGGATACCATGGAACTCGCCTTGTATAGGATGGCATTTCCTTCGGCATTGCATCCACCACCACCCAGCCGAGCCCAATCTGGGAGGCCAGTGACATCCATTAACCCGGTGCTGTCTACATTGCCTTCCAGGCAAGCAATGGCATGAGTATAATTAGTCCAGATGGTGCTAAGCCAGTCATCATCTCCAGAATAAAGATAGTAGTTGTCTATACAAACACCATCATCTCTAAAATCATGGTTGCATACATACGACTGACGAGTTCCGATGAGAGTCCAGCAGTGATAGGTGTCCGAGCCGAGCTGGCAGAGAGGAGGCCCTGAGTCCGGTAATGCGCCTGTTTCGGGATTGATAGCGGCAAACATAGCAGACAATGCATTCCTAGTGGGAATCAAATCGAACGTGGAGACGAATTGGCTAGGGACTGCGATGCCCATATCACTAGGCCATACCGCGTTGCACAAGAATATCGTATTGTGGCCCAAATGAGACACAGAGATACATACCGGTCGCGTTTTGCGCCTAGAATTAAATCTCAACCTTTGGAATAAACCCTGGGCGCTGAACCAATTACCATCGACGATTGTCGGACCCGCAACACCAAGTGTTGCATTATTGTTTGCTATGAACATGGTTAGGTGCCAACGTACTATCATGCCTGTCATAGGTTATCTCTCATGGACCTGGCATACATTCTAATCAGTTCCGGCCCATGTACACCTTCAAGCTTCAACGATATCCTTGGATGTCCTGCTCATGAACAACGTTGGGGACAAAACGGGCCGATATCCCGAAATTTCCATCCGGATATTGCCGTGCCCTTCTCCTGCGGCCCGCGGCATTTTGCTTCTCTGCCGGGGTTGCCGCGGCCTATCTTTGTATGGTTTCTATTGGTCTGTCTGGCAGGAATAGTCGCCGTAGGTCATAGAAAAATCTTCTCCCTAGTCTCTCATTTTTTTTGATTCTTGACAAGTCGTATATTATATGGCCAGAATCGCAAACTTCACAGGGTGAAAATTCCAAAACACAACTAGATGACTGCGAATTCCCATGAATAGAAGGCATATGGCTTGCACGCAGGTCGATACGAGAGAAACCAACGACGACTAAGGACACAGGTTACTAACGTGGGGATCTCTTTGCTATCTCCTGGTGTGCTGTCATTTGCCGGCAACTCGTGTGCTCCGAGTAGACCCATTTATAATTTTTGATTTCGATATCATTTTCAGTTTCCACGCCCGCTCTCTCGTTCTCATCATGATTCTCACTCCATGCATTCGTTTTTTAGCACCCATAGTGCTTCCCATTGCCCTATTTGTTGGTTTTGTCTCCCTCTTGCAGAGATGGATCCTCTTCGTCTGTTACATTTCCTCTGGGATCGTGGCCCTGGGTGCAACAATGTCGGCTCTTATTTACTGGGCTTTTCGCGTCGTGTACGCGGATCATTGTGATAAAAAGGACGCTGGATCTATGGGAGCCCGTCTCGTGCCGCGTGCACAAGGGAGATGGCCTGGTAATATCGACATACTGGCTAAATCCATGTACGTATGGGCTGAGGGATATCCTAGTAAGCTCTCCATCTGATTGGAGATGATATCGCTGATGAGAGCTCCGACAGGCGACGGTTTCGACGAGATGATAGATGCACATGGAAGCATCTTCAACCTTCGCATGCTATGGTCGGACATGGTCTTCACGACATCACCAAAGCACATCCAGCAGATTCTTGCCACAGAATTCGAGAATTTCGAGAAAGGTGCGTTTAACTGATATGAACACTCCGGGGGAAGAATGACTAAATACTCCACACAGGTCAAAGGTTCCAATATGCTATGAAATCTGTGCTAGGTGTCGGGGTATTCAATGCTGACGGTAAGCTCTTCATCTCTCATGGATTTCAAGGCTGAAACTTCCTCCACCTTTAGGTAAACTGTGGAAGTATGTCACCACATTCCGATTATGAACCGATCTGAAAATGATGTTCGCAGGTTCCATCGATCAATGACACGGCCTTTCTTTACGCGAGACAGGATCACTCATTTCGATTTGTATGACCGACATGCAGATGCAGCAATCTCTCAGATGAAGCGTAGGCTTCGCAGTGGTTATGCCGTGGAATTTCAGGCACGTTGATCCATCACATGTCGTATTTTTGAAAGGATACTCTAATTCTGCCTCAAAGGATCTAATGGGCCGGTTTACAATGGATTCTGCAACTGATTTCCTATTCGGTTCTTGCGTTAACAGCCTCTCAGCGACACTACCTTATCCGCATGGCGCTTCTCTTATCCTGGCAGAGTCTGATAACACCCGTCGTAATGAAGCCAATGTGTTCGCGGAGGCATTCCTCAAAGCACAACGCACTCTGGCAAATCGAATACGTCAAGGGGGGATATGGCCGCTCTTTGAGATCACAAACGATGAAACAGAAACTCCCATGAAGATAGTGCATGGCTTTGTGGAGCCTATCATCGATGCAGCCCTCCGAAAACAGAAAATATCCGTCTCCAAGAAGAAGGATCTTAGTGAAATTGGCGACGATGAGACGTTGCTAGACCATCTCGTCAGCATGACATCTGGTACGAGGGGTAAAATAAAATCTGAGCTTTCCTTCTGAGCTCCTTGTCTAGATCAGGTCGTCATTAGGGATGAAACGTATGTTCTAGAGTACTAAGAACTACTTCCCAGCTGATGGTTCTTCTAAGGTTGAATATTTTATTAGGTATATACTTCCTTTATTGATATCATGTTTTCGAGCTCATCCCTACAGCCGCACGCGATACTACTGCAGCGACACTTACTTTAATCGTCTACTTTTTGTCCATGTATCCTGACACTTGCTCGCGCCTCAGGGAGGAAATCCTAAGAAGAGTAGGTCCCAACCGCATGCCTACTTTTGAAGATATAAAAGAAATGAAATACTTGAGGGCAGTTATTAATGGTACGAGGTACAGATTGTAAAGTGGTGTAATCATCTCATCTGTTGTTCCAGAGACGCTGCGATTGTACCCTATTGTGTATGTGTCCACGTCCGTCTATTCCTCTGTTTGTTGACCGCCTATGTATAGTCCGTTCAATGTCAGGTAAGGCGAAAGCACGTTTTATACATTGACTGACTCTTACCATGCTGATCAGAGATTCAATCAACGCGACGACCTTTCCTTCAGATAATCCTTCCGAAAAGCCACTCTATATTCCTGCGCATACGACGTAGCACCTTTTCCTATAAATTCAGTTCGTTGTCTTATCATGACCATGTATCTTTAGAATACTTTACTCTGTCTTTCTCATGCATCGCCGAAAAGATCTCTGGGGCCCTGACGGTGAGCACTACCATTTATGAAAAGCTACACGCCTCGAGTACCAACTTCTCTCTAGCTGAAGAATTCGACCCCAACCGTTTCCTGGACCACCGGCTCAAAAAATACCTGACTCCTCACCCCTTCATTTTCCTTCCTTTCAACGCGGGACCGAGGATATGCTTGGGGCAGCAGTTTGCGTATAACGAAATCTCTTTTATGCTTGTCCGGCTCTTGCAGACCTTTTCTTCTTTTAAATTCTGCGGGGAGGCTCTGCCGAATGAGTGCCGTACTCCAGCAGATTGGACAAAGTGCAATGGGAGAAAGGCAGTTGATAAATTCTGGCCAAGAAGTACGTTGACCCTGTATAGCGCGGTGAGTGAGTAATATTGTCTCATTGTGTTTTTAAACTGACATTTGACTCAGGGTGGTTTGTGGATTAAGGCCACCGAAGCCGATAGGGCTTGAATGTAAATTGCATCCAAAAAATTGATACCCATGCTCCGATATTGTGAATCTAGCACTTCTCTGACTAAGACTCCTAACCCTTTTAATAGCACATGATAGCTTCAAAAAAAGAGGTGCTATCATCTAGAAATACTGAGTCTCACGAAGGGCTTGTGTCATCTGAGAAGGTGGAACCGAAGGCATATGTTATCAAATCGATGGGAGTAAATTGGAGTACCGACTCCAGGACGTGAGAGCTGCGCCATCTTCCGAATAAGTTTGGGCCACGAACAAAAATATTTATTTTTTTTGAGTATTTTACGGTCCCAATTGTCTCAGGAGTCGTCATTAGTGGTTTCAGTTTGTGAGCACAAGCTCCACACTTCGAAGCTCAGGGTGAGAATCAGAAATTTATCATGTACTCAGATTTCTGAACCGTGTCTCGTAACAATGGACGATATGAGTCAGTGACGGGTGAAACTCATGTCTCATCAGCTTATTTGTACTTTTGATTTCCCGGAGAGTGCGCGGCTTGTCGAAGACTTCGACCTTTACAGCACAACCCTCGATAATTCCTTGTCCGTTTACCATCACCATCTCTATTAGCCATCGCTACAATAATGGCGAAGCTTATGCATACGGCGAGTCTTATATTTCATTACATTATAGCTTTGTTTAGACGCTAAGACGCTGTTCAGGGCACTCTCCACTTGCAGAGCACCTACTGGGAGGCGACTCAGACGGACGAATTTCATTCTGGCTCGGAACCAGTGACCACGCCAGTGGACGAAGATCGCCAGCCTTCAGGCTTTTCTGGGCTTCACGAGCAGCCCATCGCCCACTCCGATTTTGACCCTGACTCCTCGCCAGAAAAGCCTAAGTCAGCCAAGTACCTGAGATTCAATGGCGTTGAGTTACCCACCAAGACTCGCCCGCTGAAGAGAGTGGTGGCAAAGGCAAAGAGGTTTGCGAGATGCTTCAAGTTGGTTCAAAGCTCGAGGGTGGGCGTTTCGATGATGCTTGCGGATTCAGTAGTGAAGGGTGGCAAGATCAACTTGAAGGGCCAGCATTTTTCACCCACCCTGGACAGCACAGATATTGAAGAACAGATGACGCATGACAACGCCGATCTTCTGGATAGCGACCCCTTCGCTGCTATCGTTACTCCCAAGGAAACGATCGCAGAGCAGACCAGGGAAACGACCGCAGAGCAGACCAGGGAAACAACCGCAGAGCAGACCAGGGAAACGACCACAGAGCAGGCCAGGGAAACGACCTCAGAGCAGGCCAGGGAAACGACCTCAGAGCAAGCCACGTTCAACTCCGTGAGTGCAGTCGAAAATCTTGACACAGAACCCAACGTAAATGTTCGTGACATATTGTTTTTCGTTATGTAAACTCACATCACAATCGTTTAGACACCTTCTGAAGATTCCACTTCTGTCTGTGTTGACTCGTCCGAACATCCATCCGAGTCTGACGGTGCTCTCGGAGAGGCACCTAGATCCCTGGACTTTGTCTCAGAAGATGTTTCTCCCGCTTTTCCGAAAGTCCTTCTATTCTTTCCCTGGTGTATTCTTTTCTGTGCAACCATATTTCTCTCTGCCAGGCATCCTGAAGGAATGCACTGCTTTGCCTATTGGACCGACTTGGCTGTTCTCCATGTTATGGTTCTCTTCGCTTTCATTGTAGGGTATGTTGCTGGGGAGGAAGCCAATGTTTCTGCGAACAATCATTCTCCGAATGATTTATTTTGAATGACAAAGAATGTTGGCCTTACTTAATACTTCATCTGTATCTGTTGAACGAGACACGTACTACCCGACTCTTTTCCTCCTTTATTATCTATATTGTACACCATTCCTTACGGACTCTTTCTTTTGTCTGAGCTCCTATACTTCATCCTGACATTATATATGCCTAGTAGCTACACCCCCCCATCCTCAGTCATTTCACCTATACTGCACTGACTGAGGTATGTTACTTAACTCATATACCTATATGCACTTTACTTATCCCGATAGTTCTTACAATGTCATTCTTATTACTTTACTATCTTCTTCAATTCGGACTCACTAAGACTTAATATTTTCACGTCTTGATCTGATTCTAGAATGAATTTCCACTTTTCTCGCCCCCAGTTTTTCACGGACGTCTTGATACAGTTTGTATATCTACTTGAGCCGCATTCCGGCGTTGCACAGAAACCCAGAACACGACTGATGACAAGGATACTGTACTCTTTCTTTTCAATTATATTTTGGTGAGGTGGTACGCGGTGTACATTTCACGATATTGTACAGTTCTGTATAAATTTGTCATATGGTTGTAGCAACTGGGGCCTTCGGCACCCTAGAAATTCACCGACTCTCACCCTGAAATTTCGCAGAAAACAGCTTTTACCATTGCCAACAAGAATACGTCTCGTCCGGGTTTAGAGAGTACGCGAGGAATATTGCATATTTACTACTTATTCAATGGACTTTGCAAACCTTTTCAAGTGTAACATACCTTAGACATATACAATTATGAGTAGGCATTCTTATAGATGACGGGGACCTGATGCAAGTTGACATTCAACCTACCGGAGTAAACACATTCTATGAGCAGCCAAACCATGGGCAAATTGTTCTTCTACCAAGCCTACCTGAAAAAAAAACTTGCATCATGCAGGCGAGAGAAATGTATATCCATTCTGGAATTAGACCAAGACATCAAAATATAAATCCGAACTGGCATTTCGAGAATGAGGACATGCAGGTAAAGTGCTAGGAGAAGGCGAAGAATTAACACCTAGTGACATCCAAAATCAATCATTCTGTATCCGAATCATCGTCCACGGCAGTACTGACTTCTTCGCATCCAGAAAAGTACCCTTTTGGCAATTGCGTCATCGAGAATGGCTTGGAGCAGCCAAAATTTACCGCAATAAAATACAGAAACTGCCTATTGTCGTTGCCCATAGGGATTTTGCTGTCAAAACGGAAGTCGTGCCACGCCACGATACTTTTTTCGATGGTAAGAGCGACAAGAGTGACTCCGAGTGGTAAGTGCTACGCGCCGATACATATGATGAAACCGAAGATCATAACATGAAGAATAGCGACGTTGGCCCAATGTGCAAAGCGGTGGATTCCTTGAGGTGACGCAATATATCCCAGAAAGAATGCAGTATATTCCAGGTGCTTAGGAGAGCAAACTGGTTCCACCAACAGGACCACACCAAAGAAGGAAGAGAAGAATTTTCAAAAGAGCCGGAGGAACTGAATTTGGGGGAAAATCCGGGAATCTAGGTGCGAGAGCTTCATCAAAGAGATATTCAATTGAGTCAACGAAGACGGCGTTGGCTTCTTCAGTGGGCGTCTGGATGATGTTATTGGAGTGTACATAACGAAAAGAGTATGTCACGAACATTTTCGATAGTCTTTATGTCAAGATTTTGGACCGCAGTCATGGAGATGGACCTGGGATGCAGGCTAGGTTTGACGTCATGTATATCTGCAGGCGCTTGAGCAACGACAGCGAGAGGGTGCTGCTCTTCAATATTGATCTCCATGCTGTCCGTTGGAAGAATAAGGGTAGGTAATGCGCTTTGGATCTTAAAGGCATCGGTCTTGCTATCCGTGAGAACAGAATTGGCAAGCATTAGCAAAACGCTCACCTTCGAGCCATGAACCAAGCCTCTCGCAAACCTTTTTGCCTTTGTCGCCACCTTCGAAAGCAAACGAGTCTTGACGCGCACCTCAACAGTATCGAATTCTGGTACCTATCCGGCCTAAGGGTTGCTTGCAAGTCGAGGTCGAACTCGGCGATGAGCAAAGCGCTGAAGATGTTCGTTCACCAGCGTCGTCAGTTCTGAGCCAAAACACGATTCATCCTCACCTCCGAGTCGGTGCGCTGCATGCAATGACTGTCCTGAACAACGTGTTAACATCTGGAACGTTTCTGGGATGATATAAAGAGTCGCCATAGGCATACCTGTCATCATCATCGTGACGAAGGAGGAAAAACTCAAAGCAAAAAAAGAACAAGCTGATGGTGATGGTAAAAGGTCAAGAAACGCCGGTACGGCAATTACAAAGTCTGTTTTGTTTTGGTTTGTTCGCGATCATGTGCCATGACGGTGCGACAACTCAACGACCCCAACACTGGTGACAAGGTGTCATTCTAAAAAAGCCTAGAATGCAGTATCAGCTTTAAAGAAGAAAAACTGTCCGAAAGGTCGGTAGACGTCTCTGCATTTCTCCAATGGCATTCCCTCTTTATTTCCTTCCTTACACCTTCCTTCTTTAGCTCCTACGAAGTGTTGGTATTCCGATTTATTCTCTGTTTCATCCCTGATGTCGACCAAATCTGGATAAGAGGCTTCGAAGGAATGGTCAAATTTTATTTTACCCCTCGTACCAGTTGTCATGCTGACGAGATAATCTGGTAATGTCTCCTCGTCGCCAATTTCATTGAAGTCCTCGAGACCGGAAGCTTTCTTTTTTTGGAGTGTGGCCTAGATGGTAAGTTCGACAAAGTCATAAACGACCTTCATGGGAGCTTCAGTTTTATCGATTGCAATCCTAAAGAGCGACCCCGTCCGCCCTTGACGCTCTCGAATCAACATAATGTGCTGTGCTCTGAGAAACGCCTCGGACGCGTGGATATGTGCGGCATGCCCCGAGGATTAGCCGCGGGCCGCGTGACACGGTTGACCTCCTAATATCGGTGGCCGTTGGGACTTCGGAAGTTTTAAAAGCTTGAATGTGACATTGACGTTGCCGTTGGCCGCCTCCTGCACCCTATTTCCCTAGCTCTGGCAGTTTCCACCGATACTGGAGTACCAGCAGGGTATTTTGTCGTCTTCGTAAGTCGGGGGTCTAAAGCTGACAGTAGTTCTTCCTTCACTTTGTTACCTTTCGATTTTGTCAGCTAAACAAATTTCAAAAGCGACCCAGCCCTTACTTCATGGCTCACGGGAATGATAAACTGCTACGCGTCTTTGTAAGGTAAATTGAGCCTCACACATATTACTTTCAGTACAGATACTACACTTACAAATACTAAATATACAATATCGGAACACACGCATCAAATTTTCAAACCTGAGCCAAATTCAAGCTATCAGTTTCAGTCGCCTTAATCCACATACCACCCTAAGCGACGGAGCTGTTAGTTGAAGGTATAGAATAAGAAGAAAAAGGTTCCCGCTCACCGCGCTATACAACGTCAATGTATATCTCGGCCAAAATTTGTCAACTGCCTTCCTTCCCTTACATTTGGCCCAATCCGCCGGAGGACGGAACTCGTTCAGTAAAGCATCCTGATCGAATTCGAACGACGTGAAGTTCTGCAAGAGTCGCACAGCCATGAAAGAAATTTCGTTATACGCAAACTGCTGCCCCAAGCAGATCCTTGGGCCCGCGTTGAACGGAAGAAAAATGAAGGGGTTAGGTATTAGATACTGCTTCAGTCGGTGGTCCAGGAAACGATCAGGATCAAATTCCTCGGCTGAAAGTAGGTCAACGTCCGCCTTCTGGTCTATAGGTATCGGTAACGCTTACCATCAGGACCCCAAAGATCTTTTCGACGATGCATGATGAAAACTGAATACGAGACTCTGAAAATGAACTTAATGAACCGAGGCGTAGCATGAAGGGAGATAATACTTCGTGTTTGCCGGGATATACAATGGCTTCTCCGAAGGATCCTCGGAAGGGAAGGTTGTGGCGCTTATAGATTCTCTGACGAGCATCATGAGCCTTGAAAGAACTGGGAGATATCACCATCCTACCTGACATTGAAAGGACTATACTCTGGGCGTCAGAAGAATCTGAGCATGAAAACTGTGGATACGTACACGGCGGGATACAGTCTCAGCGTTTCTAAGACAATCACTTGAATACATGGCTCGGCGTCATCGATTTCAAGGCATACCATTGATCACCGCTCCCAGATACTTCATTTCCTTGATGTCCTCGAAAGTGGGTGCACGGGTGGTGCCGACTCTGGTGAGAATCTCTTCTCTGAGACGGGTGCAAACATCTGGATACATGGACAAGAAATAGACGAGGAAAGTGAGTGTCGCCGCGGTAGTGTCGCGTCCAGCTGGCAGATATGAGTTTTACATCGTTAAATGAAGATAGACATTTACCAATTAAGATATTAAGACTCCAAAGATACATCAGTCGAACGCCGAAAGCAGAAAACCGTACGACTTACGTTTCATCTCTGATGACAGCAGGGTCTGTGAAGGTAGGATCAAAATTAAGCACATTTATCGGGAATAATTAGGCGCCATACCAGATGTGATGCTGACGAGATGGTCCAGCAACGTTTCATCGTCGCCAACGGCAGCGGGCTCTGGTTTCTCATTCACAGAATCGGACGATTCCTTCCTCTTCAATGCCGCCTGGATGATGGGCTCGACAAAGCCTCGCACGACCTTCATTGGAGCCTCAGTCTTATCCTTCCTGATCTCAAACAACGGCCAGATCCATCCCTTGCGCAAGCGACTAGATAATATCTCCTGGGCCTCAAAAAATGCCTCGGAAAACTCATTGGCTTCAAGAGAGCGAGCATCGTTGGCTTCTGCTGGGACAATAGATATACTTTGAGGGTAAGGTAGCGCGGCCGTAAGAGTGTTGACGCAAGAGCCGAAGAGAAACTCGGTGGCAGAGTCCAGAGTAAAGCGGTATGTCAGATCCTACGAGAACAGGTCAGGACGATCCTTTCATCCGATAATTCGTTAACGAACCTGAAAATCAACAGGATAGCCGCTCCGAAGCCTTTGTTTCATCTGACTGATTGCTGTCTCTGCGTGTCGGTCGTATAAATCGAAATGGATGATCCTGTCCCGGGTGAAAAAAGGTCTGGTCATGGATCGATGGAATCTAAGATGATCAAGTTAGAATCGATATACAACTTCAGAAGGTGACGCTACTATAGCATACCTCCACATGGGACCTGAAGGTCTATGAATTAGCAGGGAGGTCTATGAACTTGGGCAGGCTCGTACCATCGGCATTGAATACTCCCAAACCTAATACAGATTTCATGCTATTTTGGAATCTTTCACCTACATGGCCTTCCATATCAATGGTAGGCAGGATGCAGAATAGGTCTACCTTTCTCAAAATTCTGGAACTCAGTGGCAAGGACAATCTGAATTTGCTTCGGCGACGTTGTAAAGATCATGTCAGACCATAGAAGGGGCAGGTTAAAGTAAGGCCCATGCGTGTCTGTCATTTCTCCTAGACCATCACCTGTACGACATCGCAATGAAAAAGCTGTTCCGTGGTACCAAGATACAATGTCTTACTGGGGTAGCCGTTTGCCCAGGGACCGACCATTGCCGCAAAGATATCAGCATTTCCAGGCCATCTGCCTTTAACTCGCTTCATGATACGGGCACCAATAGCTTTTGCTGAATTTTTATGAAGGCGGTCCATATAGACAACGCGCAAGGCCAAGAACACGAGGGAAGTCGCAAGGGCCGTCAGAAATACTACGGAAGGGGAAGCGTCCCAGTTCTTTGGGTTCAAGAGAAGGCCCCATCGTTGCAAAAATGTGGCGAAACCAGCCATCAAAGCAACGGGAAGGAATGCAGCTGCGAGAAAACGAATTCCTGGAGTGAGAATCATGATGAGAGTGGGAAGAAACGAGAAATCCAAAATGACATAGTATGATGCTGATTCCGGCCGGGTAGGTGAAACAAAGTCACAAGAGCAAGCAAGCAGGAATTATAAAGCTGGTGATCCTCAAGAAACAATGACAGTGAATTAGACTGGTTATCAGGGGATAGTTATATTTCTGTATTAGTGCCATTTATGCAAGATGAGCAGCGCCGTGCGAGTTGCAAGTGAGGACAAGGAACAACAGCCGCTCTCGGCAATTTGCGAGACATGAAATATGTACCGGACCGATTGTTCCAAGTTCAGTTCTTTGTCATTAGACTGAGAAGGCAGCCTGGTTCCAGGTGCTCTCTACTCTCTCCACAACTGATATTACTAGCACCTGATGGATGAGAAGAGAGAAGTGATCAATGTACTCTGTGGCTGGGAAAGGACCAAGAGGGAAAAGTAAAGATAAGTATTGCATATTCTTGAAAAAGTGGCTTATAATATAGATTGAAAGCATTTAAGAAGATTGGTTGATTGGCATCCAGTCATTCTCTTAGGAGCAAACTATGCATATGAAACTGGAATGGACACTCTAGCCATTCATCCTAAGGGTGCCAGATAGTTTGTCAGCAGGCTGAAACTTAGAAATTAAATGGACTTCTTTTATAGTATTCATATTAAGTGTCTTCACAGAAAGGTTATGATTGAGATGTGATAACATGTCTGAATATTCACACTAATTCATCCCCACTGAGTTGATAGCTTAACAAAGTGTCCCATATGTGCCAAAATAGATATGTCACCCAGAGCAGGATTTATTGATATACTGTGATCTGCTAACACATAGATGTAGAATAGTACTGACATATGAGACTATCCAAGAACCAGAATGGGCACTCATCAGTTAGTTCAGATGGTAGAAATCCATTAATAAATAAGAGCATGCAGGTCACAACATCCATATGATTTTGTAGCTGAAATACATAGAACTCTTTGTTGAAACTTCTTTGCTGTAATTGTGAAACTGGGAATGTGGATGGAGGGATCATGTCTTCTCATTAATGGGATATCTGATATGCTGGAGGAAGCAATTCACCATTTATAGTTTCCACTATCTCAACCATTGACATTGTTGAATATTCCTGCACAAGAATCCCTTCATTCTCTCCTGGCCACAAGAACATCCAGGAGGTGAAACCATTCTTGCCTGAGGCAAGCCTTCTCCTGAAGGCAGAGGAAAATTATTGCATCTCCTACTTGGTGCAAAAGGATACAGATAGGCTACAAAGATGGGAGTATCAAGGGGTCTAGATCTGGAATCCACTGTTGAACTTTCAACTTTAGGTATTTTGCTGTCTCTAAACCTGCTTTGATGCTGTCACCAGAGGATTACTAATAAAACTGATATTATCATCAAGGTCAATGATCCTATGATGCTTCCAATAATGACTAGTGCATTTGTATGGTGAGGACTTGATGATGCAGTTGTGGAAGTCACTTTTCTATGAGGAAGGTAGTCAACATAACTACTCATAGAATGGAGTTGAATTAAACCTACACAGAAGTAGGGATAGCAGATTTGCCACCTACTATACTTACTATAGCATTTTCACTAATGACAGATCCACCAATATCACTGTTTATAGTCTCACCACTAGTTGCATTTTCATCATTCCCAGCTATGACTTCTCCACTAATCACAGAACCACCAACACCACCAGTTATTATAGCATTTCTGCTAGTGGCAGTTCTGCCATTGCCACTGTTCTCCAGCATCTCCACTAGTCATACTCCTGCCAGATTGACTCTTTATGACAACATCTCCATTGTCTGCATGTTTCTAGACCTCCTTACCCTCATCCTCACCTAAGTCTCTATCATTGATATTCCTGAATACTTCAAACATTGCACTCTGAGCTTGTATTTTGGTGGTCTTAGTGCCATCCTTGATGATATGAGCATCAGGCAATATCACATGAAGAGCAAATAACATGCTGCATGATGCATCTATATCCTTTAGGCTACAAACATTGTCATTACTCAGTTATTCATGGGAATTGTTTTCTGTACACTGCAACACCAGATAAAATAAAAAGAAGATGAGTCAGCAAGTTCTCTCCAAAGTTCCATTCACATCTTCTGCCAGAGGTGACATGTGGTTCAAACAAACAAGATAGAAGCATTCAGGATCTTGTGGTCCTTAAGCTATAATCCCTTGGCTTTCTTGAGCACTTGAGATCATGATAGAGAGACTGGAAACTTGACATATTAATGTGATTAAAAACCTAGCAAATATAGATTGAGTGTCATATGAGATGAGGTTACAAAATGTACCCATAGAAGAGAATGAAATCCATAACAGCCAGCTGGTCAAGATGAGTGAACTACTGCTGAATGAGTCTCTTATTTATAAATATCATTGTATAACTGTCAAAATACATGTCAATAGTAACTAGAATTACCATGATGGACATTCAGCATAGACATCTAGAGCTCCATATGAACACAGCTTCTGTTGCCTTGTAGCATCTTCCACCAGAAAGATCAGACTGATATGTGGTTAATGAAACTAAGTGATCTTTGTATGTCTCTAATTTTTGTTGGAGATGATTCAAGTGACTAGGAGTGAAGTGCTATTGTAAAGTAATAGCTAAATATTGTGTCTGATGGATGCTTCTACTGCAGATGCAAATGACTCATCACCATGTCCATCTGAACATGTTCAATCTAAGTTCAATAAAGTGTAGTCATCAAATAGCTGATAGGTCATTGAGTATTAAGTTAATATAACATTTGAATACAATCTAGGTGACTCTTAAGGCAAGCCAGATCAGTTTATCTATAGGCCAATATAAAGATTAATTTCAGATTTTGAAGATTGAGAGATTTTTGAAACCTTCTAATAAGCTGATACTGTCACTGGCATTATGGAAAAGTGGCAAAAATAGTTTTTTCAGACTAACAAAGCAGAGTAAGAAGACAATGCTACATTCTGGTTTGATTCTCATCACTATAAGATATTCATCAGTAGGGAAGAGTGAAAGCAATGCCATATTGATGCATATTTGTTTCTCCTTCACATTTTCAGTTCCAACTGAATGAATCAGGTGATCATAACATGAAATGGCTCCTTATATGAAAAAGCCTGCCTTAAAGTGGCAAAATTAGTGCTTGCAACAGGTGCACTATCTTTTACTGACAACAATGCACTATGATCATTCTGTTACCTGCTGAATCTGAGTCTGAATTGCTTGTGATAAATAATGCTGCTATCTCTCTCTCCAATTTCTATGGAGAATCTAGTGTTCAATATTCTTCATAGCTGAAAATATCCAGCATAGCAAAATTGCCACTGAAGTGCTTAGCATTGACAACTGTAGAGACAGATACCTTAGTGAAAATTCTGAAGAAGCATAAATTGGATGAGAAGAAAGCTGTGCATGGCTTGTATATTCACAATATTATTCATTGCTGATAGAAGACTTAAAGAATACTATTTTGGTTTATGTGAAAAAGGAGGCTTAAGATGTTGCAATGGTTAACTGGCTTCAGGCTCACTGTGACTGTTTTGAGCCTCTACTGCCATTCCTTATCACATTCAAATATTTACTGTCTCTTGGAATGTCAGATGCTCTAGTAGCATTTTATTCATTTTAAGTGCAACCTAAGAATATAAAAGAAGGTGAGATGAAAGATTACTAAGTGAGTGCTGTTATATCTTTTTTCTTTAAAGTTCTTGTTGAACTATACCACTGCTTTATGGCCAGTTGTTTCTTATATGGATATACAAAAATAGTGTATTTATAGTCTTGAGTCTTGATCTTTCTTATCCTGATATCCAGAGATGAATTGTATCTTAAGAGATGAGTACATGTGATTTTCCTCTGCATAGAGTATATTAGACCCACTCAGTATGTGATTCTAAGTATGTGGTAAACCAATGCTGTATTGAGTTCATACAGTCATGCTGAAGTCCACTTTTGTATGCTTTCAGCATGCATCAAGGCTTCAATAGGTTAAGCTCAAGAGAGAAAGAGTGGTATGAATAAACTTTAGCTCAAAGCTGAGGTGCAACAGTAAGAGCTACACTACTTATATACATTTAGACCTGTGATAAATATAATTCTTACTAATTGTGTGTTTCTATCCAATAGTGCCAGAATGCTTGGTTGTCAAGTGTAGGACAATAAGGTATTATTCATTGTTGAGGCATCTATCACATGCTGAAGGATAATAGCATGGCCTGCCTTTTGTGGTTAAGTAATCATTTCATGATCATCAACAAGTGTCTGAAATAAGATAGATGCTTTGATAAGATAAAATCAAGATAAGATAAGAAAAAAATGTTAAGATAGACAGAAAGATTATAATATTACCTCCTATTAAGACCATCATCTCAATGGCTCAATTAAAAGAGAGTTTATAGTCATAAATAGCTGTGTCAGCATTTATATTGTGTTCACTGATCCACTGATTAGATTCTGGTCTATAACCCTTTCATTTGATGAGATATTTGATAGTGATATTGAGATTAAGACTCTGATGGCCATATGTTTTTTGGATGCAATGGTTGAGGATTTGTTTAATTTTATAATGTTTCTCATCTTCAATCAGGATGAGCTCTAGTGGAGAGAGAACTTCTTGATTGAGAAAGGCAGATAGCATATATGGGGAGAGAAGAGATTTGTTAAATACTGGATGAACCTTCCAACTGAGCAGCAGTGTGAGTTGGTAGATAGAAGTGCTGATCTTCTTTGTGATAGAAAAAGAACCAGTGCACTTATTGGCCAGCTTTTTTTTCAGATGTGAGAGATGGAGATTAGTCATGTCTAGTCAGACATAATCACTGATCTTGTATTGAACAGTGGGGTGATATAATTTATTGTATTGATGCTTTATTATAGTGTCAGCTTTCTTGAGGGCAGACTTTGTTTTATCATAGATTCTGGTCATTTGTTCTATAAACATTGTAGACATGAAAGTGGTGGCAGTGTATTAGAATGAGGTGGTGATATAAGGGTGTTATCCATAGTTGATGAAGAACAGAGTCTTGCCAGTCACTGAGTGTACATGATTGTTATGTTAAAACACTGCAAATAGTAGCTAGTCAATCCAGTCATCTTGGTGGTGATTGATGAACATCCAAAGGTACTTTTTGACTTCCTGATTGACCTGCTCTGTCTGTCCATCAGTTTGAGGATGATAGACAGTAGAACCATTGCTTCAGATTTAAAGGAGATGATATAAGTCTGTCATAAACTTGGAGATAAACTGTGGTTCACAGTCTGAAATCACTATCTGTGGCATTCTGTATTTGGTATAGACCTTATCTTGTAGGATCTTCACTTATCCTTCTGATGATAGCTCTGTCAAGCATACAACCAGAATGATCATTTTAGAGAACCAGTCAACTATGATAATAATGGCATTATAGCTATGGCACTTTAATAGTCTGATGATCATATCCACTAAGATGTATGTCTATGGCATACTTAGAATCTTGTTTGGATGTAGTGGGGCTAAGAATGTATCTACTCCTTCACCATGAACAGCACAAATTATTATTGGTAAATACCACTGTACAGCATGCTTTTATTGATTTACATTAGTTATAGCCTTTCCTGTAGAAGTGAATATGTTTACTCTTTGCCAAATTTTACAAATAGGACTCAGCTACTGTAAATTAATTGATGATGAACAGTGTCTTCTAACAAGAAACAAGAGAAAGTGGACTTGTATTCTCATGAACCCCTTTTTGCCAGTCAGCCACATATTTCTGACTCAACTACTATACTTTATTTTGACTCAACAGAGCCAAAACATGTTCTAACTCTTAATATTTCATCATATGAAGGAGATGACAAGGAAATAAGAGCTTTTTCCAGATACTCTCAGAATAAAATGCTTGCTGGCTTGCATCTGTTTCTCCTCATCTCAGTGTTTGCTAATATCCAACATAGCATCAATATAGAATCAGTTGAAACTAGCATCAGAAGACCATCAGCCCAACTTTTGTGGCTACTAGCAGCAATTTCGGTCAATAACACAGAGTGTTTTGTGATCTCATGAAAACCTGGAGTCTCTGACTCCATTGACCAATGCATTACATGCCTGATTTTTCCAATTTAATCCCCAAATTTCCAGATTCTTTATAGGTTTTACTTATCTTACCATTTTTCATGTGGTTTGTTTCTTTCTAGCTTGCACTCTTCTTGGTTATCTTTTTGATTAATGCTTTTCTGAGGATGATCTACATTCAGCATTGATGAGATGTTCAATACTGAGCCTCTCAGATTAAGAACCTATTTCAATTCTCAACCTTGGCACTATATATTGTAAATTCCAGAGACTCATGGTCAATCTGTATAATCAGCATGCATATTTTTACATTGTATTCTAAACCAAACCTCTTCTCAAATTGAACAGTCTAGTGGCTGATTGCTATGATATTATATCAAATCTGGACATCAATTAGAAATTGTTGATTATGCTCATGCTTGTACCTGGTATGCATATAGGAGCCTGAATTTCTATGAGTCTCTAGTGCCAGAGTCTATAGTAGTGTCAGCTGCTTATGAGTCATCAGAGATATCAATAGATTATAAGGCTCATTTAATTAGGCATTCTAGAAAGCCTGTTGTTGAAAGCCTGTTTTAGAGTGGCAGGAGTCCTTTCAGTGCTGGTAAGCCTATAGTGAGTCTAAGTTTAAACTGAGCTGAAAACCTGACAGGGTTATTCTCCAAGTCTGGTTCATACTCTTGTATCATGCTGTGACTAGATTTTCATTCTAACCATTTTATTATACTATTCAACATTGACAAGCTGTAGCTAAATCTTGGTCTCTTATTTTGAGCAATTCTGACTATTTACTATATATCACCAAGCACACAATTATCTCTCTTATGAACATAATCCTGTGCAGCTAGTGCTCACCTGACAATGACATTAGAATGCTCTAGACTCAATGATGCAGTCACTTGATGAAGCCATTTGTTTTCTTGGTCTGAACTCTCAGGCATAGACTGATATTGCTTAAGAATATATAAACCTCTGTCTACTGAGATATATTCCTTTTTCAGAGTGACTGCTTCTCCTTGATGTCTATTTTGCACTGATTATGATTCCAGTTTTATTTTAAACTAGCACCATTAAGTAATCACTCAAAGGATATGATAGCCTCTTAGTATATGTGATGAGCATTGAAATACTGAATGTGACAGTGATGAAGGTGTGATCCACATGTCTCTTAGTGCAGTGACATTATCTTGTACTCACTCTCTGACACTAGCAAGAACACTAATATGAGATAGAAACCTATCATCACCTAAATATAATTTGTTCCCTTATTGCAGTGATGAATCAGAAATTCTTTGATTAGACTCTCTGTAGGTAGAAAATATAAAACCTATTTCATTAAGTGAAACCAAGGCACAGAATCTGAAGGCTGGCTTAAGCAAGTCTAGTCATATACCTCTGTATGATGACTAATTGTTAGGCCTGAGTGATATGTGAGCTACAATATATAGTAAATAAGTGCTGTATCACATTCATACAATCATGGTTAAGTCCACTTGATGTGTTTATAGTTGTTATATCTCAAGGTCAATGCAAGTAGTTGACTTGAGGTAAAGTGGTAGAATAAAGGATAGTTCAAGACTAGGGATACATAGTGCTGTCTATGCTACTTATATACCCTGAAGTCAGTCACTAAATATACTACTACTAATTGTAAGTGTCTGCACTATAGTGCTAGTTGTCATACTGAGGCAGTGTTACCTACAAAAGGTTCATTGTGCTGTGGTCAAGACATCACTAGGGAATGAGAGACAATGGCTGATTGTGCTGACTAAGATTGTCTCATGGTTCTAAACACTGGTATAGGCACTTTGATTAAGCATGAATAGGGATTAATAGAAATAAAAGTGGAAAAATCATAATATTATCCCCTCCTTAAGACCATCATCCTAATAGCTTAATTTAGAGATAATTCATAGTCATGTATGATATTGTCAGCATTTATCTGGCATTCATTGACCCATTGGTTGGATTCTGGTCTGTATCCTTTTCAGCTGATCAAGTAGTCCACTGTGGTGGTCATACCACCTCCATGTTTATGTACTTGTCATATTTTGTGGTGGAGTACTTGATCAACTTCATAATGCTCTTCATTGTCAATTAGATCAGGTGGTGGTAGTAGTGGTGGTTGTTCTTGATTGGAAAAGGCAGAGGCAATATATGACATCAGAAGGGCCTGATTGAATATGTTGTGGATTTGCCATTGCAGTGATAATCAGAGTTTGTAGGTGGATGCACTGATCTTTGCCATGATCATGAACAGGCTGATGCATTTGTCATTGAGTTTTTGTCTAAAGTGTGAGAGATGAAGATTTGTTGTATCAAGTCAGACCTTGTTATTTATTTGAAATGAATGACATGGGTGTCAGTGTTTATTATATTATGTCTCCATAGTATTGGCTGCTTTTCATAGTGCTGTCTCTGTTTTGAGATAGATCTTTGCCATATCTGCTGCAAAATCAGTCAATGCTGGGGTAGTTGTATGTGCTCATATTGTTTTTATTATATTTGAGTGTCAACCATAGTTGATGAAGAAGAGAGTTTTGCTGATAGCAGAGTGGATATGGTTGTTATGTTGGAAGGCTGCAAGTGTGAGCTATTCAGTTGAATTATCTTGCTGATAATTGATGAACATATAGAGATACTTCTCAATTTCTTGATTGACATATTCTGTCTGGCCATCTGTCTGTGGATGATAGGCTGTGGAGGCATTGCTGTGAATATTGAGCAGCTGATACAGGTTATCTATAAATTTGGAAACAAACTGTAGTCTGCAGTCTGAGATAATGATCTGTGGCATACTATATTTGGTATAGACTTTGTCCCAAAGTATTTTTGCCCATTCTTTCAAAGATAGCTCTGTCAAACATGCAATTAGAATGATTATCTTTGAGAAGCAATTGACAATGACTATAATGGCATCATAGCCATTGCAGTCTGAAAGCTCTATCACCATGTCAACTGAAATATGGATCCATGATTGTGTTGGGACTTTGTTCAGGTGTAACAGTGTGGTGCAGGCTCTAGTTGAGGATTTGGCCCTTTGACATGTCTTGCATCCCTTGACATAGTTCTTGATATTCTTTGCCATCTTCAGCCACCAATACTCTCTTAGTACCAACTCTTTCATCTTGGCTATTCCTGAGTATCTAGCTATTACATGGTCATAGCTCATTGCTATGATTTCTCCACATAAGAGTTGATTCTATGGGATATAAAGTCATTTATCATAGAAGAGAAGGTTGTAGTCTTAGGAGATGCTGCATTTGTAGTTTAGGGATGTTGCAATTCCCTGGTCCCACAAATTAGGCTGCTGTATAGCACTTTGAATTTTGTCATGTATTTCTTCCTCCATTGGCATCACCATGGCTCAGAAGTGTTCTGGTTTAAGTAGTACCACTCCTTCATTGTCTTCTTCTCTCTGATCATGGTTGGCTCTTTGACTGAGTAAGTCAGCCTTCTTGTTGGCTGTGCCTGCTTTATAGTGGAGTGTGTATTAGTATTCAGACAACTCTGTTACCCATCAAGCTTGTCAGCAATTGAGTTTTTGAGAAAGTCAGAAGTATGGAAAGTTTTGACAATCAGTCTATACTTCAAATACTTGAGTCACTCCAATGGGGTAATGTTGCCACTTTGCCAGTGCTGATATGATAGCTAGGAGTTCCTTGTCATAGATCTCATAATTCCTCTCTGTAATTATTAGTGCTTTAGAGAGAAATACAACAGGTCTCCATCTCTCATTCTGTTCCTGTGACAGTACCACTTCTATCACTCTTTTATTAAAATCTGCTTCAACTCAGAACTTCCTGTCTTAGCTGGAGATAGCTAGGACTACATCTTCCACTAGTCATTGCTTCAGCTTGTCAAATGCTGACTATTGGGATAGCCTCCAGATCTATGGTGCATTCTCAGTGAGTTGAGTTATGGGTCATATGACCTTGCTATAGTCTCATATGAACCAGCAGTAGAAGTTTGTGAAGCTGAGGAAGGACTGTAACTCCTTCTTCTTGGTTGATTCTAGCCATTCCATTACTTCAGCTATTTTAATCAGGTCCATCCAAATACTCCTCTTGCTGATGACAACTCCTAGGTATTCTGTCTCCAGCACCTCAAACTCACATTTCTCAGCTTTAAGGAATAGCTTGTATTTCTTTATTAGCTTGAGTATCTGTTATATGAGTCATCAGTGCTCCTCTCTGTCCTTCAACATGATAAGTGTGTTGTCCAAATAGATTGTTACCTTTCCTGTAGTGATGAGATCTTTAAAGATATCATTCATCATCCACTGAAAGGTAGCTGGAGAGTTTGTTAACCCAAAGAACATAACTGTGGGTTTGAACAACCCTTGGTTGGTCCTGAATGCCACCTTTCACTTGTCTCTCTCCTTAATCCTCACATTGTTATATTCTCATTGTACATTGAGTTTCATATAGAATCAGGCTCTGCAAAGTTTATCCATTAGCTCCAAGATGAGGAGAAGCAGGTACCAGTTTTTGATCATCATCTTATTGAGACATTGATAATCTTATACTGGTTGGAGTTTACTGTCCTTCTTTTTGACAAAGAAGAATAGCAATGCTATAGGGAACTTTGATGGTCAGATTCTCTCACTGGAAAGATTTTTCTCTAGGAACTTATCAAGTTCCTGCTGCTTATGGTGTCTTAGAGGGTATGTTTTATAGTCTAGGTTGGTGTTGGCATTTGGGACTAATTTGATGGCATAGTCTCAAGGTTTGAATGCAGATAGCTCATTGAAGCTTTCTTTGACAAAGAGATCATGGTAATCCTGTGTCTATTCAGAGACCATCTCCTCAAATGTCTTCTCCTCTTTCTCCTCATTTGTCTTGGCAGCCAAGTCATTGGCATGATGGGTCACTCATATTTGCAGGGCTTTCTCAAAGTCAATAGTGAAGATCCTCTCTCCTTCCTCTATTTCCTTGTCCCACCTCTCTTTAGAGTTGGCATTGGGTAGTAAGAATGGTGTTTTCTGACATTGGCACCAGGCAAAGATAATGCATCTGGTCTTCCAGTTGATAAGTGGGTTATGTCAAATAAGCCAGTCATGCTCTAAGAATAGCTCTTTGGTTCTAAGTTCTGTAATGGCTAAGTCAATCCACTCTGAATGATCCCTGATCATTAGATGAAGCTCCATGAATTCTGTGATCGACCTTGCTTGATTTTTGGAACCTGTTATGATTTTTTCTTATTTTTATCTGTTATTCAAGGGATTAACCTCTATCTTTGCTTTATCAGAGCACTCAGAACTGTGGGACATGGGCTTAGTCATCACAACAACGCCCAGTCAGTCATTGTTTTTCAATGCAATGGTAACCACTCAATGACAGACTATACTCTTTTGTAGATAGCTTCATGACACTGGACAAAATACTCTATAATGCCAGAATGCACAATTAGATAGTTATATCTATAGAACAGATGATGACTAGTATATAAGTAGTGTAGCTTTTGCTGTAGTATCTCAGCTTTGAGCTAAAGTTTATTCTTCACTATCTTATCTTAAGCCAACTGCAAGGGCCTTGCAACACATAGACAAACAAACATATATAGTGGACTCTAACATGACTGTCTGAATGCAAAGCAGCATCAGTTTATCACATATTTCAGTCACATGTTATTTCAACTTAACAATTAGCTTGAAGCTTCTAGCTTCCCTTTCTTAAGCCCAACTGTGCTGAGAAACTGAATGCCTCCTGCTATCAACCCATCAGATCCAAACTTTGACCACAAGTTCTTTGAACTCCTTGCTTCTATCATCAGAATATTATTAGGATTATTAGTGATCATTCAGCTGTGCTGAGAATGCCAATCAATCACTGTCTGGGCTATCTGTCACTATCAACAATTTCAGCACATCCAACATATTCTATAAAATATCATCTTTGACTCTCTCTTCTATGACATCCCTTCCTCTGCCTGACAGTTCTTCCAGCCTATAGAAGAAACCATATCTGAAACCATCTCTAGGAATATGCCTGAAGAGTGTCTTAGAAAAGAAGAAAAGCATTGATACCCACTATAACCTCCAACAGTGGTCATCCAAAATAATGACAACTCTTGGGCTGCAGGATTTTGAAGACCAAAATCTGACATGCTTATCCTGCATGTCAAGCATATAGACATCACCAGCTGCATCCATTCAATGAGGGCTGCCCTCTCAACTGCACTCTTTGAGCCTGGCATTAGACATTGTGCTAGAGACTCTCTTGATGCCTCTGGAGTGGCTCAAGGGAACAGAAGTTTTTTATCCAACAGCAACCATGGATTCTTATATGCAATACCTACAGGCAGTGGAGAGAGCTTCTCTGCTGAGTTATATATCAGGAACCAAAGCACAGATAGTGAGAGGAACAGAACAGAGGTCATCAGAACAGATGATCCATACTTTATTTATAATAATAAAGCCAAAGAAAGATATTAGTGAGAGGCTGCTAGAGAGGCTGATTAACTGGAGCAGTGCCAGAAATGCTGCAAAGCTCACCAAGCAAGAAGCATACCAGGCCCACCAAGCCTGGCACAACTAACTGACACTATTGATCTGGTTCTCTCTACTGAGAATAAAGCATAGCACTCTGACATCCTCACTGAGTACCTCAAGGAGCAGGCATGTATTGACTATAAGATGGCCTGAGAGGATGTACTCTTCTGATGCTACCTCTGAACATGAGACATGGCAGACTGGAGAAGAGGCTCTGGGAGCTCTGGAACTAACACTCTCATTGCTATCACCACTAACAGCATTTTTGACACTCTGTTCTGAGAATCTAGTACTCCTGCCATCTCTAAGCCAGACCTATAGGCAGTATCCACTGAAGGTGTTATCCACATGGACAATATCCACTGAAGAGCATTGCTCAATCTTAATGATGACTGTCTGCTATCATATGGAACTGATTCTATTGCTAATACTGACAATATTTCAGACTGGGATGGAGATCTTTCTAGTCACAGTGGAGACCTCAGAGGTGATGAGAGGCACCTTAACCCCACCAGAGACCTCAAGTGGGTCCTGGATGGGCACCTCACATCTCTCTTCCTCTGACTCCAATTCTACAGAAACTTCCACCAATATTGCAGAGTAATAGCAGTGGAAGCAGCAAGAGACAAGGCCCTTGAGAAGCAACAAAGAAGGTGAGAGCCTTCTCCTCACCCCAGACCAAGTGATGCTGGACTCAGCATTCAGCAGCAGCAGCAGCCAAACCACCCTGAAAATCTATAACTCACTCAATGACAATTCCCTCATTAAGAGGGACAGAGATGAGAAGGAGGATGAGGAAGATGATCTCCTCTCTAAGTGAGGAAGCATATTCATAAAGCATCTGACAAAAGAAGAATTAGCCAGAAAAATGCAGGAGAAGTGCCAGAGAGAGTTTTTATGGCTGTATCAGGAAGAGGCAGCCACACTATAGAAGGATGACACTTGGCTAATGTCACCCATGAGACTAAGGTATACCACCACTGACAGGGTCAAGCATGCAGACATTATTCAATATGTAGCTACTGAGTAGACTATTTTTATTTACAATAAAAAATATTTAGGACATTAGCTAGTGCTATTACTGGCATACAAGTCAAGGTTCAACATCAAATCTATGCTGTGGATGCTGAGCATGACACCAAGTCAAGCCATCTATACAGCATCTTCAACTTGAATGGAGTTCTTCTGATACATGTTCACCATCTTAGCCATCTGTAGCATGGCATCTTGGCTCATGCAGAGCCAACTCAGGCCAAGGGACCTATATCAGAACCTGTGGGCCCAACCCATGTGCCAACCATTCACTGGCCAACTACTGCTGGATAAAGCTGAAGACAGCAGAAGCAGAAAAGCCCCCACAGCTCCTCCACCCAAAGATGACCCCAAAGCACTCAAACTAAGATTTGCTATCTAGAACAGGCACATTATATGCAAGAAGGCCCCACCACTGGAAAATCCTATTGCCAATGACAGCTCCCTTTATTCCTTTCTAGAACCTCTAATATTCTGAAATGTCCTGCTATTTAGCAGGATCCTGAACCCTATGATGACACTTGCAGCCAATGCCACTATATGCAACTGCAAACTGGTTCTTATCTGCAAACCCCACTCCTTCAGAGGAGCATCTGAGGATATTGAAAGATTTCTTACTGACTGTAATTAATATTTCCAGATCTTCATCTTGTACTTCTTTCTTGACATGTACAAGGTGATATTTGCTATGACTTATATGGAAGACAAGATGAAGACATGGTGAGTATTATTAGCCCTCACATTCTGGTCAACCATGTGACAGCACCACTGGATGCCTACATTGCTGGTGCTGAAACAGATGATCATTGACAAGTTCATAGATCCAGCTGTGCAAGAAGTGTATAAACAGAAGATGAAGGAGTATAAGATGGCTGACAAGCTAGCCACTGAATACTTTGATGAGCTGGAATGACTTGGCAAGCTTGCCAGAGTCTAAGATGACATTGCAGACATAGGCTGCATGGTTGAGTATATGAAGATGGAAGCACCACCCTCCTATCTCAAGAAAATCTTGGACTTCAGTCAGAATATCCTGAAGAGTTATGATACATGGAAGGAGCACATCATCATGATGTACAGAGAATGACAATGGCAGAAGATCAAACAGGTTACTCTGTCCACTCATAGACAGAAGCATCAGGGATAGGAGGCAAAGTCCAGCCCTCTGAATTTGACCACATCTGCCAAGCCTAGTGGCTCAATCTCAACTTCCTCATACAGTGAGAAGAAAACTGGTACAGGTATCACATTTACCAGAATGGGTAAGCTGATAGACATAGATTGACTCAAGAAGAAGAGTAAGTGCTTTAACTGTAGACAGAAGAGACACATGGCACAGGACTGCTCTCAGAAGAAGAACAAGTATATCTAAGAAGACTTATGGGTGCTAATCACAGAGTTACAGAAGAAAGAAGAAGACTTTAGATCAGAAACAAAGGTCAAGGAGGTAAAAGACCAGGCTAGCAGTGAGCAATTCTGCTGATTTGGCCAAAACACAGAGTAGGATGTCACAAGCAGATGCTGGATGGACTGATATTATCTCTGTAGTACTACCTATGTCTAAATTATGCATGCATTCAAATATACCTGACATCACCACTCCAATACAAGAATTGCCTAAGGAACAGACTCAACTGCCTATGGGCCAAACAGGGGCAGCAGGCCTGACTAGCTGGCTAAAACCATTCAACACTGAATGGACTTGGTGAGCCATCAAAGACACAAAGGATGAAGCCATGTCTAAAGCCTTGCTCAAGAACTGGGTTCATAAGATCCAAGTTAAAAAAGTAATCAATGAAATGATCAAAGGGATGAAGAAAGCTGAGCAATGTTAGACCTTGAAATAGCTCAATAAACTTTGAGGACTGTGGAAGTTTATATGCCAATCCAAAACCCTGGGTTAAGACCTCTTGGCCAAAGCCCAAATCAAGATGCTCACATCTTAAAGCATTCATGCAGTAACTGTGCTGATCAACAGTGATTGTACTGGAAGTTCAATTAATTGTGCTTTTATCACCAAGCATAACCTTCCCACTTGAGCTACTGCAGCTCCAATCCTGGTTTATAATGCAGATAGTACTAAGAACCAAGCTGGTTCAATTACTGAATTTATTGAGCTTAGGCTCACAATCAGAGATCATTCTGAATGAATTGACTTAGCCATCACCAACTTGAGAACCAAAGAAATATTCTTTGGCCATGATTGGCTGATATGTCACAATCCACTAATTAACTGAAAAACCAGATGCATCACATTTGCTTGCTGTTGATGTCAAAAAATTCCATTTGAGCTCCCCAATGAAGATCCAGAAGATTGGTGAGATGAGGAAATGGAAGATAGCAAGATTATCCTTGCCATTGACCTGCAAAAAGCCATTCACATTCATGCAATACACCACACTAATGACCTGATGGCAAAGGCCAATGCAGGAAAGAAGAGCAAGACATTTGAGGAGATGGTGCCTGAATGGGCATGGGACTATCAGGACCTGTTTGATGAAGACAGCTTTGATGAGTTATCAGACCCAAAGCCCTGGGATCATATGATTGAACTGATCCCAAATGCCAACACTAATCTGGACTGCAAGATGTATCCACTTAGCAATAATGAGCAACAAGAGCTCAATCAGTTCCTGAAAGAGAACCTCTCCAGTGGATGAATTAGGCCATCAAAATCTCTGATGGCCTCTCTCTTCTTCTTTATCAAAAAGAAGGATGGCAAACTCTGACCAGTACAAGATTATCAGAAGCTCAATGAGATGATAATCAAGAATCATTACCTGCTTCCATTAATCTCCAAACTGATAGACAAACTCCATGACACCTGATACTACACTAAATTGGACATTCACTGGGGCTACAATAATGTGTGCATTAAAAAAGGCAATGAATAGAAGGCTGCCTTCTACACTAACTGAGGGCTGTTTGAGCCTACAGTTATATTCTTCAGTCTCACAAATTCACTGGCAACCTTCCAGTAGATGATGAATAACATCTTTAAGGATCTCATTACCACTGAAAAGTTCACAATCTACTTGAATGACATTCTCATTATATCCAAGATGAAGAAGGAACACTGACAGCTAGTATGACAAGTACTAGCTCTGATGAGGAAATACCAACTATTCCTCAAGGCAGAGAAGTGCAAATTCGAGGTACTTGGAACCAAGTACCTTGGAGTCATTATCAGCAAGGGGAGCATCAGAATGGACCCTATTAAAGTAGCAGGAGTTGCAGAATGGCTGGAACTGACAAAGAAAAAGAAACTCTAATCATTTCTTGGCTTCATAAATTTCTACTAATGCTTTATCTGCAACTACAGCAAGGTAGTCCAACCAATGATGTAATTAACCAGTAATGCCCCATGGACCTGGGGCCTGGCCCAACAGTCAGCATTCAATAACCTCAAGTGCCAACTCATGAAAGATGTAGTCCTCACCATTCTGACTCAAGATGGGAAATTCTGAGTTGAAGCTGATTCAAGCAAAAGTGCCATTGGAGCTGTCCTCTCTCAAGAGCAGAAAGGATGGTGGCACCCTGTTGCATTCTTATCTAAAGCACTAACCACTATAGAATGCAACTATGAAATCTACAATAAGGAACTTCTCACAATAATGCTTGCTCTGGCCAAGTGGTGGCATTACCTCATCACATCAGTTCAGACCTTTGAAATCTAGACTGATCACCAAAATCTCCAATACTTCTGGGTACTCTAGAAGCTAAACCACTGACAAGCATGATAGGTCACAGAACTATTAGAATATGACTATATGCTGCACCACAAAGCTGGTGCAGCAAACAAGAAGGCAGATCTGTTGAGCTAGAGAGCAGACCACAATCAAGAGGAAGAGGACAATAAGAAAGTCATGATCTTGAGACTGGAACACTTCCAGGCAATGATCATACCAACCAAAGAAGAGATTCATGAGCACATCAAAAGCATGACTCAGGATACCTGCAAGTGAGACAAATGAGTGGTCTCATCTCTCAATCACAAACAGGGAATAAAGAAGGAGGACAGAATGATCCATTATGATATACAGATCTATATTCTCAGGGACCAGGTGCTTCATGGTGAGATCATTGCCACCTGCTATGATCACATGACTGCTGAACATCCAGGGATCACCAAGACAAAGAAGCTGGTCTTGTGGAAGTACTGGTGGCCCAAAATAGGCTAAGACATAGAGTGGTATATCAAGGCTTGTGAGACTTGTCAGCAAGGCAAGTCCTCTACATAACTACAAGCTGCTCCACTCCACTCAAATGAGGTCCCATTATCACTATGAACCTATATTTTAGTGGATATGATCATCAGATTGCTGGACTGTAATAGCTATAATGCAATCCTCATCATAGTCAATTGCTTCTCTAAAGCAATCATTTCAGTCACATGCTCTATCAAATTAATGTTGAAATGATAGGTGAAAATCCTATATGATGAGGTATATGCCAAGTATGATATGCCTCAGGTCATAAAATGCAACACATCAACCACCTATCACTCACAGACCAATGGTCAGACAGAATTAGCAACCAAGAGATGGAGAAATATCTCTGTCTCTTTATTAACTATCAACAAGATGACTGGATGGAATGGTTGGCTCTTGCCACATTCTAACATAACAACTGAATCCACTCAGCAATAAGCAAAACCCCATTCTTCATTAATTTTGGATGACACTCTCATGTCACCTAAACTAAATGTGCCCACACTTTGACCCCCATATCCAGTGACTTTGCCACCACAATAGCTAAAATCCATGCTGAAACCAAGACAGCCCTTAAAAAGGCTGCAACAACAATGAAGAAGCAATATGACAAACACTGCTATACTGCACATGAATATTCAGCCAATAACAAAGTGTGACTGGATACAACAAACCTCTATCTCCCCCACTTGAAATGAAAACTGGCTGACAAATGGACTGGCTCATTCTCAGTATTGGCAAAGATTGGCAGTTCTGCCTACAAATTGCATCTCTCAGCCACTTGAAAGATACATAATATCTTTAATGAGACATTGCTAATGCCCTACATCATACTGGCATTCTCTAACCAGGAGTGACTGCCTCTCCCATCATCTGACCTGATCAATGATGAGAAACACTATAAAATTGATCAAATACTAAAACACAAATTATGAAAGATCAAAGCAAAAGGCAGCAGAATGACAATGACAGTTGACTATCTGATTAGTTGGAAAGACTATAGACCTGAATCCAACCAATGAGTCAATAAAAAACAAATGGACACTGATAATGCAATCAGAGATTATAAACATACCTATAAACAGGAGCATTGACCAACTTAATAGCCAATGTCTTTATGAATCTTACAACCATATACAACTATGATAGGGATATTGGTCAACTTAATAGTCAATGTCTTCATGAACCTCCTGAGAAAAAGGGCAGATTATCTGCTCTTGGATGCCAGGACTTATCTCTAAATTAGCCATCAGAATGATGGTTTTAAGGAGGAGGTAATGTTATGATTTTTTTTTATTTTCATCTTTTATTTCAGGGATTAACCCCTATTTTTGCTTAGTCAGAGCACTTAAGACTGTGGGATATGGGCTTAGTCATCACAACAATGCCCAGTCAGTCATTATTTTTCAACATGACAGTAACCACTCAATGACAGACAATACCCTTTTGTAGGTAGCTTCACAACACTGGACAAAATACTCTATAATGCCAGGATGCACAATTAGATAGTTATATCTATAGAACAGATGATGACTAGTATATAAGTAGCATAGCTCTCACTGTAGTACCTCAGCTTTGAGCTAAAGTTTATTCTTCACCATCTTATCTTGAGCCAACTGCAAAGGCCTTGCAACATATAAACAAACAGACACATTGACATACCCTCTCCATGTTCAGGCATGTAAAATTGCAAAAATTGCAAATACATGGACTGCATTCCAGGCCAGTAAGCATGTAACACAAAATAGGACTAGAGCACACAGAAATCTAGCTATCATAATGATAAACTGAAGTAACAATAAGCAGAGTGTATAGCCTAGTAACAGACTAATACCAGAGAGGTTAGGCTGCATGTGAGGTCCCAGCACTTGGCCCTAAATGCACCAATACTATCACAAGAGGACATGCTAAAAATAAAAAGACTATGATCAAAATATGATCAGCAAGTCTGATCATATTGATCAAAGATACACAGCCATTGATGCACTGATGGGATATGCTTTAGAACAGAGACCTGAGACCTAAAGAAAGGTATCTGAGTAAATGGGTATTGAACAGAGGAATAGACTGATGACAACAAGCTAACAAGTAGAGGAATATTACTCCAGGAATGAATAGTGCACATACTGCTCTGAGCCTTGCATGCATACATATGGTGCCTTAGTGCACATAACACAGTGAGGGACTCTGTATCATACCAAGAAATGGCACCTTTGGTGAGTCAGATAGAATGACTGGTTGGACACAGAGAAGCAGAACATAGCCATTGTGGCTGGCTCCTGGCATGAGAAATAGCTCTGAAGGTCTGAGACAGTTTACCACTGTCAGAGATATCACCAGGGAAATAAGAAAGCAAGCAGATCTAGTGAGGCCAGCTAGCTGATGTTAGCTAGTGAAGGAATAGCAGGCACAGTCATCACCCAGAAGAGAATAAATGTGGTAACTGCGATATGCATGCAAATAATATCTGTGGAATCTGGCACAGAGTCCTGTGCTTTGAGAATACCATAGTAGGATTGTATTAATAAGTATCCTAGTAGAGTATTTAAATATGGTATTGTATGACTGCAAAAAAAGAAGTTTCTGACTCCCACAGTTGCAGTGTATTGGGCACAGAAAAGCCTTGCACTCTAGCTCTGGGTTTGTGTTTGTAACTTTGGGTGAGAGAATAAACTTATTATTGAATACCCTTGAGAAAGCTGTGAGAACTAAGTGAGGCATCAAAGCTTGTGAAGGACTTAAGCCTAGTTTGATAAGAAGTTTTTAGATTGTGCTCTAACCTGAGAATAAGAGAGTGGTGTCTGAAGGGCATCATCTTGAGTTTTTGAGGTATTTGTGACATGTGGTGCTATAGATGGCAGAGGTTCAAACCCTTTGGTCTGTCAGACAGGGTTTTATTGTGTTTGTGTCTCTGGATTGCATAGGTTTGAATCCTGTGGGTCTACAATCAGTTTGAAAACTTGTGAACAGAGACCTGTGCTTTTGATCACTTGTGAATGTGTTTGTGATTGGTTTTTGCTTAGAGTGCAAAGCTTTAAGTTGTGTATTATGTGTGTTAGGGATTTGAGTTAGTCTGAGCTGTGCTTGGAACCATTTGAGAGTTTTGAAGGAGTGTTTCAACATATTGTATTGAACTGCAGTACTCTTTGCCTTGAGGCCTGGCAACACCAGTTGCCATCTCTTGTTTTGATAAAATGAAAAGCTTTGAGACTTAGAAAGGCCTTAGACTGTTGTAAGCATGCTATTACTGTTCACATGCTGTGATCTCATTGAAGAAGACAATTATATTTGTTGATTGCTACTTTTATCGCATTATAATCCCCTCATGAACTGAGAGTTTTGTGTGTGTGTTGGTGTGAGTGTGGACAGTGGATAACACTCTGCTGTATCCATTTTCATCTTGTGTGTGCTCAGATCCTCTTCAACATATAGTGGACTCTGATATAACTGCCCAAATGTGAAGCAGCATCAGTTTATCACATGTTCAGTCATATGTTATTTGGGCTTAATAGAACTATTGGCATTATAAATAGGAATTGAAGCCATAGTGACTTTTGTTGAAAGGTGATATCTTTCTATGAATGTCTGATTTATGAAGCTTCCAGTGCAACTACTATTAATCAGGGCTGTAACTGTAAATTTTTCTCAATTGGTGAGGGTTTGAATCTGTGTCTTGGTCACAAGGTTCTGACTATAAGTCTTCTGTCACTGAATAAACTTCTTGGGTTCCTGAAGTTCATCTAACCATTCCAGGGCTTTTGCTCATCCTGCTTTTCATATTCTATCCACTAGCTTGTGGTTGACCTCTTCAGTCCAGGTTTGATGGATTCAGCCTTTGAGTGTCACCACTACTTCTTTTTCCTTTCCTTCTCATATGACTCACCAAGTCCATTTGGTATCAAAGGGCTTGAGCCAGCCAATAGAGGTCTCTCCCTCTGTTCAGCCTTTAGGTGGTTGAGTTTCTTTTGGCAATTCCTTAGGTGGTGGTGCAATAGAGGTGACTCTGAGTATATTCAAATGTGCATAAATATTTCTATCTACAGAGGGCATATGAGTCTGACCCATGGCTACTGGTAACACATCATGAAGTTCTTTAGCTGACCAAGTGGAATTGCTTACTTGTTGACCCTATTTTTTACCTCCTCAACTCTAAAATCTGACCTGGAGTCCTCAAGTCCATCTGCCTCCTTCTGCAACTTGGCTATTTGTGCTCTGATATCTTTTTGAGTATGCTTCTTCTTTGAGCAGTCCTTAAACATATGACTCTTTTGGCTGCAGCTGAAGCATTTGCCTTTCTTTTTAAGGTGGTCAATATCCATTAGTTTGCCAGTGCTGGTATACATTGTTTCAGTGCCTATCTTCTGAGTAGTGTAAGAAGGTGTCAAGATAGAAGTCTGTGGAGCCATAAAAGGATTGATGAAAGCTCCTTCTCCACTGTTCTTTCTGTTTCTCCTCTGATGGGATTTCTTCTGATTGATCATGACTCCAGCACTAGCTGCCTTCTGCTGCAGCCTTTTCTTGTTCATCTTCATGATCCATGTCTTCTATGCTTTATAACCCTTCAGAATGTTTGTGCCAATATTGGAGATTATACTGATGTAGGATAGGGGTACTCCTATCTTGAGATACTTAACCATCTGTCCATTATTATTGATGCTTTCTCTAATCTTGGCCAGAGTCCTGAGTCATTCTAGCTTATCAAAATACTCACTAGCAACTTTGTTGCCCATCTGGAGCTCCTTCATTTTGTTCTTGTGGACTTTCTGAACTGTTGGATCAATGAATTTATCCTTAACCATCTGTTTAAAGATGGCCTATGATGAGTATTGATAGTGATCTTAGGTAGTAGAATAGAGAGTCAGTGCAATTAGTATTCACCACCACTTGGCCTTTGAAGTAAGAGGCAGCAAATGCTATCTTGCTCATATCTGAGCTGAGATAAGTGGTATAGATCTTGAAATATTGCTCACAGTCGATAAGAAAGCAGTGAAGAGGATCTGAGCATGCACAATGTAAAAATGGATACAGCAGAGCATTATCCACTGACCACACTCACATCACATACACACAAAACTCTTAGTTCATGGAGGGATTATAATGTGATAAAAGTAGCAATCAATAAATATAATTGTCTTCTTTAATGAGATCACAGTGCACAAACAGTAATAGCATGCTTACAACATTCCAAGGTCTCTCTAAGTCTCAAAGCTTTTCATTTTATCAAAACAAGAGATGACAACAGATGTTGCCAGGCCTCAAAGCAAAAGATACTGCAGCTCAATACAATACATCAAAACTCTCTCACAAAACTCTCTAAAAAGTCCTAAACACAGCTCAGATCAACTCAAAATCCTTAACACACATAATACATGACTCAAGACTTTGCACTCTAAGCAAAAACCAATCACAAGTACATCTACAAGTGCCAAAGAGTCCAGATCTCTGTCCACAAGTTTCCAAACTGAATGTAGACCCACAGGATTCAAACCTATGCAATCCAGAGACACAAAACACAATAAAACACTGTCTAACAGACCAAAGGGTTTGAACCTCTGCCACCTGTAGTGCTGTGCATCACAAATACCTCAAAAATTCAAGATGATACTCTTCAGACACCACTCTCTTATTTTCAGGTTAGAGACAATCTAAAACCTCTTATCAAACTGGGCTCAAGTCCTTCATGAGCTTCAATGCCTCACTTAGTTCTCACAGCACTCTTAATGATATCCAATAATCAGTTTATTCTCTCACCCAAAGTTACTAACATAAGTCTAGAGCTAGAGTGCAAGGCTTTCTGTGCCTAATACACTGCAACTGTGAGGGTCAGAAACTTGTGCTCCTATCATACAATATCATATTTAAATACTCTACTATGATACTTACTAATACAATCCTACTATAGTATCCTCAAAGTGCAGAACTCTATGCTAGATTCCACAAGTATTATTCACATGCATATTGCAGTCACTATGCTTATTCTCTTTCAGATGAGGACTGTGCCTGCTGTTTCTTCACTAGCTGACATCAGCTAGCTGGCCTTGCTAGGTCTGCTCACTTTATTATTTCTCTGATGACATCTCTGACAGCAATAAACTGTCTCAGACCCTCAGAGTTATCTCTCATGTCAGGAGCCAGCCTCAATGGCTATGTTCTGCTTCTCTGTGTCTAACCAGTCATTCTATCTGACTCACCAAAGATGCCATTTCTTGGTATGATGCAGAGTCCCTCACTGTGTTATGCATGCTAAGACACCATATGTATGCATGCAAGGCTTAGAGCAGTATGTGCACTATTCATTCCTGGAGTAATATTTCTCTACTTATTACTTTGTTGTCATCAGTCTATTCCTTCATTCAATACCCATTTACTCAGATACCTTTCTTTGGGTCTCAGTTCTCTGTTCTAAAGCATGTCCCATCAGTGCATCAATGGCTGTGCATCTTTGATCAATGTGATCAGACTTGCTGATTATATTTTGATTGTAGTCTTTTTATTTTTAGCATGTCCTCTTGTGATAGTATTGGTGCATTTAGGGCCAAGTGCTGGGATCTCATATGCAGCCTAACCTCTCTGGTATTAGTCTGTTACTAGGCCATGCACTCTGCTTATTATTACTTCAGTTTAGCATTATGATAGCTAGATTTCTGTGTGCTCTAGTTCTATTTTCTGTTACATGCTTACTGGACTGGAATGCAGTCCATGTATTTACAATTTTTGCAATTTTACATGTCTGAACATGGAGAGGGTATGTCACTGGCTGCAGTGTGGTTTGTTGTCTTTGCTCTTCCTGTTGGAGGGCCTCTTTGTAGGTGAAAGAGATATAAAGGTCCCAGGTAGAGAAGTATTAATGAATGGTTTCTTCTTGGACCTCTTGGTTTTAGTGCTCATCATCAAGCTGATCTGAGGGTGCCCTTTCCAGCCCACTCCTGGTTCCAACTGAGTGGAGAATGGAGGGAGTGGGGCTGTGAGGCTGGTTTCCAGGAGATGTTTGGTGGGATCTTGCAGCCATCTGAGCAGCATTGAGAGAATCTTGGGTATGGTCAGCAATCCCTTCAGTTCAAGAGGTGGTGGCAGTGTTGGGAGAGGGAGACTGCTAAAAGAAGTCTCCTAGGACATCCTCATTCTTGTGATCAGACAGAGGTCCTGGGATCCATGGGTTTCAAAATCCTGTGAGACAAAGGTCATAGTCTCTGCTAGGTTGCTGGAAAGAGTATCAGTGTCTTTCTTCTTTTTGAATGTCCCTTTGATGTGGGCTGCTAGGTCTGGCTTCTAGTAAGAGGCTTGTCAGGAGCTGGTGGGATATTCATCAGGATTTGGGGATGTTATGTAGGGGAAGATCAGAGGTTATATTGCATAGGATATGTTGGATATGTTGGAACTTGTTATAGTGTCTGATAGCCCAGACAGTGATTGAATGGCATCCTTGGCACAGCTGAATGATCACCAATAATTCTAACAATGTTCTGATGATGGAAGAGAGAAGTTCAAAGAACTCTTGATCAAATTTTGAGTCTGCTGAGTTGATGGAGGGTATTCAGTTTCCTTCACACTAACTGGCATAAGGAAAGGGAAGAGGAAGCTTCAAGCTAATTGTTAGACTCAAGCATCACATGAACCAATTACATGTGATAAGTGACTGTTACCTTGCACTTTGGGTAGAATGATTAAGTTCACTGATGCATAATCAGAATGGTGTGTCACAAGGCCTGAAGGATTAGCTTGAGGATAAAATGAGATAGAATAAACTTTAGCTTGAAGCTAGGGATTATCAGCAAGAGCCAGCCTCTTAAATAGTGTACAAGTCTCTGTCTAAGTATACTACTGCTAATTGTGTGTTGTTGAGTCCTTTGTGCCCATTGTCCTTGAGTGTTGTTACTATATATAAAAGAGTGATTGTGTATTATCAGGCAATGCTGTTGCATTGAAAGACAATGACTGACTTGGCTAGTTGTGATGACTAAGCCTCATCTCATAGTCTTAAGTGCCTGTGTTAGTGCTCTGACTAAGCATTGATAGAGGTCAAAAGTTGAGAAAGAGTGAAAAATCATAACATGATGCCTCATTGAATAGCTTTATAAGGCTATTTATGTCTGATCCATCTCTGATCAGATGAAGCATCCATCATGTGCACACCTCAGCTGATATGCATCTGCTCCTAAGTGCTAAGATTGCTCATCAGACATAGGGAGGAGCAGACAGCAGAAAGCTGTCTATTATTATCTTATAAGTTGTTGATTGTATAGCAGATCTCTGGGCAGATTGTGTCAGTGCTCCATTGCTTGAGCCATAGTAGGAGAATGGTTTCTTATTTTGAAGGTAGAATGATGCTCACTGCTCAGCTCTCTTGATGCTCTAGCAGATCTAGAGCTAGAAAAACTGAAATTTAGTGCCCATGAACCTATAGTACAGCACAATAGTCTGAATGGAGGATTTTTACAGGATGATCATGCTGGGTGTGAATGTAAGCTTCATAGGTCTTGTACATCATAAAAGCTTCACTCTTCTAGTGTAAGAATTCAAGATAAGCCCAATGAGTGCTGTCATCAATGAAGGAGATAAAGTAATGGCATTTACATAGGGATTCCACAGGTGCAGGTTCCCATAAATCAGAGTGAATTTTACCTCCAATATCAGTTGCATATTCTCTCTCTTGAGCCTTAGACACTGGCTTTCATATAGCCTTAGCATAGACACATGACATGCAGAACTGTAGTTCTCCAGATGACTTGTCAAGCTTTACTCTGGTCACAAAGTCTTTTTTAATCAGAAAATGAGCAACTTTGGGTAAAATGTGGCCTATACAGCAGTGCAATTGGTCTAGAGTAAGCATCTCCTCAGCTGCCCCAGCCAAATCTCCCTTATAATGAATCCAATATAGACCATCATTATCTTTTGGGACAACCCCAACTATCTTTTCATCTGATGCATGGATGATGCATTTTTTACTATCAAAAGTCAACTCAAAACTAAGATCATCAAGTCAGCTAACTGAAATGAGTGTATAGCCAACTTCAGGAGAGCACATGACCTTAGTGAGTTGCAGGTTGCTTGCATTTGCATCATTTGGCATATCAATGCTTATGCCCTTTCCAGCTGCAGAAAAGTTTTAAGTGTTTGCAGCACAGAATGCCTTAGACAGGACAGACTAGAATGAGTTGAAATCCTTGTGGTGAAGAGGTCTTGCAGATGTGCAAGGTGAAAACAGATACAGCAGAGTGCTATCCACTGATCACATCTACATCCACACACACACAATACTCTTAGTTCATGGGAGGATTATAATGTGATAAAAGTAGTAACAGCAAATATAATTATCTTCTTCAATGAATCTACTGCACATGAACAACAATAGCATATGTACAACAGTCCTAGGTCTCTCTAAGTCTCAAAGCTTTTTATTTTATCAAAACAAAAGGTGGCAACAGGTGTTGCTGGGCCTTAAGGAAAAAGTACTGTAGCTCAATATAATACATCAAAATACTCTCACAAAACTCTTAAAAGATCTCAAGCACAGCTCAGATCAAATCAAAATTTCTAACACATATAATATATGACTCAAAGCTTAGTGCTGTAAGCAGAAACCAATCACAAATATATCCACAAGTGCCAAAGAGCTCAGATCTCTGTTCACAAGTTTTCAAACTGATTGTAGACCTACAGAATTCAAACCTATGTAATCCAGAGACAATAAACACAGTAAATGCCATCTGACAGACCAAAGGGTTTGAACCTCTGCCAATCTGCAGAAATAACCCAAGAGTGCACACTAATCAAGCCCAAGAGTTTGAATCTCTACCACCTGTAGTGCCACACATCACAAATACCTCAAAAACTCAAAATAGTGCCCTTCAGACACTACTCTCTTATTCTTAGGCTAGAGCACAATCTAATATCTCTTATCAAATCAAACTCAAGTCTCTCACAAGCTTTTGTGCCTTGCTCAGTTCTCAAATCTCTCTTAATGATATCAATAATAAGTTTATTCTTTCACTCAAAGTTATAAACACAAACTCAGAGCTAAGGTGTAAGACTTTCTATGTCTAATACATCATAACTGTGGGAGGTCAGAAACTTGTCTACTATTCTTATAATGCAGTACTTAAATAGTATATTACTGTACTTACTAAGATACATCAAATATAGTAGTTTCAAAGTGTGAGACTCCATTCTAGAGTTTCTGGCATATCATTCACATGCATGTCACAGTCACCACACTTATTTTGTTCTAAGTCAGGGCTGTGCCTGCTGTTTCCTGTCTAGCTGACATCAGTTAGCTGGTCTAGCCAGATCTGCTTGCTTTCCTATTTCTCCAGTAAAGCATTTTGACACTGGAGAACTGTTTCAGACCCTCAGGGTTATCTCTCATATCTGGAGTCAGCCACAATGATTATGTTCTCTTTTTCAGCATCCAAACATTCTGTCTGACTCACAATATGCCACTTCTGATCTGACATGCATTAATTAATCCACTCAATAGGTATGTGTCATACCTTGGTATGATGTGGAGTCCCTCACAGTGTTATGCACACTAAGACACTATAATTATACACACAAGTCTCTGAGCAATATGCACACTATTCATCTTTTTAGTAGTATTTCTCTATTTATTTTTTTGTTGTTATCATTCTCTTTCTTTGTTTCTCACTCATATTATAATTTTTTTCATATCTTTTTTCTTTTTTTCTTATCTTATCAGAGTGTCTATCTTATCTTGAGTGCTTCTTAAGGCATGGGAAGATTAGATAATCCCAACAGATGGGGTACTATTGTACTCAGTCATCTCATCTATAGACAATTCCCTATTATCTCTTTTCTGATGACCAGACAGCATCAGTATCATAGCACAGGCCTATACAATAGGAAGTAGCTATATTTATTACAGACAAAACAGTATATAAGTAGGATAGCTCTTGCTGTAGTAGTCCAGCTTCAAGCTATAAGTTTATCTTATACTATTTTCTTGAGCCTAGCTTGTCTTCAGCCTTGAAGCACTTCATCTGGTACAACATACTAAGTGAACTCTAGCATGACTGTACAAATGCAATACAGTGCTAGTTTATCATGTCTTCAGATCACATGCCAGTTAGATATAACAGTTAACTTAAAGCTTTCTGCTTCTCTTTCCTTATGCATACTAGTGGTAAAGGAAACTGAATGCTATCAACCTATGACATTACATCTGACTTTATTAAGCTCTTAAGCACTATCATTGGCATCTTGCTCAGTCTTTTCATTATCACATATCTCTACCAAAAAAACCAGTCCATTACTGTCTGGATAATCAGGTATTACTATAGCCTCTGAACAGTTTACTGCCAAACCCAGAATGTCACTCCCATTCTCTCCCTTCATATTCTCCCTCTTGAACCTGCCTGCACTACCAATGAGCCTGCATAAGGAACCATACTGAAAGCCATCTCTGAAATCTCAAATTTGGAAATTCTTTCAATGGAACAAGAAAAAAACAGATACCAAAGATGATACCACTGACATATCCTCTCTCACAACCTGCTGCATCTCCCTCTAGTCCCAAACCATGAAGATAAGGGCCTTCCTGATGACTTCTTTGACACCAAACTGTCTTTTGCCCCTTCTATTGCCCCTCTGGAGCATAGAATTAGAGACTATGCTTGAGACTCTCTTGATGCCCCTAAGATAGCTACAGACTCCAGCCATGACTTTCACTATATGACTTCTGATCCAAATCTTGTGAGCCCTATCTCCATCACCTGGAGTGACAGGCACAGTAACTCTAGCCTCTATCAGCAGAGTATTAAAGAAATTAACCAAAATGTTGCAAGAGCCCACAGGGCATGGCCAGCCAGAATCCAGTCTAAGTCCAAAGCTTGGCACAGTGCTGAAGAAGCCTATGAATGAGAGCAATGTGAAGAAGAAAGACAACAACAACAGAGAGACCACTACAAGTAGAGCAGTTACCATAGCAAGTCTCAGAGTTTCTTCTAGGAGCCAAGCTGACAAGGCTCATTGGTGAGCTGATCCAGATCTGAACCTGCTGATCTCCCTGCTGAAGATTCCCTTCTCTGAACTCCCAATACCCCTTTATCCACTTATGGAATCCATCTCTCATCTCCAGCTTATATTTCTGACTCAACTATCTGGTGACTCATCTGAGGCAGAGTTGCTGGAGTACTCCTCAATAAGCAGAATACTGACCAATTCTGAGAGTATCATGCAGCAGTGGAGGCAACAGAAAGCAAAAATGAGTCCAATGAGAGACTCCTCCCTCAATCTGTCTCTCTTATTGACTCTAGGCCCAGCAACCAAGGACAGCTCATCTGTGATAGTGAAACTCCAGGCACTGTCTATTTTTGACCCACCCAGCAACTTCTTCAAAGAGAATAGCAGGGATAATAGGGACAGCAAGAGGAATGCTCAGGATGCAGCATCTTTTAACTGGCCCAAAGGATTTTATAAACCTGAAGATGAAGAAGTATTAGTGGAAGAAATACAGTGAGAGAGAGAAAAAATTTAAGAGAATCTACCAGGAGAGGATCATCAAGATCCTCTGGAACATAGGATGAGGTATGATCCCACTGAGACAGGAATATTTAGCAGTGTCAGACATTGAAAAAATTGACATTTTACAGTACAACACTACAGAACAGGCTATTTATCTTTACAACCAAGCCTATCCCAAAGACCTCTTAGCCAAACTCCTGGATTATCAGTCTCAGTTCAATATTCAACCAATATCAAACATGCTGCCTATCCCTCTAAAGTGAGCCATCTATTTGGCACTGACCATCTGAACTACTGCTATGGCTTCCACATACTGCTGGTGACCACAAATCTTATAAGTCAAGAATCTGACCAAATACCTCTGGAGGCCAAAAGAAAGCTAATTAATAGAAGGACAATCTTCTGCTGACAAAGCTGAGACTAGTGGCCAGACTGATGGAGATGATCCCAAAGCCACTAGACAGAGATTCATGATTATCAATGGAAGGATTGTCAGAAAGCTGGACCAACCCACTGGGAGCCTGATTGTTGATGATCACTCCCTGTATTCATTCCCTGGGTTACACCATAAGATACCACTCTTTCATGAGTACTCAAATCCAATGGGGGTGCTTGCCAACAATTCAGTTCTCATACAATGCAAACCTGATCTTGTATGAAAACCTTGACCCTTTAAAGAGCAATCTGATGATATTGATCACTTTCTAATTAATTGCAAACAATATTTTGAGGTATACTCTGCATATCTATCAGCCAACATTTACTGAGTCACCTTTGCTGTGTTCTACTTTAAGGACAAAGCAAAAGTCTGATGGACTTTAAAAAGTCAGAACCTCTATTCTACAATCAGAGGGCACCATTGACTGTCATCCTGGCTGATATTCAAACAGAGAGTATGTGACAAATTCACCAATCCAGTCATCCAAGCAGTCTACAAGAAGAAAATAAAGGATCTTCAAATAGAAAAACAGATAGCCACTGAATACTTCAATTAGTTCAAGTGACTTGCTAAACTGGCAGGACTCATTGACAACATTGAAGACAATGGATGCCTGATGGAGTACCTGAAGAATGGAGTTTTCTGCTCTTATATTATAATGATCACCAATATCAGTGTCAACATACTGAAGAGATACAAAGAATGGAAGACACAGATCATTATGATAAACAAGGAGTAGCACCAACAGAAAGTGAAAAATGTTTATTGACAGGATGACTGAAGGTTCAGCAATCAAGAGAAAACTAGTACTTTGACTCTTGCCAAGTCCAGCACATCCTTTTCAACTTCCATATTCTCTTATTCTGCCCAGAAGACAGGTACCAGAGTTATCTACATGGAGCAAGAGAAACCCATAGATGTGAACAGATTAAGAAAAGAAAAAAAGTGTTTCAATTGTGGAGAAAAGGATCACCTATCTCAGAACTGTCCAAAGAAGAAGTAAACCCATGAAGAGATCCAAGTGCAAATAGCTGAGCTGCAGAAGGAAGCAGATAGACTTAAGGGACTTGAAAAGGACATGAAGGTTGAAAAAGTAAAAGATAGAGCTAATGAGTGAATAATTCTACTTGGTCAGCCAAAGAACTTAATGGTGTATCTCAGAATACCACTGGTCAGACTTATGCTAGCTCTGTAGATACCTATTTACATATGCATTTGAATATACCTGATCTTTTTATCTGAAACACACTGAAAAAATTGCAAAACCCTAAAGTTCAACTGCCTATAGGCCAAACAGAGAGAGAGACCCCCAATGACTGGCTGAAACCATTCAAAACTGAATGAACCTGGCAAGCCATTTGAGATGTCAGAAATGAGGCTGAGGCAAAAGCCATTCTCAAAAATTGGATACACAGGATCCAGGTCAAAGAAGTAATTGATGAAATGATCAAAGTGATGAGGAGAGCAGAAAGAAATCAGGTTCTAGAATGGCTAAACAAGCTAAAAGGGCTAAAGAAGTATATCTGATGATAAAAAACCACTGGAAGGAACTTGACAACAAAGGTACAGATCAAGACCCTAACCATCCAGTCTGTGCACACTGTCACTACTCTGATTGACAGTGGTTGCACTAGAAGCTCAATCAACTGTGTTTTTGTCACCAAGCACAATCTTCCAACCTGAGCCATGGCAGACCTGATTCCTGTTTACAATGCTGACAGCACTAAGAACCAAGCCAGTTCAATTATGGAGTTTGTCAAACTCCAGTTAATGATTGGAGATCATACAGAATAGATTGACCTAGCCATGACTAACTTGGGATCCAAAGAAATCATTTTCAGTCATGACTGGCTCACATAGTATAATCCATTGATCAATTGGAAGATGGGATGGATTATATTTGTACAATGCTGCTGCTAAAAAGTCCCCTTTGAGCTATCAGATGAGGATACTATTCTCACAGTTGACCTGAATCAAGCAATCCACATCCAGATGACATATCATGCTAATGACTTAGCTGCCAAAGCAAATGCCAGGAAGAAGGCCAAGATGTTTGGGGAGATAGTGCCAGAATAGGCACAGGATTACTGAGATCTCTTTGACAAAGAGAATTTTGATGAATTGCCAGAACTAAAATCTTGGGATCATGCCATTGAACACATTCCAAATGCCAATGCTAATTTAGACTGCAAGACATATCTCCTTGGGCAACTAGAGCAACAGAAACTTGACAAGTTTCTAGATAAAAATATTTCCAGTGAAAGGATCTGACCATTGAAGTCCTCTATGGCTTCTCTCTTCTTCTTCATCAAAAAGAAGAATGGAAAACTCCAACCAGTTCAAGACTATCAGAAGCTAAATAAAATGATGATCAAGAACTGTTATCTGCTTCCCTTGATCTCAGGGCTGATGGATAAACTCTGAGGAGTGAAATACTACACCAAACTGGATGTATGATGGAGATATAACAATGTTTGAATCAAGGAAGGAGATGAATGGAAGGCAGCATTCTGAACCAACCAAGAGTTTTTCAAGCCCACAGTCATATTCTTTGGACTAACAAACTCTCCCACCACCTTTCAATGGATAATGAACAATATTTTCAGAAACCTCATAGCAACTAGAAAGGTTACTATCTATCTAAATGACATTCTGATTATATCAAAGGATCAGAATGAGTATCAATGACTCATATGACAAGTACTCAAGTTGATGAGGAAGTATAAGCTCTTTCTCAAAGCTGAAAAGTGTGAGTTTGAGATACTAGAAACTGAATATCTTAGAGTTATTATCAGTGAAGTGTTATGATTTTTCCTATTTTCTTTCTCAATTAACCTCTATTTATGCTCAGTCAGAGCATCTAATGAGTGCTTAGGACTGTGGGAGACTTAGTTATCACAACAGGCTCAGTCCATCATTGTCTTCCAACATAGTGATACCTCTCAATGATGGACAACAACTCCTTTATAGATGGTTATGACATTCAAGGACAAAGACACTATAGCCTGAATAATGCACAATTAGTAGTAGTATATTTAGCTGACAAATGAATAGTATATAGATAGAATAGCTCCTGCTGTATATTCTCAGCTTCAAGCTAAAGTTTATTCTTACCACTTCATCTCAAGCTGACTGTTTATAGGCCTTGAAGCTCTTGATCAACAAACACATATAGTGAACTCTGATGTGACTATACAAATATGATACAGCATCAGTTTATCATGTATTTAGATCATGTGTGACTTGAGCTTAACAATTAACTCAAAGCTTTTGCTTTTCTTTCTTTATGCATATTAGCACAAAAGAAACTGAATGCCACTATCAGCTATAACAACCTCCAATATCACTCACAACTTCTTTGAACTATTGACTTCTATCATTGGAATGCTTCTAGGTTTACTCACTATCATACAACTGTGCTATGGATGACAATCAGTAACAGCTTGGATAGTCAGGCACTATCATGCTTTCAAACAAGTACAGCAAATTCTCAGAAATGTCATGCCTAACCTTCTCTTTCACAACATCTCTCTCTCTGCCTGAATCTCCTTTCAGCCCACATTCAGAACTATACCCAAAACCCAGCCTAGCAGCTCAAGTATGTGGAATGTTGAAGAAGAAGGATACTGATACCCTCTAAGACCTCTCAGAACTAACAGTAGAAACTGCAACAATCAGCACACAGAGTTCAGAAACCCATGAGTACTAGCACACTTCCTGTCCATCTCTGACCATGAAGACAAGAACCTTCCTGACAACTTCTTTGATACCAAGTTGTTCTCTAACCCTTCCACCATCCTACCAGAATATGAGATTGGAGACCATGTCCACAATTCCCTTGATACCACTAGAGTGGTTCCAGGCTCCTGCCATGCATCTTCCAACTCTGGACACAACTCTCTTTATATGACCTCAAATGGAAGCCCAGCCTCCTCTGTCTACACTGACTATAGTAGTTATGGGGCCACTGATCTCTGATCAAATGACAAAGAGCTGCCAGAACAATAGAGAACAAGGCTCCATGCCCAAGTTGACTCAGGTGGAAGGCTTCATGCTCAGTATATTCCTGACTGAGACACACAAAGAAATTATACAGATGATAATGCCTGCAGAAATATTGAACATATACAGCCAGAAGACTATTCAGCTGCCACTCATACAGAGTAGGCCAGGCAAGACACAGAAGAATGAGCCCATGATACTGCCAAGTATATGATGGCCTAAGCTCAGAACAAGTATGAGGAGGCCCAGTACAACAGGCAGTACTGTTGCCATCAGCACAAACTTGAGGCTGTCACTTGAGAATCTGGCTCTCCAAGCTGGTATAGCCTCTAAACAGACATTATGGGCTCTCCTTTCCAAGAGCTCAGCACACCAATAGAGACAGATCCATGGATCTGCAGAAGCTATCACTCAAAGTGAGACTGCTCAGGAAAACACTTATCTCCCTCTCTCTCTCCCCCCAGAACAATCAGCACCACAGACACTGATACCATTCCCTCCCATTCTGAGTCCATACTCAATGTCTATAGGCTTTGAGTCTCTCTCAATACCTACATTTCTGATCACAGACTCTGATGTTTCCTTGGAGAAAGAGTTGCAGGATTATTCCTCAACTCTCACTTCTATCAAAACTTCTGTCAGTATTGCTGAAAACTAGAGAAGCAGAAAATACATGGCTACCACTGAAGAGACACTGAGATCAGCACTAGCTGACTCCAGTCACAGTCTCCTCCTCAAACAGACTCCAATACAGCTAAGCCTAGTATCTGAAACAATAACCAGCTCTCTCACAATGATCAGGCCCTATGCTCTGTCTATTTACAACCCACCCAACAACTTCCCTATTGAGGACAGTGAGAAAGAGGCAGACAATGAGGACAGAAATGAGGACAAGAAGAAGGGACAGAATATCTCTCTTAAATAGAGGCAATTTATGGAATATGCCAGAGAAAAAACAGATGAAGAAGTGCTAGAGGAGGAAATTCAATAAGAATGGGAGAAAGAATATGAAAGGTTATACTGGGATGAGACAGCAACTTTGTGGAGAGACATTAGTTGGCTAATGTCACCTCTAGGACAGGAGTATATCACCACAGATAATACTGAAAAAAGAGACATTTTACAGTATGCTATAACTGAATAGATGATTTTCATTTATAATAGGACACACCCTAAAGACCAATTGGAGAAGCTTCTGGCATATAAGTCTAAGCACAAGATCAAACTGATGCTGTGGACCCCCTCAGTTGTGCTGAAACAAGCCATTTATATAGTGCTATCTATCTGAACAACCAGTATTCAATACATATACTCAATTCTATTGGTCCAGACATCAGCAACTCAGCTTGCTCACAGCTGACCCCAGCCAATTAACTGAAATACTGGATTCCAAAACCTGTGGACCTGCCAAGAAAGCCAACTCCTTGGAGGACAACTGCTTCTCAATGAGGCTGAAGGCAGTGGGAAGGACTCTGTAAAGGATGATCCCAAAGCCATCAAACTGAGATTCACTATATGAAATAGTCATCATGCAAAAGAAAGCAGGACTAATAGAAAGCCCTGTTAGTGATAACAACTCTCTACATTTCTTTTCTGGACTGCCAGCAGAATGGTGGTGACCACTTTTTGAGCAGTATCTGAACCTAATGGGGGCTTTACCAGAGAATGCCACCATCCTCTAGTGCAAGCCTGACTTGCTCCAAAAACTCTACCTTAGCACCAACATGAACAAGGTTGCCTTTATCTTATCCTATCTTAAAGACAAGGCTAAGATCTAGTGGATCTTGCAGTCATCCAATTTCTACTTGATGATCAGACAGCATCATTAACTGCTGTCCTAGCTTGTCTTCAAAGAAATACTCAATGACAAATTCATTGACTCTGCCATGCAAGAGATGCACAAGAGCAAGATGAAGGAGTACAAGATGAGGCAAACCAGCCACTGAATATTTTGACAAGCTAGAGTGACTCAGCAAGCTTGCTGGGATATATAATGATATCACTGACAATGAAAGGATGGTTGAGATGCTCAAACATAGGGCACCTCCCTCCTACATTAAAATAATCTCAGACATCAGAATGAACATCCTGAAGAGATATGATGCATGAAAGAAATAAATCATTAAGATGTACAAAGAACAATAGTGGCAGAAGGCCAAATAGATGAATCTTCAGAGTGATCAAAAACTCTACCAACCACAGAATGCAAAGCCTGGAAATCAAACTGACACTGCTAAGATCACTGCCTTGTTCTCCAGCATCATATACACCAGAAGCAGTAAACCAATAGATATAGATTGGCTCAAGAAGAAAGGCAAATGCTTTAACTATGGACAGAAGAGACATCTGTCACAGAACTGTCTGAAGAAGAAACAAACTCACAAAGACATCAGAGCACAGATTGCCAAGTTGCAGAAGGAAGCCAATGGACTCAAGAAAATCAGCAAGAATACAAGAGTGGAGGAGGTAAAAGATAGGGCCAACTAGTGAGTGATTCCACTGGATCAGCCAAAGAACTTAGTGATATGTTGCTAGTAGCTGCTAAATAGACTAATAGCACTTCTGTAGTTACACCTATGTCTAACTTATGCATGCATTTGAATATACTCTGACCCTTGACTACTACAAACATCCCAAAAGAATCACAAAAACTGAACATTCAACTGCCTACTGATGTGCTTGGTAACAGCTAAGTGACTAAGAGAGGTGAATGAGGAATGAACTCTCAATCACCAACACCTAACCACTCAATACACAATCACCAAATACAGTTGAGGTCAGTTGTTTTGAGTATGATAGAAGCACTCTTGCAGTCTTAAGTAAAATCAAAGAAACAGTCAATAAAGACAGTTATTCAACTCTATCTTGCTTTCAAAGATGCAATACTCATGAGAGTAGTTTATAGCAATGTTTAAGTATAATTAGGACTTAGAATCAACACAATTTTGTGCTTCAAATCAACTTAGAATATTCCAAAACCCAATGAACTCTGAAACCCAAATACTAAGTCTATCAAGCACTTAGGCTTGACTAGCTGCACTCTTGGCTGGCTAGCAGTCCTCAAAACTGAAGAACTTGTATTCTGATGCTGAAACCCTTATAGTTTGAAACCCAAATTAATCTGAAACCCAAAATACAGTTATTATTCTAATCCAATCCTCTCTAAGTGATAAAGCAACTTAAATAAATCACTAAGTCGAAGCAGAACTCAAAATCCTTTGTCTCAGGGACCAGCTACAGTGGGCTAGAAGGCCTGAATGCAGGGGTGGGTCGCTTGCTTGCTATTTCCCCCCCATTCCCTTCTTTTATACACTAACAACAGATAAAGAATCTATAAATAAAGTATTTAAAATAATATTTCTTCTGTTTAAAGCAGAATCACACCATTATTCTGGAATGGTGGCACTCCTGAACTCCTCTAGGCTTGCCCAGACCCACCTGGTGACTGCACAGCTTTATTTTAAGCCTACAGTGTCTGTGGGTATCTAACTTCTTTCTGTCTACTCAGAGTTTTAATCCTCTGAGTTATTCTTAGTAGCTCAATCAATCAGGCCTGATCAGGCCCAGTCAACCGGTCCTATCCACTCTATTCCTCTCAATTCTAAGTCCCTTAGGTCATCTGATACCTAGAAAATTTGGACTTAGGCATTTGAGTCAAAACTGAGAGTGCTAGCCACAGATTATTGGATCTCTCTTCTTACTACTCCTGAATGATGCTGTCTTTATTCAATACTCTACAACTGGCTATGGTATTACCCCTAGCTGTCTTGGAATATACTTGTCTTAGTGGCATGTAGAATTGGCCTCATTTGAGGTACCATTTCTAAGTCCAACTTGGACTTAGTATTTTCCAAGATGTGGTGCAGAACTTTTCTAAGTTCAAACCTGACTTATGATTTTTATCCTTAGGCCATGTTATTTTACAAAGTCCCTTTTGGACTTAGTATTGGTGACTAGCATGACTATCAGCTTGGAGCCTCAGCCATAGTCCTCTACTGGCTAATGGTCCTCAGTTACTAGCATATTCTAGTGTGTTATGCAGAATTTGCAAATTATAGGGCTGGACATGTAGCCTGCATATTATCAAAGACATAGTCCTTGCCATTCCAACACAGAAAGAGAAGTTCCAGGTGGAAGCCAACTCCAGTGAGGGAGCCATCAGAGCCATACTGTCTCAAGAACAGGATGGCAAATGGCAACCAGTGGCCTTTCTCTCAAAGGTGCTCTCAGTCATGGAATAAAATTATAAGATCTATGATAAAGAATTACTCACCATCATGCTCACCCTGGAAGAGTGGTGGCACTATCTAATTGGGGCTACAGAGGTATTTGAGATCTAAACTGACCACCAGAACTTGCAATACTTCCACCAACCACAGAAGTTGAACCTGAGGCAAGCTCAATGAGTGACAGAACTCAGCCAATATCAGTACACCCTGCATCATAATGTCAGAACAGCCAACAAAAAGGCTGACCTTTTCAGCTGATGTGTTGATCATGATCAAAGAGGATGTGACAATGAAGGGGTAACATTATTGAAGCCCAAACACTTTTAAGCCATGATAATGCCAACAGAGAAGGAGATCCACAAGTGGATCAAAAGCATCACTAGAGACCCCAGCAAGTGGGATCAGAAGATAGCCCCTTTGCTAAATCATAAACAGGGAATGACAAAGGAAGGTGGGATGATCCACTACAATAGATAGATCTACATTCCAAGAGATCAGGCACTTCACAGCAAGATCATCACCACACATCATGACCATATGACTGCTGGACACCCAGGCATCACAAAAACCAAGAAACTGGTCCTGCAGGAGTACTAGTGGCCCAAAATGGGTAATGACATCACATAATATGTCAAAGCATATGAGATCTGCCAATGGGGCAAGACTTCAACACAACCATGGGTGACACCACTCCACCCAAATGAGGTCCCATTATCACCCTAGACCCACATTTCCATAGATATGATCACCAGATTACTGAACTGCAATGGCTATGACACCATCATTGTCATAGTCAACTGATTCTTCAAGATAATCATTCTGATTGCCTGCTCAACAGAACTAACCTCCAAAGGATGGGCAAAGATTCTACATGATGAAGTCTATACCAAATATAGCATGCCCCAAGTCATGTTCTCAGACAGAGGACCACAATTCATCTTCAAATTTCTGGATGACTTATACCATCTGCTAAATATTAAAAGAAATGCATCCACCACATATCATCTGCAGACAGACAGCCAGATGGAACAGGCCAACCAGGAAGTTGAAAAATATCTCTGTCTCTTCATTAACTACCAACAGAATGATTGGATCAAATGGCTGGCTCTCACTGCCTTTCAGCACAATAACCACATTCATTCTGCCACTGGCCAGACTCCATTTTTTATCAATTATGGGTGACACCCAAATATCACCCAAACTGAGTGACACTGAAGCACAACACCTGCATCTATGGACTTCACCACCACCATGGCAAAGATCCATAATGAAACCAAAGCAGCTCTCCAAAAAGCCACAAAAACCATGAAGCAGCAGTACAACAAACACTATCATGCTGCACATAAATACTCAGCCAACAACAAAGTATGGCTGGATACCACAAATCTACATCTCCCACATCCAAAGTGCAAACTCACTGATAAATGCACTGGCCTATTCTAAATACTTGCTAAAGTTGGCCAGTCTGCTTACAAACTCTGTCTTTCAATAATATGAAAGATTCACAATGTCTTCAATGAAGCACTACTAACTCCTTATATCACACCAGCATTTTCTAATCAGGAATGACCATCACTCCCTCCTCCAGACTTGATTGACAATAAAAAACACTATAAGATTGACCAAATCCTCAACTATAGATTACAAAAAGTCAAAGTGAAAGGAGATGGCATGATGATGACCATTGATTACCTGGTCAGCTAGAAGGGCTACAGACTGGAGTCCAACCAGTGAGTTAATGAAAAACAAATAAATGCAAATGTGGCTATACATGATTATAAATTATCTCTAAATTAAGCTATTGGGATGATGGTCTTAAGGAGAGAGTAATGTTATGATTTTTCCCTTATTCCATTTCTTTTCTATGATTAACCTTTATTTATGCTTAGTCAGGGCATCTACAACAAGCACTTAAGACTATGAGATCAAGCTTAGTCATCACAACTAGGTTGAGTCAGTTATTGTCTTTCAATGCAACAATGTGTGCCAATGATGCATAATCAACCTTTTATGTATGGTAATGACATCTAAGGACAATGGGCATAAAGGACACAACAACATATAATAGGTAGTATTATTAATAGTCATAACTTGTATAGTACTTAAGAAGGCTTGCTCTTGCTGGTAAACCCCAGCTTTAAGCTAAAGTTTATCTTCACACTATTCTATACTTGAGCCAATCCTAAGGCCTTGTGACACACCAATCAGAAGATGCATCAGTGAACTCAGTCAACTGCCTAAAGTGTGAGGCAGCTTCTGTTTATCACATGCTTCTGTTTATGTGACACTTGGGTCTAACAGTTTTGGCATGTAATGTGGAGATGTGGAGCATGCTGTTGCATCCTGGTATCAGAACATGTAGCTCTAAGGTGAGACTATGACTGATGCAATGTGATAATGTTGTCACATAAGTCACATATCACAACACATGCTATTTTAGTTCTGCATAAATCTATAAATGCATATGGTTTTGGTGTCTTCTGACCATATGCATTGTGAGATAGTCAACTGTATTTATTAATCTGGATGAAGCTAATGGTTTTTTGTAGTGTGGCAGCAACTCAGTATTATCCTCATACAGCTATAAATATTATGCAATTAATAAGTTTCCTGCTGGCATATCTCCTGGCTATTGTTGATGTCTCCATTATAGCCCCTATCTTTTACCTGATGCAGAGCCAGATCCATACACAAAGGGAGAACACATTGTTGCCTCATCTTTGAAAATGATAGCAATAGATAAAATCCTCATGGACATTCTTTCAAAGAGAGAGAAGGTACTTATATTTTCAGTGAGTCCTCAACATTGTCTCTAAGTCAGCATGAGAACTTGGCCCTGATTTTTTCCTGAAGCAATGGATGAGGTATGTTTTGCATATGGTCTCCATAATCACTGATATTTATTTGTATTACAAAGAATGCTTGATCTCTTAGAGGACTTTATGAACCTTCAAAATATATGCTTTGCCTGACTGGACAGGTCAACTACTCAACCTCATTGAAATCTGGATATCAAACTCATGTGTCTCCTTGGTATTCTCCTCATGGTCCAACTGACCATTCTTATTACAGTTCCAATGAGAAAAATCACATATGTTGTAATCAGTTACAATATATGGGGGGATACTTATGCTTTTTGATAGCATATCAAGTATTCCTTATTTTGACTCAAGCTGGTGGTCTTGGTATGTACATCCTAAACACTTCTAGATGGCACTGCTGAATTGGTGTTTCTTGCTATTCCAGGCATCAACCTTACTAGGGTGCAGAACATTATGTTGTGTGATAGTAGCTGGAATCCTCAGAATGACTTACAAGGCATTGCCTGGGCTCATAGGATCAGTCAAACGAAGATGGTGAAGGTAATGATATGTTGCAGCTGATATTGTATAATAACTGATATCCATCCCATGTTTATAGACTAACATGCCAAGGAAGTGTTGAAGACCAAATGCTGGTACATGTAGCATTAATGATGCCAAGTATCAGCTGAACCTTTCCCTAGGACTGCCTATGGAGGAAACTGTTCCTGTCTTTGAAGATTATGGATGGCGATTCTTCATCATCAGAAAATGCCTCCTTGGGACTGACTGAATTGAAAGATATTCTCCAAAAGGGCAGCAGTGCGTTGTCTTCATCTGATGGTGACATGAATCTAGGCCGTTTCCTTGATGCGTCCCTTTCTGATATACTGGATGTCTCGTAGGCTTGAGAGGATGCTCGTGATGCAAAGATGAAGCAGAACATTGGGGAAGACGAATCCGCAGTCGCAAAAGACCTTGTTCTTAGTGCTGAAGAGCAGGAGAAGCAACTTTTGAGTGGCATCATGCAGGTCAAATGTTGGCTATTTGAGGGGAATGTCATCGAGCACATGGACAATACTGTTTCGGAGTTGACACTGAGTACCCAGAAACGCACCAGGAGCAATAACAAAGTGACAATAAGTGGGACGACCTTCATAGTCGACGGCCCTTCACTGGAAGATGTACGCATTGTCTTTTTTTCTACACTTCATCTATTCATTGATGAAATTGGTAGATTTAGCAGAAAGCACCGCAGCGTCAGCGCGATATGATGGAAGCTAAGAAGGCCAAAAATAAGAAGAGACAGCGGGAAAACAAAAATTGGTGTATTCACTGTCGTGACGGAGGGGAGCTAGTAACATGTGCTCATTGTCCAAGAGGTAAGGAAGTTTTTATCCACATTTCCTTCTTGTTAACATAAAATCTTTCTAGTTTTCCATGCAGAATGCTATGGAATATCTCAACGCGAGGCCAGCAGGAAGGTATTCTTAGTTTATAAACAACATTCGTGTTGTGAGTGCTCTCGTTCGATGGCTCAATCCGGTGGAATGCTTTACAAGTATGCATTTCCGCGGTGTTGGTCCTCATGCTTCATCTGAATCCTTGCAAGGTGCCGAACGTGTCCACGCACCTTCTGCGAAGATTGCCTTCCCGATGAGATCAATGATGCTGGCGATGTCCTGCCAGAATAGCATGTTTCCTGATCCTCCTTGATTAAGATTCTGCATCTCACACTGCGTAATCCAGCCAACTACTGAACTATAGTGCAACGCCTACATCATTTTATGTACAGTGTCACTTTTGTGATATTCAAGCGAAAGAGGACCCCGCGTAGTGGTCGGACTGGCAGGTAGAGATTGCCAAGCCAGAGAAGGAAGCCAAGCCAATAAAGTGCTAGGGAAATGATATTTGGTCGGCCGCCTTTACGAGAAATTTTTAAATTTTAAATTTATCGTCACACGCATCTCATGTACCAACTTTGAATCAAACTTGTCACTGCCAAATAGCAGACTCCCGGTCTCAATTTCGATGTCTTCCCTCGAGCCGACCAATCTCTCTGGAGTCTATCGGCAATGTAATTACAGCAGCTGTGTACTTCTTTTCTGCTCTGATATCCATAAGGTGCTGCCGTCTGCGCATCTGCCAAGTCCGGGACCTTTACAGCAACCAGCCTCGTCCCACTGATCTGGACTTCTAAGTATGCAAGATGCATTGTCAGCTGCCTTAGGTTCCGCATTACCCTTGCCCCTACGGATAGCATCTCGTTTTCCGTTCCTACTGAGACGTTTAGTTTCCTCAGTGGTAACTTCTCCCGGGTTGGGAGGGATACATCCAGCTGAAGGCACTAATCAGACGTTCTATAAGCCAGTGGTTTTGCTACATATGATGCTAGAATGTAAGAGGCAGCATGTTTAATTCAATATTGCGGGTGTTAATATAACTCCCATAGTATGGAGCTTGTGTATTGCGTCTGTGTCTTGTTTCTGGCATATTATCAGTTCCTTCTGACGTAGGCCTTTGCAGATGATCAGGCTTTATAACATCCCAGTCATATTTAAGTCATATTATGCCTACCCTTTCTGCTTTGCCCTACTGGACGGTCAAAGTAGTGTTGATATACGTTTCCTCGCTCGTCCCTATTTTCATATTGAAGCTACCAGGCTCGACAACCCAACCATTGTACGACCATACGGCCAACTGTGAGGACGATATTGGAATCGTAACTTTTTGTGACGATCCCGCACTAGAGATCTCTATCAAGACATGTATTACGCGGCAAGTCGAATCTACGTACGCAACATCAACCTTATTAAACCCGACCAGCTGCTGATTAGGAGTGGCGACGGAACTGAAGGTGTCTGTAATGTAGACCTATTGGTGGGAATGAATGATGAATTTCATGAATTACAGGAGAGAGGTGGATGGGCTAACCTGGACCACTTCTTTGCCATCAACGGCACCGTTATTGTGAACCGTTACCGTCACATTCAAGTCATCATTAGTTCCAATAGTGGATCGCGATAGCGTCAGATCGGTGCTGTAGAATTTATCAGACCCTGTCCCAGCAGGAGGGTAAAAGTGTCTCCTACTAATTGAATGTCGTGTAACTAAGACCATGCCCAAAGCCCCACAGCGGCACGGGACTATTAAGCACGTACTACGATGGCGTCAGCATGTAGCGATGAACACATATGTCAACCGACCTGATGTCCAAATACCAATGTTCCGTTATCCAGAACTGCCCCGGGATCAACAGGTCGCCCGCCCTTGAGATAATTATAAAACGCTGGGGTAGTACCGACGTCTCTCGGGAATGACACCGAGAGTTTACCTTCCCAACATAAGGACTCGAGACATATTTCGACATAGAAGTTGCCTTACCAGAAGGATTCTCGGCACCAAAGATAATTTCTGCTATTGCCAGTCCACCTAATTCACCGGGATAGAATTGTTGTATCACAGCATCGGCATCTGAAACTTATTAGCGAGCATCAAACCGCGGAAACTGCATCGCCATACTTGCTTGGATCCATGGTTCAGCTACGGGTTTGCCGCTGACGAGTACGACGATGGTTGGTTTCCCGGTCGCCTTGATAGCTTGGACGAGTTTGAGCTGTGCGCCGACGAGGGCGAGGTCCGCTAGGTCGACATGTTCGCCTGTGGTAGCGTTTGTTCCTGGCGTCCATAGCAGTGTCTGATCAAGGGACCATGTACCAACCTTCACGGGTATGAGCTATGGATCACAGAAATGTCACAAGGAGGGATGATAACCATCACTATGGCTGCGTCGGAAGCTTCCGCTGCTCTGACAGCCTCATCGAAACCAGATTCGTCGTTTGACCACCGTTTGCATCCTTCGGCGTAGTTTACCTGGGTTGCACTCGATATGCTGCTGAGGTACTCTTCAAAGCCGGTTAGAGGTGATATGCCGTTGTTCGAGGCGTTAAAAAATACATAATCGCCGAACTGCGAGGTCCGATCAGTATTTACATGCATTTAGATGAATAAGGTTGACCCCACCGTGACGACGCCAGCTTGAGGACCAATCAGTGCCACACTGCCTATATCAGTACTCAATGGAAGTACGTTGTCGCGGTTTTCCAGTAAGACTATTGATTCCAGTTCAATCTGGTGAAGAACGTCCCGAGAAGCTGAAGTGCGGACGGTTGATGCGTAGTCGTCATAAGGATATGGATCTGCAACGACAGCATTAGTGAGGATGGAGCCCTGAGAGATCAGATCTTGGACTAAACTTACTCTCAAACAGGCCAAGTTCAAACTTGACTCGCAGTAATGTTGAAACAACCTGATCAATAACAGACTCATTGACGAGACCTTCTCCGACTTGGTCTACAGTATCTACAATGAGCAATGTTCAAGACAAAGAGGGCTAGCTTTAAACTTACCGACCAAAGTCAAATAGGTGTAGGTACCACCGCCCATTTCGCCGCTGAGACTGTTCTCTAAAGTGGTCTTCGCTGCACATTCTCTCGTTTCGCATGTCCCGTGCAGGGTGATCAACAGGTCGGGAGATCCAGCGTCTGTAGTGACCCAATAGGGATAGCCCCATTCTTCTCGTACCTGTAGAAAGTGGTCAAAACACTGCCGAGACAGGACAAAGAAACGCGACCAACGATATCAATCATCATATCTAAATCCGCCAGCGTTAGTTTGCTCTTCAAACCGCAAGGTAAAATGGCGTACGCTTGTTTGCAATAGCGGGGATGCCGTCGTAACTTGAATATGCAGTCATGATACTCAGGCTCTCCACACAGGCCTTCTCAAATGGCGGAAGATACATCGTCCTCAGGTCCCTTTCACCTCCAGCCACAGGTGCCAAATTCAATCCACCCAGTGGACTCCCGAACGCAGCAAAATGCTTGCACGTTGCAGCTATTCTCTTCCGCCCTTGCCCGCTCTCCACCCCTCGACGAGTACCATCTTGCAGACCGCGAACGAAAGCTAAACCGATCTCTCCGGTCAAGTATGGGTCTTCGCCAAAGTTCTCCTCCACCCTGCCCCAGCGTAGCTCACGTGACAAGTCTAGGACAGGCGCAAAGATATGCGAGATACCAAAACCCTCCGCCTCGTTCGAGACGACTGTGGAAACATTTTGTACGAGATCCCTGTTGAAACTAGCAGCGAGCCCGATTGGGGAGGGGAATATCGTCCCGTTGTTCGTGAAACCATGCAGTCCTGATCATTTGTGAGACGGAGACAGAAATCATAAAAACATTAGAGCTTACCTTCGCTTTCAAAGAGGGCTGGAATACCCAAGGTCGTGTTCTCCATAAGATACCTCTGTCCCGTTTCTATCGCAAATGCATATTTCTCCCATGGCATCTCGTATCCAGCCCAGATCGATCCCGCTTTCAAACTTACCATCTCCTCCAGCCCCGTCTTATTGAACGTAAGCGTGTTATCGAGGGGATCTGTCGTGTTCATCCACCCGTCGATATCTCCCTGTATCCTGCGGGGCGATTATCAAGAAAAGAAACACGACAAAGAAGAAGGGCCGACATACAGTTGTGCCACCTTCTCCTTCAACGTCATCCGAGGGAGTAAATCCTTGACACGATCCTCAATTGACGCATTGGCGTTTTTGTACAACGGGGTGGATCCATCTGCGTTCGTGGCGCGTGAAATCAAGTCAGCAAATGCGCCGGGGAGCAGCAAGCAGGAAAGGGCGAGGTTCCGTCTCATCATCGTCACACAATCATTGGAGAATTTCAACCCTGTCCTTTATACCGATGAAGGACGCCATTTTATTTCCGCGGATGGCATCTTTGGGTGGTGGTACTTGAACAGCTGATACAAACATGGATGATGTTGCCAGTGGCGGCCCGACGACAGTAAAGCCGAATATCGGCCGTGAACGCTCGTCAAAGTGAAAATTCGCCTGCTAAAGAGATTTTCTGTCCTGAGCATTACCGCAAAGAAATGGCGGTTGACGGAAACTTACGATGATTCCTCGGGTCGAGCTGGAATTGCATAAGTTCTACATTCTTCGACGTTTCCTTTCACTCTTGATAGAAGCTATCAAGAATACCGTCCTGGGGATTAAACTCGGAGAAAAGACAAAGAGGAAGAGAAGAAACCCGAGTCATGGGATTGACAGTGATTTCAGCGATATCAAAAAACAAGTCTGGCAAGCCGCAAGCCCGGGAACAAAATAACACATTACCGACACCTGTAAGAAGGTAAGTATCCAATACGTTCCAATTTGTCAGAAATCAACCTATGTACCAGGCATCGACAAGACCTGTTTTTGGTTCAATGGTGGATGATATTGCCACGTGCGTGGCAACCTCTGAATTTTGCGCTGGCCCCTATTTTTGCTGTCCTTCTACCAATACTAATACCACCACCAGATTGCAGAATTGGTATGCGTTTTAAGGTAATAACCCTATAATGGCACTCGAAGAGCGACATTGTCTTTATTGTACAGCCAAAATTATGGCGCAAGAGTATAATATTAATTTGTTCATGGATACCAATGATGCAATATTCTGTCACTTTATCCATCCTGTGGTGCTGACTTCATCCTGACATCACTCATTCTATCAATATCATACATAACCCTTCCTAAACTCCCGAAAGTCCCTACTAAGCAAGCCATGTCAGGAGCTCAAAATTACACAGCTACCCAACATTCGAACCAAGGCATCGTCGACGGTCGCCCAGCCGGTACGTGAATTTGTAAATGTCTCCTCCAGTCTTTAATACCTGAATACCATCGTAGGGCGCCAACCATCTCCTCAGCCAGTCACCCTAAATACCGTCGTCGACCCCGATGCCAGTGGCCAATCCGTCCCGACTCCAGAGCTGCCTGATGTCACCTCGAAAGATGTGTACCAGAGCACGGGAGCTCCAGGCACCAGGATGTCATCGAAATAGCTACGCCATGGTGGCCAGCCGGGGAGGAAGGAGGGTCTGCGCTTGGAAGCTCGGTGGGGACCCGGGGGACAGTAGGGTTCCTCGCACCAAGTTAGTATCGATCCCGAGTGGTATTCCTCAGGTGAAGAAGGGTAACTGATCCGAAAATGAATATGCCATTCCGACAATGAAATGCATGATTTCCGGACAATCCCTATGTTGGTGGTCGCGCGGAATACTGCGGTTCTATATTCTCGCTCTCGTAGTCCAGTTGTCAGTTAAAGCACCTCCAGAGTGTGCCAGTTCAAGCGGTCGGCCCGTCTTTGGATACCGCTTGATACACAGGTATGATCCACGAAGCGCCACGCTGGAGAGAGGAATACGTGGAGGGTATGAGGCGGCTGCCTAACTCCACAGCAACTTTCTCAGTCGATACAATAGTTCCTGTGTATGCTGTGCCCATATCGCAGGTTCAGAAGGTTATGCCGCGGTAAGACGATGCTTCCCCTGATACCAGAGGCAGGGAGTCATCATTGCCATGACTGTTAGCAAACAACTACTTCCGTGGGAAGAAAGTCAGCAAAATTCGTTGGAGAAATTTGACGATTATTGATCCAGTACCCCTAAGAGAGCCCTGAGCATTTCCTCCATATGTCCGAGGATGATCTCGAGAGCTTCCTTCGGGGCCGTCAATGTGGAGGAAGATGACAGCATGCAAAATGATAGCTCAGTGCCCGATGGAGTTGCATCAAATTAGTCACATTAATTGGAAAAAATGACTATGGATTTTTGTCACTGGAAGCACAAGTTTTAGAGACGGGAAGCTGTAATTAGCGATGACGTTAACTGCATGGCTGGTCGGTGGAACAACGGCATAACCAAGGAGTAAGTATACGTCCATGGAAGACCCTCATGCATCATGGACCGAGAGTACAAAACTACTGCATCTAAGCACCAGCCTGCAGCAGAGGAGACAGCCCAGATCAGTGAGGTACGGTTGTGACCTTCCATTAAGGAGAAAGCGCAGCAGTAGAAGAAGAGTCACAAAGATTTAAATGCTCCTCCGACGTTGAGGTGATGTGTAGTGCTGGTTACCACCCGGATCATGTGTTACCTTGTGGTGAATCGGTGAGAAGAGCCCGAGACCGGCGGTTGAAGAAAAACACCATCTCTAGGACATATTGGCAGGGAGGTATACAGCTAGGAATACGCGGAACACCTGCAGCAGCTGGTGATCATCAAAGTAAAAATTATCTGCGGGGAATTTATCAAATTACTTACCATTTCGGGTGGCTACAGTTGCGCTACAGGTTTATACAAGATCGTAGGCAAGCCACACCACACGTAGATGTACACGCATCAGATAGCCCTGCTGTCCATCTCACATAAAAGAGAAATGAAAGTAGCATGGGGCACATTTTCCCAAGTGCATTGTTGACAGACTTGCTTTTCGATAATTTCAAGTCCAAGCAGATTTGCACCGATACTTCCGCCGATTGGCACTGATCTGAAATCTAATCGGAAAGATCTTCCCACGAGTACTACCCTTTTGACACCACCAATCTTCACCGTTGCTGTTTCCATCGACGACCTCACTGCTCGCCGTTGTAGACGACGCCCAGAGGCATTTATTTAACTTTATACCATGGAAAAAGCGAACACTGCGCATATTCCTCCATCCTCAGAGTCGGCGTCAATCGTTAAAGTGTCGTCACCGCTCAACCCTTCTTCCCCCAGACCTGAATGCCGACGTCGAGGGCACTCAGTGTCGACGCTCGGAGAGCTGCCTACCAGCCCGCTATTATCTGCCCCTACCTCATCACTGGCCATCGCCATTCTGGGAGACAAAGAGTCTTCCTCGTTCCGCTCGCGGTCTCGATCCAAGTCACCAGGTGTCATTGATGAGTCCGTTTGGAAAAAGTCTGTCGGAGCGCCCACATCTCTTGGAGAATCGGCGTCGACATGGTGGGGCAAAGGCGAGTTCGTTCCAAGACCGTGGAAGGAATCGCCGAAGCGCAGACATTCATTGCCCGCGGAGCAGAAGGAGGGTTGGGTTCTGACTAGACAGGTAAAGATCTTGCCATTTGGAACGTAACGGTATTACTTACGATGACTTAAGCGCGTGGCTCAAGCGGCATCATCGATCCTGGGTAATGCACTCGATGTTGGCCACGAAGCATTGGTGTTGAGTCAAGACTTGCTTGAATTTGCTCCAGTTCCAGGCTTGCAAAGTATCGCGGGAATGCTGCTTCAGATATGGGACACCCTGCAGCTGGTAGATGTATGTAATCTGCTTTCCCTCATTCATACCATCTCACTGGCTCTTAGATGAATCGTTTACAATGCCTACGATTGACGGAACGCTGTGCAAATATCCTTTTGTCGATTCGGCAAGAGATACATGAAGCTGGTGATATGGTCGGCACTGAGTTGTCCCTTCCTATCTCGAAACTCACAGAGTACGTTCTTCGTGCCCTACGGTTGTCGTGTAATCAATTTACGCGAAATCTTTAGCGCATTCAACGAGGTCTACGTTTTCCTTCAAAAGCAGATTCATCGTCCTTTCCTCAAGCGCTATCTTAGACGAGATGAGATTTTAAGGCAAATTGCGGCCTGTGATTCCGGACTACAGGACGCTATGGAAACGTTTGGTGTACGTGCTAGCTACAGATACCCATTTATTTCCTGTTAATTTTTTTTTTAGCTCTCTATCCAAATTCGTATCCTCAAACAGGTTCAGGCGTCAGAACAGCGAAGGCAGAAGGACACAGAGGTCATCATTGAGTCGCTGAGGCGGTCCAATGCCATTTCTGTGGACAATGCCCTTCAACTTACAGGCATACGGGAAGAGGAAACTACCCCCAAGCTGCCTGCCCTTCTCGGCCTCCCTGGTTCTGGTTCCTATGCATCGCTCAACACTGGCCCTTTCAAATCTCCTTCGTCTGCGTCACTCTCTCTCCCACCTGAATATCACTTTCTGTCTACCCCTCCGCTCCCGGCATCTAGTGCTTCGTCCGACACTCCAACTTCGCCAAGATTGATGTCACCTGCCCCAGCAACCGTCTTGCCAACTCTCAAGGAATTGAGCGCCAAGCAAAACGAACACGACATGACGATGGATGCAGCTGATTTGAGGGCGTTGCTGCGGAATGCTCTGAGCGCTGGCAGCGATGTGCAAATGGTAGAAACATTAGGCGTAACGAGGGAGGAGATGCCTGAGGCCATCAAGACATTACAAAGAGCGTTGGAAAAGATCGTGGAGAGGCAAGGCAGCATTTTCAGTAGCGGAGATGAGGCCGATGTTGAGGATCACGGTGTAGGCAGCGACGGTCCTTCCCTAGCAACACTGTCAAAGGAAAGAGGGAAGGAAGTTGCAACTGATGACGCCGAATCTATTTCCAGCGCCGGGCACAATCATGGCAAGTTGATCAAGATGGTGAGGAGGATTAGTATGCAGGGGAGGGAAGCTGTCTTGCCTGTTGCAGGCGAAATAAAGAGATCGAAAACAGTGTCCACAACCCGGAGTTCGACCAGTGACAGTAGTACAGACAGCAGGAGGAAGCGTCAAGAAATTTCTTCCGTGAAGAGGGAAGATACGTTGGATCAAGAGTTCATGGAGAGCGGTATCGATGCATTGCGGCGGATGAGTGAAGGTGCCGAAGCAAACTTGAATCTACCAAGTTGGACCATCACTCGGTAGGCGTTTTCGTTATTCTGAAACCGCATTTGGCTGACATGCTGGCATAGTTATGAAGTTGACCGCGAGCAAAAGATCGGTATCGGGTTCTTCTCTGATGTTTATAGGGGAACGTGGCGTAAACAAACCGTGGCTATCAAAGTTCTTGCAGAGACGACCCCAAGAAATCTGTTCATCCGAGAGGTCGGAATCTGGAAGACGCTGCAACACCCGAACGTACTGGAGCTATATGGTGCCAGCAGTGCTAGTGGTGATCCACCGTGGTTCTTCGTCAGTCCCTACCTGAAGAACGGAACGTTGGTGGAGTTCTTGCGAGGGATGGACGGGGGCAAGAGTAGGACTGGGAGCTTACCCGATTCGCGGAATTCTATGGGCGCTAGCCCAGGGAGGGCCAGAGAGGCGATTCAAAGAGTAGGCCTTGGGCTAGACCTGCCTACTGGCAGGGGAAGAAGTGATAGCATCGGTGGAGACTCATTGGTAGTTGATGGCGGGAAGGGATGGGACCTTCTAAAGTTCATGCATGAGGTCGCCAAGGGAATGGCATACTTGCATAGTAAGGGCGTGTTGCATGGGGATCTCAAGGTTGTCTTCTATTTATTGGTTTTGACCCCAATCGATGACCATTTAACAGGCATCTAATGTTCTTGTCGATGATCGGCTTCGCTGCGTCATCTCTGACTTTGGTCAGAGTGAGATGAAATCGGAAGCCTTTCGTATCAGTGGGACGCCCCTGCCTCGTAAGTTTTAATGTTGCGAACTCCGAATCCCGCACTCATCATTACTCTACAGACGGCACATTGAGGTGGCAGGCGCCGGAGTTGATGATGGGTCTAAGCCAGCTGACTACTGAGATGGACGTGTACGCATTTGCGATGTGCTGCATCGAGATTCTGTCCATGGGACGACTGCCCTGGCCATTCATGGACGATGATACCGTTAGGCATTTCGTTCTTAGTAAGTTACTCTAAATTTACCCCTGAAAATGTCCTAATAATTGTACCAGGGGAAGATTCTCGTCCCGTTATTCCATCGACGCGTTTCAGTACTTCGGCTTTGCAAAAATTGATTCGAGCATGTTGGCAGAAGGACCCATTCATGCGTCCAAACTTCTCCACGGTCGTTCAAGAATTGAAGCAGATGCGAAAAAGCTCGGGATTACCTGAGGAGGTCGTCTTGCCAAAATTCCCTGAACGGCAGGACAACGAAAGTTTCGAGTTCCGTGTCTCGCGTCCCAGCCCCGACATGCATCCTGTACCTTTGTTACCTGGCACGCCTCGTAAGTCTCTAAATCTCCTGGCGGATTTTTCTCATCCATTTATAGCTCGCGACTTGGCTTTCGGTCCGCTGCAAGGTTCTCCTTCAGCATCATTCCGTACCGCTCGAGACATGTCGGCCTCACCTCCAATGCCGTCTCTTCCGTTCCGAGAGGCTCCCATGAATGTCCACATGCCTGAACCCATGGCATACATTTCGTCAGCGCCTTTGAGCCGCGCTTCTTCCACTGCTGAGTCGACCACCCCTAGTTCCCAGTCAGAAGATGAAATCATTCGCAATATGATGGAATACGACGGTTATGATTCTCCACCCGTCGCTGACAAAAGAATCGCTGAAGCCCGGGATGAACGCAGGTACAGGCTACTTTTGACCCACAAGTTCCATCCGTCTCGTAGGTTTTGACGTCTAGATGCATCATTTGAAATAGGCTAATCTTTGGGCACAGTCACCCTGCCGTTATGGACCCCGTCTCAGGTGTACCTTGGCGCTGTTGGATACTTACAGAAGCCGGAAGGTGCCTTTGTAACCTTGTTCAACTGTGTCAATCCAGAGAAATCGCCTGATGAGCATCCGACTGGGATGCCGTCGGTACATGGATACGGCAAGATTACGGCGCAGAATCAGCGGTTAGACCAGCGTAGCGCCGCCCAAAGGGGACTCGATGCTTTTACTAACATATTCAGGAAGAATGATAGCATATCTTCGTGAGTAATATACTTATTGACGATCGAGCACCGTGTCATTGATATCATTGTTCTTCTAGGCGGCGGTATTCCCACCCGCTTCGTGCCGGACATAAGACCGCATTTCTGTACACGGAGACAACTGTTTACACATATGTTGAGAACCTAGATGCGCCGAAGAAGTGGTTCAAGGCTAATGTTGACGAGATCCTGGCGACGTACGGAACCCAACATCGTATCCAGAAGGAGGACCTCTTCCTGGGTGGGTGGTTCTAGATCTGTACTCGTAGTGCCTTATTCTGAACTAGCCATTTAGTTATCGGAACATTAACTACTCCCGATTATGCACTGTTTGTCAGTCATAGACATCCAGATGGACAAGTGCGTTATCTGATTAATTGTTTAGAGTTATCATTTACTGACGTGACGTTCGCAATAGGCTTACTTTAATGTTCTCCCTCCTAGAAATGGTCAGCCGTGGGGTGTGATCAAAACCGACAACGAGGTTCCCTCTGAACTTGGTCCTTCCTATCACGAGGACCTTCCTTTCGTGTCTGCCAGTAAGGTATCCAGAAACGGCTCTCGAGACGTCACCATTCTCATCGCTCGACTACGCTTCAAACCTGACGTTTTAGAACCGACGTCACTATAATCTACTCGTCTGGAATCCTGGCTTTTTGCATTCTACGGACTTAGAGCATATCTTAGTTTGGCATTACTGTTATCTATATCCACTGCATTCGTATCCTTGTGTCCAATTACCAGATTCAACAATTGTATCTAGATTGTAATACGCCAAATCACCTGTGACCTGAAGAGACAGTTGTCGCACCAGCTGTCGACTCTGTGAACATGATGACTTTGATTCGTCCACCGGGGTGCAAATCTAAAAAATTTCCTCTATTGTCTGTTTATTTTTACAAACCTCAATCGTGGCCAATTTCCTGGCCGGAGGCACATGGACGTGGCTGTGCCCATATTTGCGTCTGCTGAGCAAGAATGTCGTCGTCCTCCTGGTCAAGCAAATTTGGCCTCATTTAGGTTTTTTTGCCTCCACTTTCTTTTCTCGCCGAGGTAGGGCTGCTCCTTCGAGGGCTTTTCGTTAGGCCCAAAATATGCTAACTTCGGATAGAGCTGTCAAGTCGAAGCCTAAAATATGCTAAATTGAACTAAATTGAAGCTAAATCCGGACATAGTTTGGTGTCGGGCGTGAAGGGGGGGCCAAGTTCATCTTACTTGCCCTTTTTACAGGCTGTTTGTTCCAGAAACTGCGCACGCACACACTGCACAAGAAATTGTAATAACGACTTGTGTAGAAGTACCAGGGCTCTATATTGGACCCGAGCGCCTCATCCGATTCCATGTCAAGCACGCCATGGGTTCGGTGTCAGTTGGGAAAAGTGAGCCTGGATGACGCCTTTTGGGTCAGTCGTTGTCGCATTTCAATGATTGAAGAGACTCCGAAGTTCGGAAACAGGCCTTCCCGAGTTGCTTGAAGCATGGTGTAGTGCGGTAACGTTCTTGTTTTCATATGTGATAGCTGTTAAGGTGGCATCGGACCGTCCTAGTGCCACCAAGTTCCCCGTGCCCATATAATGGTACGTCATCCCACATTCTGTCGCATGCTTTCCTTTGACTTCTTTGACATGAACTTTGGGTCAGACATAACTATCATGCTGTCGTTCTACCATGCTGACATCCATCGATGTGCTTCATTTCCTATGAGAACCGTAGTCTCTGCCTCTGACAACAAAATATTCGGGCTCAATAAGGGCTGTAGCCGGTGATATTCAATTTTCTCGGCTGTTGAGGTTACTATAGTGCTTCGGGAGGCGCTCGCGACGACAATTATGATACAGGGTCCCTTATCCCAAGGGGGATTTCGTTACAAACCTGACGTGTAAGATTCATTCGCATCTTACCGCTCTATCTTACTGGCGCCTGGGCATCTTTTACCCCGCAAACAGTTTACTCCAGTTCCATGGTGGCGCGATGCCAATCATTCCCAAAGGAACGGTCAGGTCTAAAACTCGAGTTGGATCCGCCGGACTGCGACCTGCGATTGCACGCAGGCATCACTTTGCCGGTAAGTTCCTTGTCCATTTAGTCACCGTCCGCCGGCCATATCGGTAAACGCGCTAATAAAGCCCCGTAGGTCGTGCGCGGCCGGCAGTTGATCATCAGAGTTTCTGGTTAGAAACTCGCCGCAGAAATTTTGACGGGGTTTTCAGGGCTCTCCGGGGCTCCTTCTTCCCCAACAGGCACAGGACCTTATACGTGCCTTGTCCGAAATGTTGCCGATCATGTTCATTTGTCGTGAAGATGGATATTGGTCAGTGGTCACGCTTCTACGCATATCTGTCTAAACTTTGGCAAGTTTGGCTATCAGTTCAATCTCTAGACTATCCTTATCGCTTCTAGGCCGGCACGTCTGTATGCTGCGGGAGCCCTCGCGAACAATTGTCAATGGGAAGCTACTAGAAAGAGAGGACGTCGCACATGGCATTTCTTTCTTCATGAGCAAAACCCAAACTACCGCATGTTATCACCCTCAAAACGGGTGCCTACGTCTAACATGACTCACACTGACCACCTGGTCTCAGCCATATGCACAAGTCATACATCTTCTCCATCACCCATGACGACGCTGTTCCCTCTAGATCCCCTGGATTCAGGACGACGACAGTAATCCTGACCTTTTGTGGGCAATCCCGCAAGACACCAGGTTCGGTTGGATTTCAAGACTTTAGACCTCGCCGCCATATAAATATTCACGATGGACCACATGTACACCAGGTAAAGTAGACCTGATTGATCAGCATTACTTTCCGTTGTTGGAATGAAGCTCTAATCAATGTCGTGACAGGTGCAGGGCGCCTTTACCCACCCGTTTGATGGTAAACGTGTCCACCCTCGCTGATATCCTCTTAATTTGCCTCGTCGTTCACTAACATTTTAAGTTCCCCCTAATCTCAAAGATAAATGCGTGTTCTATCTTTCAGAAGGTGATGTCATTCTTCACCCAAGGGTCTACTTACGCCGTTGGAAAAAAGAATATGAACCCGAATAAACTAGGCACAGGGGCATCGATCTGTTCTTTTTCTAGGCGTCTCACGATTGCGGTGAGAATTGACTATTTTACCTCCGTTCTCGGTACGCTGCATGATGCCACCTCGTCAAATCGAGAAATCAGGCATCATGAAAAACAACGTAAGCGTCCAAAACGATTTATATTTTCTCAAATCTGCCTGCCTACGTTGTGTAAGGCTGTTTCCAAGGTCGTGTGAACGTGCGCACATTCAGGTTCAACTCCAGCTGCGTTTCCCGGGCGCGATGCCTGAGTAGAAATGATTTGTCATTCCACCACCAAATATTGATATTTTTAATTTCACTTTCAGGGAAAAACTTCGGCATCCCGAGAATTCTCCCCGCTATTCCGCCTGTGTGCTTCTTTTGAGGTGTTCTGGTGGTGGGTTTTGGAACCGGGATCGAGATCGACTACGGAATCCGCTGGAATTTGATTCAAGTCTATTCAGGCCGTGATGCGAACTTACGTTGGCGGCCCAAAGTTGGTTCATCGTTAAATGGAAAACTACACGTATTTCTCGGAAAGATGCCTAATGCGTAAGAAAAAAACTGCAAATCTCCCTCGGCAAGCGCGGTCCGTTATGTGTTTCTCGTCTAGGCCACATTTGAGAGGTCCGTAATTCCATTTAATAGGAAGCTTCGTTCTACTTGTACCACTGGTGTGGGACGGGCTTATTTTTCTCATATATCAAACGTCTCCTGCCTCTAGTCTTTTGGTCTACAGCTCATCCTTCCTCCTGATTGGAGTCTGCTCTCTGCTCTGGGTTCTGGTCTCTCTTGACGCGACGGACATGTCTTTTGTACCTCACTACAGCAACAATTCTGCGAATCGAGCGTTGACTCATCCGTCACTTCGTGAGTCCCAGCCCTTCGTGCCAGGCGTTGTGGACAAATTCCTCACTTTAAAATGTAGATCTCCGGGACGCCCATGACGCTCAGGTTATTTTGGAAGCCGTCAGGAGAAACATATTACCTCTGATCAAGCGACGGCTTGTGGCTTCCGAGAGGGACCAGCTGACTGCGGGGAACGTTTTCGTCTGGGAAGAGGCGGAAGACGAAGGCGGTTTGCTTCGGTGGACCGATGGACGACGATGGTATTCTGCTGGACGTCCAAAATTACTTGTTAATGCTCACATGGGAGTGATTTTAGGTCACAAAGTCGCATGCGTGGCGACTACTTATTTTATGAAGAAAAGGTGGAAACGACTCAAGAAGAACGAGATGCGAAGGCCGCGCGCAGGTATCCTCTTTCTATGGCTCTGCCATGCCATATAAGTGCTAATCTATCCTCATCGCGAATAGAGCCCGGAGAGCCACAGATCCGACAGCACTTATACCTCCCCCTACAAGACGAAAGGATCGTCCGTCAAAGCCTAATGGACTGACGAAGCAGACTTATTCCGCCCTAGTCTATCTTCCGGGCGCCAAAGAAGGGCGTAAGTGGCACGTCGTTGCTTATTTCTCGGTAGGACTTTTCCAAACTTTACTGTCTTGGGGCGAAAGCTCATTTCCCTTGTAGGGCAACGACTACTCTTCGCTCCCAGTCATCGAAAACTACGAAAACCTTCGTCGCATTCAGGTACCGAAGGGCGTCATAATGACGACCAAGACTGTACCTCTGAGGACGGATCGTTTCTCGTATTATTCCGACGACACTGAAGCGAATGACCAGGCGGGACCTTCGAGGCACTCCGATTATGGAACTCAAAGCCCAGCCTCCCCGCCAACACCTTCGATGTCCTCGCCATTGGTCAACCCCGGTTCTCTCCAGCTATCGATGCCGAATTTCCACGCTCGCGATCCAAACCAGCGGGTTATTCTACCTCCTTTGTCAGCTATGGGATATCCTGGTCGTTCTCACACTCATGAAAGGACTTCTTCGTCGTCCAGTCGTGGGGGTGCAACCCCCGTTCCGGCATCATATACACCCTTATCGTCAGAGGATCGCCGAGTGTTGGACAGGTTTCGAATCGGTTTATGACATCTAGGTGGGCTGTTTTTACCGACCCGGTGCCAGTAAAATCGAATCTCAACATGTGCAATAGCTTAAAGTGTACTGTTCATTGCTCGAGATGGATGATTTTCTCAGGCTGATCGCGGTTGGCATATTGCGGCTTCATGTAAAAAAAAAGCTATGAACAAGATCTGTCGGGCTGTCGGGTATCGGCTTTGTCTGTCATGTCGATTGTTGTGGGTGGCGCGATAGGTCAAACTGTCGAAGATAGCCTGCTGGAAGTTCTCAGCCGCCTCCTTAAGGAGCGTAGATGGGTTTTGAGTGGCCTGTTCTCTGGAGAGCTTCTGACTCCTGTGTGCTGTGTACCGCGTACCCGAAAACCCACTTAAGTAGATTCGGGACAGGTATCCTTGTTTTGGATAGAGGGTCACCAGATTAATGCCGTTGAAGGGGGAATGCCGTGTTGAAAGTTGAAAAGTAATCGTCCGTTTATTCACCGTAGGGATAATAATGTACTTAATGAAATTATGTTATATTGTGACCGGTGAACCGAATGTGATTTGTGATCAAATGGGCTTGGACAGTTACCCTCGCGCCTATTTACCGAACGATATTTGATGCAGCGCCCGAGTTTCGGAACCGTCCGCCCTTGCCAAAAAAATTTCGTGTGCAACCACCACCATCGAAAGCCATATCTTCCTGCCATCTCAATGAATTAAATTTCTGCTCTGCTAAAGTAGAACATGTCAGCAAAATGCCAGCAAAGTGATCGAAGAGAAGCCGAGAAAAATGATGGCCGGACAAATAAGGCATTGACGTCCCACGGCTTATACTTTTCCCTTCCTCACTCTCTAAATCGTGTGCAGGCTTGCGAAACTCTGAAAAAATGCGGGAAATCTTGTATATTCAGGCCGGGATGCTCTCCAACTATGTAGGAACTCATTTCTGGAATACTCAAGAGGCCTATTTGTCCGACGAAACTGACGATGCGACCCAAATTTCTCATGTGACGTCCTTTGGGGAAGAATACAGCCGACAGGTACGAGGGTGACAGCACGATATGTTGATGATGTTTCTGAACGTTTTCTGTATCAGGGAGAGCTTACATGTGTTCCGAGATTGCTCGCCTTCGATAAGAAGAGTAAGCGCTGAAATTGCCAGAGTGCAACCAGGCTTAACCTTGTGCCAGGCAACTTTGGGGCTGTAGCCAGTACTCACGTCATCCATGACGCAAACCCAAACAATCCCTCTGTAGAGGATGATCTAGAAACGTGGTAAGGGCGCCAGGCACTTGTACGTATTCGTTCTGAACTGATTGGAATGTAAGGGATGGTGGCGTATTGGAATACAGACAAGACCTGATTACTCCCAGAAAGATCGACGACGAGGACAGCACGGAGGCACCTCAGGGCGATGAAGTGTCATTAGGCAATGAGCGCCACCGTGAGCCCATCAGATACTGGTCGGATTTCAGTCGTGTCTATTATACCCGTAAGTCTATCCAGATGGTCCCCCAGACCCTGGATTGGGAGTCCACGGAAGGAGACTGGAAGCAGGGAGAACAGTACTTCAGGCAGTTTGATGAGGTAAATCACATCGCTTGCTGCGCTTCCTATAATATCACCAACTTTCCCAGGACGCTTCTCTTTTGGAAGGCTCTGTTAGATTATTTCTTGAAGAGTCTGATTCTGTCCAGGTGGGTACTAAATTTCTCGTAATTGTTCGCAAATTCATGTAAAAATAGGGGGTACAAGTTTTAAATGATACGGCTAGCTTTGGTCCCTTCATGCACTCGCTCCTCACGGCACTACACGATGATATGCTGAAAATCCCATGTTTGGTCTTTCCTTTGCTCTCCGATCCCTATGGATGGAAAATTGATGTCGAGGACGTATGCAATTTCTCACACATCATCTTCTTTCCATGAACACTTTTTTCAGCGCAGAGGAACGAGAAGATTGATCAATGACGCGCTCTATCTGCGCGGGTTAAGCGAGACCGCGTCTCTCACAGTTCCCATACAATCTCCTTCTGTGTGGGCCCATTACGAAGCCTCACCACAGCTCAAAACCCAAGTGGGTGTTTACTTCCACAATACCTCGGTTAGGACAAGAAACTTATCCCCGTCATATTGCAGAATGATCTTTACCATACATCTGGAATAATTTGCGCGCACATAGAAAGCTCGACCCTTCCGTTGAGGTAAGAGAGTTTGATCACCAGACCCTACAGCACTTCTAACTTTACCGGTACGGCTGAATAGATTGCGCAAAACTGCGGATTCCATATCCAGCTTCTGCTCTCAACTGAACGTCCGTGGACCCCCCTACGCCGAGATATGCGGAATTACGACTATAACATCTGCCGAACAGGACCTGAAAAGCAATATATTCAACTTCTCCGACATGGAGAGGTTCGATGTAAGGAACCGTGCTCTTTGGAACGAGCTTATTCACCTGCTCTGGCTGCAGACTCGTCGCCAGTACTCCCGCCGCGATGTGACCCGAGGATTCACAACCCACAGTCTCGGGGCATATGATCAGTGGTCCGCGCGGTCATCCCTGCACGACATGTTTATCACACGGTAAAACCTGTCTTTCTTGCTAGCGCTTGGCGTTCATATCAACCCTTTACTCCGCGACAGCACGCACGCGCCCGCGTACCCAGTACCACCGGCACTCGTGCCCCAAAGCCCCTTATCTTGGTCACGTTCCGGTCCCACGCCCGTAGAAACGTTCTCTTCGGTTTCAACATCTAGCGGTACTGCGCGTATGTTTGCCGACTACGCCAAATTTGTCGACTCAACGCTCCGAAGACGGACCCTGGATGTCGTCGTTCCTGATGACATTGACGATCTTAAGGAGCTTGCTAACGACCTGTGGACGGTCTGTGACAGTCTATCGAAAGAGAGCGAGGAAGAAGAGTCTGGTACGGATTCTGGCCTTCTTGGCGAAGATGAAGAGCTGTGAATAACCAGCGGTAACCGCATGTGTGCACTAGTTTTTTTGCGCGGTGAGTCGTCCCCAAAAACCGTTCACATGGGCCCCTCCCCCTCCCCGACCATTTTCCCCTAACGCGTACCTAACAAGGCCAACCTTCGCTTAATGACCGTTGTATGTCAGTGATGGTTTTCCCCGGTAATACACGCACCAAGGTTTTTTTGCTTGTCCCTTGGCTCTCGACTCGCATGTAGCCGGTTACATGGCATCAAGACAAGATACGAGGTACATCCGCTTTAACTGATCCAAATCTCCAACAAAGTTTTCCGCCATCAGAATACCGAACGGTCTCCTCCCAATCGCCATCCCATACATTGGTTCCGCTGGTTAGCGTTCCTAATCCCTATTCATTTCTCAGCCTTGCGCCTGTGTCCTTCGCATCCCTACAAGTTGCGTGCGTTCTTCGGACCTAGGCACCCCAAAACCCCCCGAGTCGAGGCGTCGTCAACTGATTTGAAAAGATCGCTCGGGAAGGGCTATGGTTTCCGAGTGTGCTGTGCAGTGTTTCTTTTCTTGACCCGCAGTAGGTGTACGTGGCGAGTAAGGTCCCGCATTCCAAGTCTGTATGTCGTCCCTGGCCCCCCAAACCGTGAAAAGGGAATATGCCTCGCACGTTCTTGTCTGGGAAATGAACAACGGTGATCTGGACCAGTAATGAATGGGGTGTATGTCAGAAGAAGACGTTGCCTATCAGATGGGGACGGACGTTTCAAACAAGGATTGTCGTTTCAGTGAGCGTATACAGGACAACTCGGGATGCGCCCTATCCGTGAGCGGGTCGGCGCGGCCCGGCACGTATCCAAGGGTACCCGGTTCACAAGCCATTAGGCCTAGAGTGTCAGGCAATAATGGCGAATGTATTGGACACGCACGTCGGACAATAGCATTAACCCGTTAGTTCGTCAAAATAGGATTCCTTAACCAACGTGATGCAATTTGCTGTTCTTCGAAGAATTCAAAGCGATGGCAAACGGTTGAAATCATATATAAAAGTTAGGATTAAGTAAGTGGTAAATGTCCCGGGGAAAGAGAAGGAAGGCAAATGCGGCAAACAAAAAAAGTACGATAGATGTCATAACATATGAACAGAAGCAGTCCAACCAACTACGAAAGCGAATAATCTACAGGATTTGATTGGATACAGTAAGCGTACTACATAAGTTATACAAGACGCCTCTAGCGGAGCGTCTAGTCGACAACAGCTGCGACAATGTGCCGCTTAGGACGGTCCTTGATGAATATGTTGTCGCCTTTAATATTCAGGAACGAGTACTGTTTAGAACCGTTAGCACCGACAGCCAAAGGAATAGTCCAGACTTCATTCACCTCTGCAAGATCAGTGTTACTCTGTTTGTTGTAGTTCTGATATACCAGATTGGGCTGGAGAAGATCGGAGAGTCAGAAAGTTTCAACCGACGCGTACGCCCATAAGGTTAAGACTAGGCTCCAAAAAATACGCCGCGAAGGTCGCATTTTGACACGTTGGGGACCCAGTCAAACCTTATGAGCGAAAGCATGTCGAGACGAACCTCAGTCCAGAAAGGTCGAAGACCGGCTGCCTCGAGTGTCTCCCACCACGTCAAGAATTCGGCGAATTGTTTCCCCCATGTGTGAATTTCGAGTTGAAGTTGGCCAAACGGAAGCGGCTTGTCAGCGTGCAAGTACGGACCGATGAGAGCAGTTAAGGTTTCGAACTCCCATCCCTCCACGTCAATCTTGAGAATGTCAATGTGGGTATGTCCTAAGATGTTAGGTAAGTAACCTGTCAACGCAAAGGAAAGTGAAATGGAACGAACCATTCATTGCCATGATACGTTCGAGGGTGTACATAGCAGGTGAGTCATCTGTCGCCGCCTTATCGCTGCCTGCCAGGCCATATGGGAAGAAATGGGCGCGGGACGCCAGGGACCGTGGTATTTGAGGGCCGAATGACTTCACACTATGATCGTAACCCCAGATCTCGCAATGCCGGGTATTGGCAAGGATTTCCGCTTCAAATGAAGACTCATAATTAATGCCTGAGTCGAATGTCAATGCCCCGGTCCGCGAAGAGGGTATTTCAACACACCAATGGAATAAATAACACAGTTCGGCTTTTCCTGCACGCGAGACAGCCCACAGACCCATTTTCCGCCATCACCGAGCGCACCAAGACGTTCTACCTCATGCGGGCAATTATACGAGGCTGGAAAAAAATCCCCTGGAATATTGGACGGGATTCAGCAGCATATTGACTGGGGGACCTTTGGACACATACAAACGGTATAAGCTGGCCAAGGATCCTTATCTGGAGGAAACCTGGTATATATAAGATCAAGATTTGAGCTCTAAGGCACGTGCGTACATTAAAACTTCATTCGGAGTCGGACCAAAGGTTCTTATGAGTCCTTTTCGATCCCGGAGGGTCTTTTCGTAAATGGCATTTGCTCGTGCCAGCCTAGCTGGCAGATCCGAGTCACGAATGAATGAATATGTAGAGATCGTCGGGGTCGTGTGGTAAGTATTAAGCAGGTATAGGGTGGCGGCCAGCACAATCAACACGAAAAGCGAATAACGCGGATGACGGGTCCAGATGCCAGGCATGTTGCGTACTGCTATTATTAAAGCAGAAAACTGGTAAAGCTGTCGCCGCCGTTGTTGCTGTCGAAGAGTAGAGAGATGAAGAAAGGCTCTGTCGACGGTGTTCGTGGTGGGAAAGGAAAAAATGGAGGTATCTCAGGCGTCGTGGATCAGTTGAGTTTGTCTCTGCTTGGTCGCATCATGTCCTAAAAATAGACCTCCACCTGTTGCTTTTCCGTCCGCCCTCACAAGCTTCGAATGCATCTGTTGTTTGTTTTTTGTGCTTCGTCTTGCACTCCAATAAGTTCTGAATACTTCCCCTCACTCATCGCGCTGAATTGGCTTATTCCTATCGTAATCTTTTGGTTGGAAAAATTGTTGAAACGGACGTGTGGAATGTGGAGCCCTCCATTGCTATGCAATCATGAGTAACGGTAGCGGGCTTTTTTACGTTATCACTACCGAATAGAAGTGGCATGCACTAACGCATGCGTGAACCGTCCTTAAGATACAATCATGGATTGCTTGGTATAGGAAAGTCTTGTGAGTACTGAGCAGGATCGCTGGCGCTGTAAGTTATTGAATCCTTGATTGGATGGTGTATCATACATGTGATCAGAGACTTTATAATACAGGTTGAGAAGTTCGCATGGCCGTGTGGCGTAATGGCAACGCGTCTGACTACGAATCAGGAGATTGCAGGTTCGACCCCTGTCTCGGTCAGCTTATGACAAGGTGGTGCCTATGATCGTGTACGAAATATCAAGAACTGTAAGTTTCCATTTTTTTTTACCGACCCTTACCCAACGGAGGGGAAGGGCGTTGATCTGGTAATTTACCATTACTCACCTATCACATGACAGGTGAGCTGAACTTCTGATTCTTTTTTGTGTTCGTGTTTTTACAGGTTTTCTTTATCAGGAGCTGAAAGTCATCAGTAAATGTTGGATGCATATGAGTGTACTTCGTAAATTGAATATATATGCTTAACTAGTCACATGACAGATAAGTTACCTCGACGAAAATCCCTCCGGCAAGAGGAGGTGACTTACCGGCAATTAATCACTAGTGTCATATGCTAATGCAATTCGCCATTGCCTACTAACGAGCTGAATAGGTTTTAAAAAAGTTTCTCTTCGTATTTTTACACGTTTTGATGCTGAATTCGGTGTGATGTTGGAACTACAAACTGCAATGAGATGTGTATAAGACGCCGGCCCATGACCATGGTGGATATCAAAATCGGGGCTTTCGGGCGCGTCTTGGCATCAATCACTGTTGACGCCATCATTAGTTCTAACATCCGAAATAATGAATTCGACTCCGGAAATATGGTAGCGAGAAGCCGCTTGGGACGATAATATTATAATAACAACGAACCGTTGTGCGATTTGTACAGAAGATTTTTCGTTTACCCAGTCAAAACAGCTGGGTCAGGGACTCTTAAATGAAATGCCTCACAAACCACCGAACTCTTATTGTGTATGCTGTCGGCACAGGGTAGTAGATATTGACGGTAATGCCCGGATCTATGTAATAGCGACTTATCGTTTTCTCCAATAAGTTCTCACCATCAGGGGAAACATAGCCTGGTGTCGATACCTTGGACGAAATTTGGGCACAAGAGATGTACCATTGAACACGATCTTGTTACTGATAAGACATATAATGAATCGCAGACATTGAAAGGTTTATTTAACTGACCTGTCCAATCGGAGCGAAATATTACCAGGAGGCACATAAGATCATCCCAGAGTTAAATAATATCTTCGGAGAGTAGAACTCATTTCACCGACAGGGATGTCCACAGGAAGCGTCGTAGTCAACTAACAAAGGCCGTAGTCCGTGAAAGTGGTGTGGTGTCCCATTCCGCAATATATTCGCGCAGTTGGTTAGAGTCCAGACCCTGGATACCCGCAGAGAAAGACGAATTCCCTACCATGAACCAGTTCACACCCTACCCATCCCAAACCGCGGCGGGAATCGGAGCTTTATCTGGATAATTGCTGCTGGGCCTTGATGATAAAGTGTATTATCCGGAAACCTGATAGTACTTCCCGCAGTGACAGAGACCGTTTTGGTTGCAGGAGAAGGGTCGACGTTACGATGGCAGGTGATGCCGGGTGATTCGACATCTGTGACCGGGGTGTTGTGTTCTACGGCCGCTGGACTGCGGCGGGAGATGTGGCGCTCTTTGCAATATGGGTTGTCCATATATCCATGGCGATGTCGATAAAATTGAGAGACAGAAGGAAATCTATAGGACGTACAGTACGCAGAAACATTTTGGGAGAGGATGGCAAGTGATAAAAGGCTTGAGACAAACTTCATCGTCATGTTGTGATATACTAGTAGTTGAAACTTAGGTTGCCTTAAATACGCCTATAGTTCATTGTTCAGAGTATAAGCCGAAAGCTCTAATGACGGAGAAGCTACGGGAAATAAGATCTTTGTCTATGCCACGCGGACTATAGTCTTGTACACGCAGTCGGAGATATTGACATTTCACCGTTCGGGAACGAAAGTTGCTTTTGTGCAGCGCGAAGTTGGGTCTCAGAGAGCTCCGTAGAATCTCAATACTTGACTGACAATGAGCAAGAAAGGGATAACTATTCACATCCCCCACTCGCCAAAAAAAAGCGCAACTTATGGAAACTCATGAAAATTGCGACATTTCGAAACGGTTCATGACCCAGAAGCCTGGTATGAGAATTCTTCTCCCTGGTCTCCACAAGACTGCGGAAAATACCGTTCAAATGACGGTCGCTGAGTGACCACAAGACACTCTCACGGAGAAACCCTTTGTCGCCGTCCGTGATTGATACTGAATAATTTTCAGTAGGCACTCGGAGCGTTCCTACTTGATGAGGCAAGTATCGTATTTACTGAAAACTCGCACGATACTCGGCCACTGAATATCGCCAATCTACAGATGTTTCTTGCTTCCTGATCATCCACTAAAAATGGCAGGCCCTGGTACCTGAAGGACATTTAGGCGGTACCGAGCGCAAATAGAAAAGCGTTCCTAATAAGACGTAAAGGCGGGATCGCAGATGCTAACTCTGAATGATGGATCTAAATATAACGTATGTTTTTAGCGTGAGTACACGAAAAAATTTAACAACTAATCAGTACGAGAAAGACACCCTGGAATGGAGACCATCGCTGGAGAGGTAGATTCTCCGCCATTAACCTTGATTTGGACGCAAAAATGGAGAACTGGGGGGTGAAAGGAATGTGTAGTTCGATTGATCTATCCCAGGACAAAATTGAATCGAGTCTAGGCTCAATAATAGACCATGCCGTATCCAGGTAACCAATCTAGCGAGATACCAGACATCGTGTATTTCAGTGTGAAAAGATCCGCAAATAATCTACGCACCTCTCAAGCCAGAATATCTGATGGAATAGTGGTCTTAAGTTGTAACCGTGTAATAATACGTCAACGACAAGAGAGTAAAAGTAGCGCACCATTCTGCTATCATATCGGATGATCAATGTCGAGCTTCTTCTTCCCGCTGGATGCCTGCGGCATGGCTTGTACCACCTCTCCCCACACCCATCCCACCCCAATCTGCCACAGGAGGTCCTGAGGCCTATCCTAAATATATAGCGGCAGATGATAAATACCATCGTAATTGAATCCAAGAGTGCTCCCGGCGCGACGGGAACAGTTGTTCTTGGGGGAGTAAGATTCACATTGCAAAAAATGTCCGGAGATGTGACGTCTAGCACGGGACCGTTCCTCAACGGCATACCTGGAACAAGTTGTGCTATTGTGCTATTACGCCATTCCAGATATCTAGGAAAATAGATGGATCAGAGATGGATGGGCAGTGAAAAAAGAGGAGAACAGAGAGAAATAAAACTGCGGCGAGCTCCATGTTGAGCGGATATTGACTAAGAAATTTGTGTTCTTCCATGTATAGTGTCAATCTGAATGAAGGGATGTAAGCGATTGCATACTTAGAATGCGTACCAGCGATAATAAGGAGTCGTCTTCACATTCAGCTGCATAGGGTGTCAAGTGACATAGATAATTCGTCGATAATATGGGCTGTCCTGAGAAAATAAGAGCAACTGTAGCTGGTCGTCGAGTACCATTTCCCGGAGACTATAATAGATCCGGTCCGAGTCGTCGGATAATATCCTGTAGGTCAGGACTATGGCCCGACGGCATTTTTGCCGAGAAACAGCAAGAGGCACCGAAGAAATTCCAGAAAAGCAGCATACTAGATGTTCAGTCACAGAAACTGTCGCCCATATCTCGGGACGTAGTACATTGAATAGAAACAGGGTGAATTGGCCACCTCTGCTAGTACAGCTTAGGTAAATAAGTGTAAAACTAATCTACCTCGGTAGCTTGTTAGTTGTAAAAGTAAAGGTAATGAAGGAAATTGTCACTTGTGATTATATAAGTAAGAAAGACGGCAAGGATATAGATTTCAAGTTGGCTTTTCTTTTGGTGTGAGCTGGAAGTACGCTCTGCTTGTACTCTGCTCAGATCCTCCCGGCTAAACGGATGCATGCGTTGTGCCATGTATGAGAGATACGAGTTAAGACGAAAGCGGAGACGGAGATCCGGCCCGAAGTATAAGGCTTAGTCAGGCTTGGCACGTGGGATGTACGGGTTCAAGTCAGGCCAACTGTCACCAGCACCTTTCCTATCGTTACCATCACCCACACCCCCAGTATCAGTGTCTTATTATCCTGTCTCATGGCTAGGAGACAGCACAATCTCTGTTTCTGGAATGCAAGCAGCAATCTGGATCGCCGCTACTTGCGTTGCTCGACAAGTTCGCATCGTTCGTTGGCGTATATATTGATTTCGTATTCAGATTAGTTCTGATATTGGGCATATACAGGATTGAGCAACCTGTATGGTGAAGTGACGAACTAAAGCAACAGCTGGTGTTCATTGAGGTTCGTCTACCATTCATGGAATATCCGCGTACTTATTCAGAACTGTAGATTTCGCTTACTAATTTAGTATGGCATTTTGAGCGCGATTTTGCTTGGAAGAAGATCATCGTTAATAAGAAAAAAACGCCTTGTCAAACACTGATTTACGCGACGGTCAGCTCGACGAGACGCGATGCATGCGATTCATCCAAACCGTTGCTCTTTCACGCGTATCAAATCACCCCAGCGACATTGCTATTCATTTATGTCCAGGCATCGAATGTATCTTAAAGAGACCAAGTAGTACGTATTTTGTCCTGTGTCCGCATAAGATTATCAAATTTGACATTGTCAGTAGAGTCGTTGGTTCCACCCTGCACCCTTATATTAAGCAGTAATGAATGATGATTACAAGATAAAGGTTCTACTATATCGTCTTTCCCTCTATCATACAACAACCCCCCTTTTCTCGAGATTAAGAATTAAAAGCAATCAAACCATTCATGCTTTGCCCAACATTCTCTTGCCTTCTACGATTTTGCTCTCATTATTTCCTAACTTTCCCGAAAGGACCTTGACCTCGCCTTTAACCCTGTCCATGAATTTCCGCTTCTTCCCAACGCTTCCACTACTACCGCTGCTGTTAGAGAACTGAGGCCTAACAACGGACCTCTCGACAAACTTTGAGCCACAGGAACTCGTGTTGTGGCCAGAGTCAGCAACCTTCAATTCGTCACTTGATAGGACAGGCGGTAAAGGTGCCATTTCCTTTAAAGACAACTAAGTGCTCATACTCCCTTAGATATGGTCGACATACAGATGGGAGCGACCAGTCTAGCAATGCATCCACTTTGTTCTGTTCGTGAAGAGGTGGCGTTGTGTTCACTTGTCTGATATCTGGTGGAGACACGGGATAGCCAGGCTATCATACATCAGCACACTATGGAATGCGCTCCTTACGACCATGACGTTACCTCTTCTTCCGGCCTCTTATGGAGCGTCTCGTTTCTCTTTTTAGGCAGCATTGCGACGTTTTCCTCTGAAGGAGGTCCAGGAAGGTCACCCATGCCTCCTGCTTCCATCGCGGTTGGTGTAGTGGTGGGCGGTATAGCTGTCTGGCTGCCGTTTCCTGGTTGTGTCACCGTACTTAACTCGGAGATAGATAGGTCCCTCCACGTTGACAAATCCGATGTAGGATTCGTAGAAGGAGTTAGTATGGACGTGTCGATAGTTGGCCCGGCGCCGCCATCCTTCGTTTTCTTGATACGCTCATCGCTATCAGGGGCTGCAGGGGCCTCCTTACCAGAATCTTCTGAAGCACTACCTGCTGAATTTGATTCAGTTGAAAAAGCTGTCAAATATCGCACCTGCCCGGATGAAATACGATACTCACGGAAATACGAGACCACCGCCTGGGGTAAATACTGCTTTTCCGTTCCTGTGGCATTACACAGCACTTTCCCAACATCTTCTTGGCCCAGCATATACTGCTTCGCTGTCTCTAGGATTCCTTCTCCCCCAGCTCCTTCAGCAACTTGCTCTTCCGATCCTCCAGGATACGCTCCCGGAAAATCATGGCTTGATGTCGACACTGCAGACAACAGTGTTGGAGTCAGGGACTTCGGCGATGTCAATTCTGACATCGTCTCGTCGGCCCATTCATGTGACGGCGTTTGGGTACTGACAATGAGTGGGATTTGTGTGGCGGTATTATTCATGTATGATGGTGGTGGTGATGTCCCAGCCCTTCCAGTTTTATAGGACCTCCTCCCGGCGCAACTTTAGTGGCGAAATGACGTCGATGCGCATGATGTCATCTTGGTGGCCATCGGAACAGCCGTATTTGGATGTTGACGTCGAACCCAGAGGCTCAGCGAGATCTGAGGTAGCTGCGGTCCTTGGCTTATGTGTTGGAGCGCGAAGTTGACGTTGTAGAGAGCAATTTAGGTCAGAGCATCCGCCGGGATGGCTAAAGCAGACCAAAAAACGATATCAAGCCCCCAAGCCAAGCGTTCCACCAAATGAACGAAAAGGATCTCCCGCATTGTACTAGGTGAGCTCTACGACATGTCCCCCTCGACAATACCACTCACTAAAGCCGAAGATGCAGCTTTGTCTCCCCAGCAACGGCGAGGAGGCCATCAATTGCTCTAGGAACTACCTTTCAATGATGTGCCAGGCTTAGGAAGGAGTATTGAAGATATTCTTCACCAAGCTGACAATACCACAGGTCGCTCGGCATATCCGTGCCCGCATCTTCGTCTTCCGCCCTTGCTCGCGCATTCGAAAGCGTGTGTATACATTTCTGGCGGTTCCCATTTGACATTAGACGTCGTCACAGGCTCGAACCTGAAGGCTACACTACCATCGTCCCTCCGGCACAGCTGTGGATCACGTCGCGGTCATTTCGCCTAGGCTGCAAATCCACTGGTCTCCCTAGTTCAATTCTGGTGCCCTGTCCCAGACTCATACGACAGACTCAAGATGGCATTCCATGGCCAGATCATGTTTCGTTTTTTCTTTCCCTCAGTCCAAAGTCTCTCGTCGAACAGATACCTTGACGTACTACTGTTGTTCGATGTGTGATCCATAGAGCGGCCGATCTTTATCTTGACGTTGGACGGAAGGAAGGGCTCTCTCAATTGGGAAGGAATACGTCTTGGAAGGTCAGGAGAGAGCATAGACTTGTGGTCCAAATGCTCACCGTCTGAATAGCCGCCCCTTCCTTTTCCACCTTCGATTGTCAAATCAAGCACATCTCGGAAGACGGCCATTCTTCCACGGATGTCTGCTCGAGGCCACATTGCCCGTTCTCAGGTTCTACTGTATGCGGAACGAAGACACTATTCTATCTTCATTGGCGTCTTTAAACCTAGACGCCAGACTGGACTCAAGATGTATGGCCGTGTGGCGTAATGGCAACGCGTCTGACTACGAATCAGGAGATTGCAGGTTCGACCCCTGTCTCGGTCATTGCTCGTTTACATTCTTCTTTTGTTTCCGCGTTCCCTTAGCAGTAGGGTTGACCGTAAACCTCCAGTGGGGTTCAGTCACCGTTTTATTCCGAGGGGAGGGGGGGTGACTGTTACTTACCTTACCACGTGCCAAATAACATGACTGACGCGTGGTAGTGGCGGATTTTTTCGACTCTCTTTGTCTTCGTGTACCTCGTTGATCGCTGTTCTACCAGGGATTCCAGAATATCCGAGTCGCTCGTGTGTTGGTCCCGTTATGAGGAAGGATAGACTTTAGCATGACCGGAAGAGCTAGATGACCACGACGTATATTTGTCGAAAACTCATGTTTTACACTGGCAGTCTGGATCAAAGCTGTTGAGTCTTCGACTTACCCCACATTATAATTCCTTACGACAAGACTCCTCGTAACATACTTTCTGCATTTCCTGAGAGCATTCTCCTTGCGGCCAGCAGCGATATAAATTATGACATTGAGTTGATCTGCTTGATGACTTTTTTTTTGTATTTTTCGCCCCCCTCACGCACGAAGGGCCTTATCCCAGCCCAGTACCACCGCCTGATTAGAAGAAATACGTCAGCCCTATTCGCCATGGCAACCCTCGGTCAACTACACCTCAATGCGCTTAGTATGGGCTCCGAAAGGACGTCCCGCACTTCACACATCGACTTCACGAATAATCTGGCAAGTACCACACGAGAAAGAAAGACTGTAAGAGCCGGATGAGCGCGTGACAACTTGCCAAGCTGGTGAAAAAGGGAATCCCGCTGGCATATCTGACAATTTCGTCATTCAAAGATTATCGATGTTATTGGATCACCCCCCCTCCCCAAAGTCCCGCCCTGCTGAAGTAGCTTGTTCGGTTTTGCGCTCTCTAGGCCGCCCCTGTTGCTCCAAGAATAGAAGAGAAAGGGGGGAATCGGAAGCGAAGCACAACTGGTGACAGCAGATCTCTGCTGCGCCGAGCAAGATCCATTGAGTCGGTCAATCTGTGGGGCTGCAATTACGGGATTCATAATTCATTCCTTGGCGATCAACGTCCGCGCATTCAAAAGGCTATCACCCGATACGCGGTCTCGTCTCGTATCCCACGAGGGGCCCGATTATCGTACTACACACAGTTAACAGTTATCGTGAAAGCCATAAAAAGTTCATTTAACGAGTCGTATACACATGCCCACGCACGGCCCAGGAGCGGGAGCATCACACCTCTTCCACGGCCCTCCTCTTAGCGGTCGAGGGTGGGTCGGCGGCGGCGGGCGGATGCAGGACAGGAACTTCGGCGGTGCCCAGTTCAATCTGTGGTATCTGCCCCGCCTTCTGCTCATCTTTCGGTGACGGCATGGCGATAAACATAGATATGCGTAGCGGTCCGGGAGGAATGGTCTGCGCGACGGGACCATGGGGAGGGGACGACGACGACGACTTGATGAGTGCCCAGATACGGGCAGGCGGGGGAGTTGGAAGGGGGAGGTCTTGGGTGTATGAGACGGCAAAAGGCTATGAAAAGATACGTGTGAGCCAATAATAGAACCCGGCAAATTATATAAGATGGGGAGGGGGGGAGGGGGGGGGCTCGCACTTTGCATGTTTCCCAGTCGTGGTGTTCGTTGCCGGCATTCAACGTTGCTTCGTACATGACGGGCTTTGGGGGCTTCCCATTAGGCGGTATCCAAGTGCCGTTCCGGATGGCTTCCTCCATCATGCGTCGTTGGCGTCGACGACGCATGATGGTGCGAGCCACGATGGTTGCTGAGATGGCGAGCAACAGTAAGAGCACTCCTGTTGATGTTGAATTGCTGGGTTGGTGATTGATTATAGCAATATAACGCACCTAAGAACGTATACACTAGTCTGATCATCATTTAGGTTTCCAATCATCTTAAGGAGGACTTACAGTACACGGTCGCAGATGTTCCCCCGCCCCGATTTCCATTTCCACCAAGGCCGTCGTTATTCCCATCCAGACCGCCGCCATTGGGACCCTGTCTTCTAGTGGGTCTCGGGCCGAAATCCGAGAATGTTGATGAAGGTGAGAAGGGCGGGGTGAAGAGCTCGATAGTGCTCGTCGTAACAGAGGACATGGTAGTGCGAAGCCAGGATGTTCAGTGCCTGTTGACCCACATACGAGATATATCGTTTCATGAGATGGGGATTCATCGATGGAGATAATGTGGGCTTACTATTTGGCAGTACTTAGCAACTCACTGAGACGCAGCATGATTGATGGACCCGAAACACGGACTTGAGAAAGATGGATATCGAGTCAAAGGTCCGTGTCGTGGAAGTCTTGACGATTGTCTCTCGAAGTTCACGGTTTTCGTGTTTATTTCAAAAGTCGCCAAGTCGCAAAAGAGAAAGCGGAAACGAATTGCATCAACATTGATGCAATGTTCCGTAATAAGACGCCACACTATTTAAACCTCGTACTAAACAATTGATATTGAACGAGATTCGGACGGGAGCTATGTCTTGCGCAGCAGCACCTAGCGTGGAATATTATCACAAGAATCCAAACGAAAGCAAAACTACATACTATAAGTCTTCACAAAGAACTATTAATGGCCTAGCCCATGCAGTCTTGAGCGTAACCGGTAGCAACCTGAAAAGGCGTGTCTTTGACAGTTTTCACATCATGCGGCTTCGAAATGTTCGTCACAAGGGCTACCTTGCAGGAGGTGGCTAAGGGCGAAGTATTCAAACCAAATACGTAGGACCTCATCATGGCTGAGACGTAAAATAGCCACAAAGCGCAGGGGGGGAATATAGCCCTTCAGCACTACGACGCTGTGTGCCTTCAAGTTCAATTACCAGGATCTGACAAACGGAGGCAAATCACTGACCAAACGTCCAAATATGGCGGCTAGGAGAGCAGGGTACTGTTTCATCATGTCGCTTACATCCAAGCAGGTGATTTTGGAGGGCAGCAAACGCGAAACGATAAGTACGGCCTTTGACGCTAAGGTACAGGATTCGGCATTGTCCGAGAATCTCTGACGATGATGATTCTGGGTCTCATCGTAGATGGTAGTGCGATATGGGATTTACGCTTTTCTTGCCGTTGCCTGACTCCCTCTGCATTGGACCGCTAACTGCCGTAGTACACTTGATGTGGTGTTGAATCTTAACCAAGCGCTACGATAGAGTGAGCATAGAAGAAACTGAAAATGGAAAGTAGACGATCACCTGTACAATGGAAATCCACGCTCAAAAGCCATTCTCTGGAACCTTGCCCAGCGTCTCTTCCCTCAGGCTCGAAGAAAGTAGTTCTGGTATCATTCGACCACCTGTTGATCGATGGCATGTTCCCCCGCGTAGCACAGGCATCTGAGCTTTTCCAAGAGCATTCCCAGGCTCGAATGGCTCGTTCTCGATGGCATAATGCTGCCTTAAAAGGCAGTTTTTCCGTGATTCGAGGCACCACGACCCGTGTCTGGGACGACGTGGGTTGTATCCACCTAAGCGAGCTGATGTTATGTCCGGACCAAACACTCCTACAAGGCTCGCGTCGCAGTCGTCTACAACATGTATGACTGACTATACGGCACGGAAGAGATAGTTGGCGCGGCAGTCGAATCTCTCGTGAGATTGGATATGAGTTGCGCCTACGGAGTCGTCGGTTAGTGCTATGTCCCACGGCTGGACGAGCTCTGCTGACCTTACAGCCTAGACAGGACAGAAACCGGGGCTTAATCCCCCAAAATTCATTCCTATTCCTCAGGTCGGAAATGCTCCAAGACTACAGCGGCCTCCGCCTCCCGGCCGGTCTCTGTACTTGAATGGTCAAGCAGCTTTCACCTCCGTCTCCCATCGAGAGATGATTACCATTTCGCTCATGATCGATTCACGGTACTGTGACATCGGCGCTATCGCTCCCATCGAATTTGGAAAACACTGGATAGCTATCCTTCAGAGTCCATGGGCCGACGCCCAATTTCCGTTGCTTCCATTATGATTTGAATGCGGTAGTAAAGGAGCTGCTGCTGGATTGTTTTCCGTCAGAAACGTTGGTTATTGATTGAGCCAAAGTCAAGGGACCTATTATATCGTTCATTTTAGCACAGTCGTAGAATGTACGGCTGTCTTACATTTTCATCGAATACGATAACGTTGTAACGGGTGTCCTATACCGCGATCTGCACCTAATCCCATGAGCACGTAATTGTCCCTGCCAAGGCCTTTTTGTGGGTTGAACGGGTTTCAGGGTCCCCGAATGCCAAATTTTAGTTGGTGTCTACCACAATCAGAATCTTCAGAAAGCTGCTACTGGATGGTTTTTCATCGCTAAAGAAAGGGAGAGAAGTTGGCCATGACAATCTGCGAGAACATGTTAATGATTGTAAAGAGTGATATGCCGCCTTCTGCGCACCTTAGATGGATGCAGAAAAACTTGCCGCACTCCATGACAATAAGAATGTCTATTCCAGTTGTCAGGGTCTCTGCTGTAGTAGTAGTATGCGCCGACTATTGAACAAGTGAGAATGCTCGAGCCAGAGATGCTGTTACGAATATAAAATATCCGTCAAATGAAGGAAAGCATAGATGGTAACACGATGAAGGAACATTCAAACTCCGACATGACATAGCGCCACCAACGCGCTTGCCTTGATTTGGCCTCGATCCCTATGGTACCCGGTGTTTTATTTTATACACGGTAACGGTGAGTGAACACAACTTTGTGGGGGGGTACTTGGAGACGAGTTTTTCGGGGATCTCGGAACCCCTGGGATGCTCTAAAAGTTAGATATGCGCTTCGTGATAACAAAAATGCTCCAGCCGTTATCTTCCATTCCAACGCCAGAAATAGCATCGGACGCAGATCAGATGAGCCAGTTGATCATATTTGATCATATTTGTATTGTTTCCTTCCGGTATTGGGGGAACATATAGGAACAGGATCTACATCTAGGCTTGCTGTATGTTTCATCAATGCTTTACTCTTCTCATTCAAAATTTTCGATGTCCAGGCCCTCTTTCAAGCGCTGTTTCCTATCTCCCATGACAATCAGAACGGAAGTTCCTCCATTTTTAGTAGCCCCAGACAAGTACCGGCCTTTCTTCTCGACTACAAACGATGTCACGAGCGTAGGTTTCAACTTCTTCCGTAACTTCCGGCCAAATAGCCCAATAGCGGATGTATTTTTCTCACGTAAACACGATCGAGGTCGCCGTCGGAGCATTTCATCAACTCGGAGTCGCCCGGGCCCTACTATCCAGTACTATCCTTTCCCAGGTTCGCCAAGGTGACTGTATTTCTCACAAATGCCGTGTATGATTTGAAGGACAGTTGGAATGATGATGATGAGGCCTTTATGTGTCACAGATGCAAATCAAAAGAGTCAAATAAGGGAAAAAATTACCAGATAAGATTATATATGTGATCCGAGGCCTTGTGATGTCAGTGGGGTGGCCCACCGGCGGCTTATTATTGACGTCCCACGACACCTCTTCTTTGTTCTTCACCACCATTTGGACCCGTCCCAGGGTGGCTACCGGGCCCATTTCCCTTGTTCACCTGGTTGGTGATCCCTTGTTCTTTCGTGCGGTACTTTCACTTGGTAAGCAGGATCCCGATGTCTTCCTGAAAGACCTCACAATTGACAACTTCACAGCTTTACTGCACTAAACTTCTTGTTTTTGGCCTACCATGTCTTCTTCTCCAGGTGGTACTGGGGGTCCAGTTTTGGCATCGCCGTCTACGTCTACATCGGTACCACCTTTCACAGCTTCGTCAACATGGACAGACCCATTCAGCTCAACGTCCAGCGACCAAGGGACTAGCACCACTAGCAGCAGCAGTGATAGTCTTGGGGCTGGGTCGGGGAACGATGGTGGCAGCCTGAATTCATCTGCGTCGTTGTATCGTACGTGTGCTCACACGATGGCTGTTGTCATGTTACTGATCAGATTCATATAGTATACACTTTCCTAGGTTCGTTGCCTTTTCTTCCCTGCACCTGTCGAATACCATACTTAATTCCCTCTTCAGCAACACTCATATTGCTGCTCGGCGTTTCAGCAGCGATCGTGTTTCGGTCTCTGATTCTTCGAAGGCGCCACAGACGCATGGTCAATGAAGCCATTCTAAATGGCACTTGGATCCCACCTGCCAGCAGGCGGGGCATGCGCTTTGACCCTTCTCAAAAACCTATCATGTATGAAGCAGCCATGAACATCGAAAAGAACCATCATGATTGGGAAGCATGCAAGGTACGACCCCTGTGTTAATTATACCCTTTTTCTAATATCGAGGGCGAAACACAGCCTTTTTCTGTATCATACACGGTCGCTGCCTCGAAACGTACACCGCCTCTGGTGCCTCCTCCCCTACAGCAGGACAACTCTGCTCGGGCTCGCTTTCACCGGATATGGTCGCACGTTGACGCCTCTCCGCTCCCACCACCCCTTGCATCCCCAGCGCTGGACGCACCTCTACTCCCTGATCCTTCGGGCGGACCATTGCGGCTGTCCGTCCTTGTCGCGATGCCATCGCAGCATCACCAGGAGGGGCTGCCGCATCTCGAGTTTGGCACGACAGATATCCCTGTTGCATATCCCGCAGGTGAAGATGACGCGAGCCCGAATGCGGGGAACAATACCAAGAGTATCAACAGTTCGGCGGAAGATAACGTGTAGGATATGACAAGATACGGTTCTTGTACTTTACATTACATTACTTTCAGCTAATGACACTGGTGCCCACGGCTTGACTGGCCGCTATGCCCGAACGGGTTAGCTCATCATTGGTAACAACGGGCGGTCTCGGTGTAGCGATCTTGTCGGCGTTGTCCGTGAACCCTGATCTGCAAGAAACGAGTATAGAAGTATTCTTGTCTGAAACTGATTCCAGAAGATTCATTAAAGCAGCGGGAAAGAGATCAACATAGCTTGCCAACTGATTGTTTGTTTTGGCAAGGTATGCTGTTACAAGGATATGTTTTTCTTAGCTATATCGTCAGTATGGGTCCACAAATCATTGACCCACACCTATGTGAATTTTACCGAGTTAGCTAATGGTGGTAATCTGAAATGGTCGCAACGCAGAGTCAACCAAGATATCTCTTTGTATTGGACCTTTAGCAGGCTTCTTCTAGTAATAATAGCCTATCGACTGATTGGTCTTTTAGGTCACTAACTCTTCATATGCCACATATATTCACTTAAATGCCAACTGTACCAATCATTGTGGGCTACCAAAAGTTTGGACATTATTTTTAGTGTGGTATGGAAGTTGCAGACTATGTTATCAGTGATAGAAGGTATGAGGTGCATCCTTTCCTGTCATTTGCAGCTCATACAGTTACTTCTTTAAGCTTATTTTTATACCTACCAACATTGCTACTTCTCCTGAATTGCAAAATGTCTACATGGCTTGGTATCATCTTTTATAGGCTTGCAAAGTTGGCAGGCCTGGTGAGAAAGGATGATTGGACAGGCCTTTGGTAGGCCATCATCAGAGTGACCAACTATTTCACTCAAGTTATCTTCCAAATTGTGAAGCTGTTCCAGAGTGATGTAATTGCCTAAGATAGAGCACACTTTTGATAATTTCAATCAAGATAGTTAATTTCTGATTTTTAAATATAAAATAAAAGTCACTTGTTTTGTAAAATAGCAATAATAAAAATTGAATTTGCCTTATCTATTGCAGACATTGTCTCTGAGATCATAGTATCTTATATAGTGAGAACAAATATATGGAAATACTGGGTATTGATGTAACAGGTGTATAACTGGAGCATACCAGTCTTGAATTCCATAGGCATATCTTCAGGTGAAGTATGTTGTTTAAGAATATCCATTTGTATACTTTTAGCTTCTCTTTTTGATTGTCACTTGTTTCTACTTATCATATATGTACATGCCTTCTGCTGTTACTTGATCACTTATATAGCCTGGCCATAGATACTCATATACCTCAGTCATTTTGCCTATGCTGTGTCTGACTGAGACTATTACTTATATTCTTCTGCCAATAGATTATGGGCTCCACTTCCTAAAACTCAATCAAGAAGAATACACAGTGAGATTTCAACTCAATCTACCACTCTAACTACAATACCACCCTCCCATACCATTATTCTCACTATCATTCTCATATCTCTCTTCCAATACCAGACTGCTTGTAGCCTCTAATCAGCAGACTAGACTTTAGTCTGTGAAAAAAAGTTAACAAAAACACTATCAACCTCTAGAGCCTGAGTTCTCTGATCTCTCTGAGCAAATACAGCTCATGATATACTGCACTATGAGTTTTTTGTTTTTTTCTGCACACAACAAAATACAGGATTGAGGATGGATATCAAATTGCTTTTGTGAGACCAGAGGTCCATGCTAAGTCTCAGCAGCAAAGGGATCATCAGTTATATGTTTCAGGCTCTTAGCAGCACTGTAGACATCAAACTGCCTTCACTCAAATATGAGCCCACTACTGAGACCAGCCCATCCACATCACACTCTACAATGCCAGACATAGCATCTGGAAACCACTCCTTGACATTATGCCAGACAATGTCTAAGCTATTACACAAATAAATATCAAAGATGCTTTTGCATTCTCAAAGAATGTCATTCAGATGTTCCAGATGAATAGACTTGATGAGAAGAGCAAGAGAGGGTCTTTGATCTTCACAGAAGCCACAGCAAGTATTAGAGAGAACATCATCATCAGTATATTCTCCACTGGGAGATATACTTTGAGAGCATTATTGCAGAGTCTGACAAAAGAGTTCAGCAAGCAGAATATCTCTGTATCTCACATAAGTATTGTCTCCTTTCCTGTAGCTGATTGTATTGTAGAGACTGAATATATGCTGTAGGCAATCTGTTATGATTTTTCCACATTTTTATCTTTTATTTAAGGGACTGACCTCTATCTTTGCTTAGTCAGAGTGCTTGGCCAGTGCTTAGGATTGTGAGACCAGGCTTAGTCATTATAACAACATCTAGTCAGTCATTGTCCTTTGACATGACAGTTACTGCTTGACAACAGACAATACCTTTTTGTAGGTAGCTTAATGACACTAGACAAAATGCTTTATAATGCTAGGACATATAATTAGATAGTTATATTTTTAAATGGATGATGACTAGTATATAAGTAGTATAGCTCTCACTGTAGTATTCTCAGCTTCAAGCTAAAGTTTATTTCTTTACCATCTTATCTCAAGCCAATCTAAAGGCCTTGCAATACAGAACCATATAATACATCAAGTGGACTCTGACATCATTGCCTGAAGTGTGAGGCAGTGTCAGTTTATCATGTGTTTAGGTCACATGTCATTTGAGCTTAACAATTAGCTTGAAGCTTCTAGCTTTCCTTTCTCAAGCCCAATCATGCTGAGAAACTGAATGCCTCCTGCTATCAACTCTGCTGATTTAAACTTCACTCACAAGTTCTTCAAACTCCTCACTTCTATCATTGGAACTTTGTTAGAATTATTGGTAATCATACAGCTATGCCATGAATGCCAATCAATCACTGCCTGGGCTATCTGTCATTATCAAGAATTTCAGCATATTTGACATATTCTATAAAATATCATCTCTGACCTCCTCCTCCACAACATCCCTCTCTCTGTCCAACAGTCCTTCCAGCCCACAGAAGGAACTGTATTTGAAACCAACCCTGAAGATGTGCCTATGCAGCATCCTGAGAAAGAAACACTAATACCTGCTCAGATCTCTGATGGCAATCATTCAAAATGATAGCAACCCTTGGGCTACAGGATTTTGAAGACCAAGGTCTGATATGCTTATTCCACATGTCAAGTGAGTGGACATTTCTAGCAATGTCCATATGACAAAGGCCACTCTCTCAACTGTACTCTCTGAGTCCAGCATTGGATGCCATGCCAGAGACTCCTTTGATGTCATTCAGGTGACTCCAAGGAGTGGAAGTACCTTCTCCAATAATAGACATGAGTCCTTATATGCCACTCTGGCAGGAAGCAGAGAAAGCTTCTCTGCAGAGTTATATGTCAGAAACCAGAGCACTGATAACAAGGGAGGAAGAACAGGCATTGTCAGGATTGATAATGTATTCTTTGCAGATGACAGTGATGAGGGGTGATACTAGTGAGAGGCTGCCAGAGTATTTGATTGGATGGAATGCTGTGCAGCTCACAGAGCTGGCCACATATGAATGCCACCATAACCAGCTGACCCCATTGACCTGGTCCTCTCCCATGAGAATGAAGTACAATGCACTAAGTCCCTTACTGAGTACCTCACAGAGCAGACACACATCAAGTATGAAGAAGCTAGAGAAAGCACCCTCTTCAGATGCTATCTCTGAAACAGAGAAGCTGCAAAGTGGAGAATGGGCTCTGAGAGTCTCTATACTAGCATCTCTAAGATTGAATACAAATATAGTGCTTCTGACTCTCTATTCTGGGAGCCCAGCATCTCTGCTCCCTCTGAGCTCAACCTATGAGTGATACCTCCTAAGGGTGTTGTCCATATAGATGATGTCCACTGGTGAGCATCACTTGACCTTGATGACAACTGCCTGCTATCCTATAGGACAGATTCAATTACTGACACTGATGATATACTAAGCTAAGAGAGATCTATGAAGCATGAGAGGAGATCTCAGGAGTGATGATAAGCATATTGACTTCACCAGAGATCTCAAGCAGATCCTGGATGAGTGTATCACAATGCTCTTTCTTTGACCCTGCTGAGCAGAAGAGTGCAGAAGGCACACCAGAAGAAGTTTTTATAGCTGTACCAGGAAGATATGGCCACTTTATGAATGGATGACACCTGGTTGGTGTTGCCCATGGGACAAAGGTACACCACCACTGATAGAATCAAGCATGTGGATATTCTCTAATATGTGGCCACCAAGCAGACTATTTTTATTTATAACAGAAAATATTTAAGATTTCAACTAGCATCATTATTAGCATATAAGTCCAAGTTTGATATTAGATCAATGCTGTAGATGCTAAGCATTGCATCCAGTTGAGCTGTTTATATGGCACCCTCAATCTGAATGACCTCCTCTTGGTATACATTCATCACTTCTGCCATCTGCAGTATGGCATCTTGGCTCACCTAAAGCTGACTCAGGCTAAGAGACTTCCACCAGAACCTATGGGCACAGCTGATGTGCTGACCCTTTGCTAGACAACCTTTGTCTGATGAAGCCAAAGGAAGCAGAAAGGTCTCTGAAGACACAGAGAGTGATCCAGAAGCAGTAGAATTGGAGTTCACTATCAAGAACAGGTGCATTGTATATAAGAAGGCACAGCTATCAGGAAGTCCTATTGCCAATAATGGCTCTCTCCATTCATTCTCAGATCCCCTGATAATCTGGAATGTTCTGCCTTTTGGCAGAATCCTGAACCTGATGACCATGCTGGCAGCTGATGCAGCAGTCATCAATTGTAGACCTGATCTTCTATGGAAATCCTGCTTATTCAAAGGGGTCTCCAGTGACATTAATCACTTTCTCATTGACTGTGATCAATACTTTCAAGTGTACACACCCTTCTTCATGCTTGATATGTATAAAGTCAGGTTCACTATTATGTACCTTAAGGACAAGGCTAAAACATGGTGGGTACTTTTTGCCTCCACATTCTGGTCAACTATGCAGCAGCATCACTGGTATCTCTCATGGCTGGTGTTTAAACAGATAGTGATTGACAAATTCACCGACTCTACCATCCAGAAGATACACAAACAAAAGATGAAGGAGTACAAGATGGGCAACAAACTAGCCACTAAGTACTTTGACAAGCTGGAGTGACTCAGCAAGCTTGCTGGAGTCTACAATGATATCACAGACACTGGATGAATGGTCAAGTACATGAAGATAGGAGCCCTGCCTTCCTATCTAAAGATCATCTCAGACATCAGCCATGGCATCCTGAAGGGATACAATGCATGAAAGGAATGGATCATCACCATGTACAGAGAATGACAGTAACAAAAAGCTGAGTCAACAACTCTGTTCTTATCAGGACAGGGAACAAAGAATACCCCCTCCAGTTTGAACATGTCTGTCAAGCCTAGCAGCTCAATCTCAACTTCCTCATACAGCAAAAAAAAAACTGGTATGAGCATGATATTTACCAGAATGGATAAGCCTATAGATGTGGATTGACTCAAAAAGAAGGGTAAGTGCTTTAATTGTGGCCAGAAGGGCTATATGGCACAGGACTATCTGTGGAAGAAGAACAAGCATACTCAGGAGGACCTCTGGGCACTAATCACTGAGTTGCAGAAGGAAGAGGAAAACCTTGGATCAGAAATGAAGGTCAAGGAGGTAAAAAGCCAGGCCAAGCAGTGAGCAATTCTGCTGACAAGGCCAGAACAAAGAGTAGTGTGTCACAAGCAGACACTGGACAGACTGATTTTATCTCTGTAGTATCACCTATATCTAAATTATGCATGCATTTGAATATATTTGACTCTACCACTCAAATCCAAGAATCACCTAAGAAAGAAACTCAACTGTCTATAGGCTGAACAGAGGTAGTGAGCCCCACTAATTGGCTCAAGCCATTCAACACTGAATGGACTTGGCAAGCCATCAAGGACATGAAGGATAAAGCCACAGCAAAAGCTATGCTCAGGAACTGGGTTCACAAAATCCAAGCTGAAGAGATGGTAGACAAAGTGATAGAAGGAATGAAGAAGGCAGAACACTATTAAGCCCTGAAGTGGCTTGACAAACTCCAGAGACCATGGAAATTTATCTGGCAATCCAAAACCCCAGGCTGAGACCTCCTGGCCAAAGCCCAAATTGAGACACTCATGTCTCAAAGCACCTATGTGGTCACTGCATTAATCAACAGTGAGTGCACTAGCAGCTCCATCAATCATGCTTTCATCACCAAGCACAATCTTTCTACCCAGACTACAGCAGCTCCAATCCTGGTCTACAATGCAGATGGAACTAAGAACTAAGCTGGTTTGATTACTGAGTTCATCAAGCTCAGGCTCACAATTGGTAATCATTTTGAAAGAATCAACTTGGCTGTTACTGATCTGGAGATCAAGGAAATCTTTCTTGGTCATGACTAGCTAATTTAGTATAACCCACTGATCAACTGAAAGACCAGTCGAATCATATTTGCCTGATGCTAATGCTGGAAGATCCCATTCAAACTGCCTAATGAAGACTCTGAAGACCAGTGAGATGAGAAGATGGAGGACAGCAAGATGATTCTTGCCATGGATCTGCAGAAAGCCATTCATGTTCATGCTATGCACTATGCCAATAACTTAGCCATGAAAGCCAATGCAGAAAAAGAGAGCAAGATATTTGAAGAGATAGTGCCTGATTGGACATGAAACTATCAGGATCTGTTCAAAAAAAAGAGCTTTGACAAACTGCCTGATCTAAAACCATAGGATCATGGGATTGAGCTGATTCTAAACACTAATGCTAATTTGGACTGTAAGGTGTATCCACTTAGCAATAATGAGCAATAAGAGCTCAATCAGTTTCTGGAAGAGAACCTCTCCAGTGGATGAATTAGGCCATTGAAGTCTCTGATGGCCTCTCCTTTCTTCTTCATCAAGAAGAAAGATGGCAAACTCTGACTGGTACAGAATTACTGGAAGCTTAATGAGATGACAATTAAAAACTGTTATCTGCTTCTGCTGATCTCCAAATTAATAGACAAACTTCATGGTGCCCAGTACTACACTAAGTTAGATGTCTGTTGGGGTTACAATAATGTGTGTATCAAAGAAGGCAATGAATAGAAGGCCACTTTCTGCATTAACTGAGAGCTGTTCCAGCTCACAGTTATGTTCTTTGGCCTCACCAATTCACCAGCAACCTTCCAATAGATGATAAACAATATATTCAAGGACCTCATCACAACTGGAAAGATTATGATCTATTTGAATGACATTCTCATCATATCCAAGACCAAGCAGGAACACCAAGTGCTAGTACAATGAGTACTGACCCTTATGAGGAAACACCCACTATTTCTCAAGGCTGAGAAATGTAAATTTGAGGTGCTTGAGACCAAGTACCTCAGAGTCATTATCAGCAAAGGAAGCATCAGAATAGACTCTGTCAAAGTAGCAGGAGTGACCAAATGGCTGGAGCTGACCAAAAAGAAGGAATTACAATTCTTCCTCAGCTTCATGAACTTCTACTGATAGTTCATTCAGGACTACAGCAAGGTGATCCAACTAATGACTCAGCTGACTGGCAATGCACCATGGACCTAAGGCCTATCTCAACAGTCAGCATTTAATGACCTCAAGTGTCAACTAGCAGAAGATGTAATCTTGACTATTTCAATCCAAGACAGAAAGTTCCATGTTGAAGCCAACTCAAGCAAAGGTGCCATCAGCACTGTCCTCTCTCAAGAGCAAGAAGGTAAATGGCATCCAGTTGCATTCCTCTCCAAAGCACTAACCATTATAGAGCACAACTATGAAATATGTGATAAGGAGTTGCTCACTATAATGCTTGTCCTGGCTGAATGGCAACATTACTTAATTAGAGTGGTCCAGACCTTTGAGATCTAGACTAATCACCAGAATCTCTGGTACTTCTGAGTATCACAGAAGTTGAACTGCCAACAAGCTCAGTGGGTTATGGAACTATTGGAGTATGACTATACACTGCACCACAAAGCTGGTGCAGCCAACAAGAAAGCAGATTTGCTCAGCAGGAGAGCAGATCATGACCAAGGAGGAGATGACAATGAGGGAGTTGTGATTCTGAGACCAGAGCACTTTCATGCAATGATCATGCTGATGAAAGAGGAGATTCATGAATGCATCAAGAGTGCTACACAAGACACCTGCAAATGGAACCAATGCATAGCTCCGTCACTCAACCATGAGTGAGGGATGAAAAAGGAAGAAGAGATGATCTGCTATGACAGGTGGATCTATATTTCCAGAGACCAGACACTTTATAGTGAGATAATTGCTATCTGCCACAACCATGTGACTGCTGGACATCTGGGGATCACCAAAATGAAGGAATTAGTACTCCAGGAATATTGGTGGCCCAAAATAGGCCAAGATATAGAATGATACATCAAAGTATGTGAAACCTGTCAACAGGGCAAGTCCTTGACACAGACCTGTGCCACACCCTTCCACTCTAATGAGATCTCATCATCATCATAGACTCACATTTTAGTGGATATGATCATCAGATTACTGGATTACAATGACTATGATACAATTCTCATTATAGCTGATTGCTTCTCCAAAGCAATCATTCCAGTTGTGTGCTCTACTGAGCTAACTTCCAAAGGATGAGTGAAGGTCTTATGTGATAAAGTATATGCTAAATACAGTATACCTCAAGTCATTATTTCAGACAAGAGACCATAATTTGTATCCAAATTCTTGGATGATTTGTATCATCTCCTCAACATCAAGCATAATGCATTGACTGCCTATCATCCCCAGACAGACAGTCAGATAGAATGAATAAACTAAGAGGTGGAGAAATACCTCTGCCTCTTCATCAATTATCTGTTAGACTCAAGTGTCATGTGAACAAAAACATGTGATAGACAGAAGTCTCCTCACACTTTAGGAGATCAGCTGAATCCACTGATGCATATTTTGATCATTGTGTCACAAGATTTTAGGATTAGCTCAAGTATAAAATGGTGTAGAGTAAACTTTAGCTTGAAGCTGGAGATTACCAGCAAGAGTGAGCCTGTTTAAATACTGTTACAGTTCATAACTAATTATACTCCTTTCTATTATACATTGTCAAGTTCTTCATGCTCATTGTCCTTGGGTGTTGCTACTGTACATAAAAGCTTATTATATGTCATCAGGCAATGCTGTCATATCAAGAGACAATGATCAAACAGATTTATTGTGCTGACTAAGCCTGTCCTACAGCCTCAAGTGCTTGGTTTAGATGCTCTGACTAAGCATAAATAGGGGTCAAAGGTAAAAAATAAGAAATAAAGTGGAAAAATTATAACATTATCCACTTGTTAAGACCATCATTCTGATAGTTTAATTTAGAGATAATTTATAGTCTCAGATTGCATTAGTAGCATCCATCTGTTTTTTATTTACCCATTGGTTCAATTTTGGTCTGTACTCTTTCCAACTAACCAAGTAATCCACTGTCATTGTCATGCCACTATTTCTTACCTTAATTTTTCATAGTTTATAATTGAGTATCTGATCAATTTCATAGTGCTCCTCATCATTGATCAGATCAGATGGCAGTAGTAGAGGTCATTCTTGGTTAAAGAATATTGATGCAATATATAGTGTTAGTAGTGTCTCATTAAAGACATTATGGACCTTTCAGTTCATGAGTAATTGAAGTCAGTATGTAGAGATGCTGATTTTGGCCAGAACCAGAAAAGATCCCATTCATTTATCAGTCAGCTTTTGTTTAGGCTGAGATAGATGAAAATTAGTCATATCCAGCCACACTTTACTGTTGACTGAATACTCACATGCTGGATGACAATGTTTATCATATTGCTTTTTTATGATTATAGCAGTCTTCTTAAGGGCCACTTTTGTTTTATTATGGATTTTTGCCATTATAGTGTGTTGGAAATCCTTGGTGTTGTGCAGAGCAGACTCCAGGCTAGTAAGGCCAGATGGTATGAACTTATTATTCTGCAGCTTCTACAGAGCTTGTATTTATACTCTCCAGGCTTGTATCTAGAATTTACTACAACTTTCCTCTTTCTCTCAGACTTACTCATCAACTCTCAGCATGATGCTGGATTGCCCTTTCTAGAACTTTCCAGCAAAATCCCAACACTCCTCTTCAATATGGCATCCTGCCACAATATTTCAGAATATCCTAATATATCCTAAAATATCCTAATATCCCAAGTCTCCTCTTGAAACTTAAAATAGTCTGAAAATTCCCAATTATATCCTAAGACTTGTGACCATTCTCTATCCTCACCCATGCTGCAGGAGCCCCAAATGCTACTTACAGTCAGCTGATCCCAATATCAAGCTAGCTGGACCCAGTCTAAACCACAGCAGAAACACATTCCTACCAAGGGGCTAAGGGAATTCACAAAGATATAACCGATTTTCCACCAAAGTTGCCTCAAAAGATATATTCCATTTCTTCATCATCACTCTGCATAATGTTTGCAGCATCAGCACTGTTGTTCCATTTTGTGTGCTCTGGGCAACTACAACTAATATGGCCAGTCTTGCTACATATGTAACATCTGATATTCTGCTTTGGACTGCTTGATCCCTTTGATCATGTGATCAGAGCCATTGTACCATGTGTGCCACCCCTCCTTTCTTCTTCATCAATCAGAGCATTTGTCACTGTAGCTAATGCATTTGGCTTATCATTTCCTACACATAGTGAGGCTGCAATGTTTGACTATTCTTCATCTAGGTTGAAAATGAGCACATCAACTATATCTGTATCATCCAACTTGACTCTAATAGCTCTCAACCTTCCAGCAAGACTTGTGATTCCACTTATGTAATTGTGAATTGGCCTGTTTGAATCATGCTCAAAGCCATAAAATTGATGTTTCAGGGCAATGTGATTAGCTCAGCTGTTTTTCTTATAAATGTCCACAAGAGCCTTCCATGCTTTGACACTATCTGAGCAATTCTCAATATATTGATACTGGCTTGTGTCAACAGTCAGACCAATAGTAATGAGTGCTTGATCTAGCTTGGAAGCTTTGTCCTTGTCATCCTTTTCTTCAGATCTTGTTTTCTTCTAGAATGCAGGTTTGGATTCATCAAGCTTGTCCAATAGTATATCCCATGCACCTGTCCTTTGGAGTACCATTGAAATTGCAAATTTCCATGAATGGTAATTGTCTCCTGTCAATTTTGAGACAGAGCCCAGAAGACTATTGGTCATGCTGCTCATAGTAGGTAATGAATGAGAGCAAATTTAAGAAGTTGAGATACTATAATCAGAGTCTAATCATGCCCGAGCCCATAACCTGTTGGAAATCCTCAGTGTTGTGCAGGGTAGACTCCAGGCTGGTAAGGCCAGATGGTATAAACTTATTATTCTGCAGCTCCTACAGAGCTCATATTTATACTCTCCAGACTTGTATCTAGAATTTACTACAACTTTCCTCTTTCTCTTAGGCTTACTCATCAACTCTTGGCATGATGCCAGATTGCCCTTTCTAGAACTTTCCAGCAAAATCCCAACATAGTGGCAAAGTCAGTCGAGGTGGGGGTTGATATATGTGTTCACTCAGTTTTGGCCATGTTAGAGTGTCAGCTATAGTTGACAAAGAAAGGAGTTTTGCCAGTGGATGAATGAATTCAATTATTATGTTGGAAGACAGCAAGAGCCAGCCATTCCATTCAGTCATCTTGGCAATAGTTGATAAAGAGGTGGAGGTACTTCTCTACCTCTTAGTTTGCTTGCTCCATCTGTCTATCTGTCTGAGAGTGATAGACAGTGAATGTGTTTCACTTGATATTCAGGAGATGGTATAAATTGTCAAAGAACTTTGAGATGAACTGGAGGTCTCAGTCAGAGATAATGACTTGAGGTATATCATATTTGGTGTATACCTCATTGTGCAGGATTTTTGCCCATTCTTCTGATGTGAGTTTGGTGAAACAGGTGATCAGAATGATTGTCTTGGAGAAACAGTTGACTATGATGATAATAGTATCATAGCCATTGCAATCAGGCAGTCTCATAATCATATCTACAGAGATATGAGTCCAGGGCACTTGTGGAACTTCATTGGGGTGTAGAGGTGTGGTCCAGGCTTGGGTTGAGGATTTCTCTCATTGGCAGATCTCACAGGCTTTAATATACTGCTCAACATCTTGTCCCAGTTTCAGTCATCAATATTCTTGCAATACCAATTCTTTGGTTTTGGCAATTCCAGGATGTCTCACAGTCACATGATTATGACATACAGCAATAATCTCACCATGTAGTATGTGATCTCAGAAGATATAGATTCTCTCATCATATTGGATTATTCCCTCTTTCTTTATTATACTTTATTCATGATTCAAAGATAGAGTCATATGCTGGTCCTATTTACTGATGTCTCTAGTGATGCTTTTGATTCATTCATGAATTTCATCTTCTGTGAGCATGATCATTGCTCTGAAGTGTTCCAGATGTATGAGCACCATCTCCTTATTGCTGTGTTCCCCCTGATCATAATCAGCCTGGTGACTAAGTAGATCCACTTTCTTGTTTGCTGTTCCAGCCTTATGGTGTAGAGTGTACTGGTATTGGCTCAGCTCAGTAACCCATCATGCTTGCTAGTGATTTAATTTTTACAGTTGCTAAAAGTAATGTAAGTTCTGATGGTTGGTCTAGATTTCAAATGTTTGGGCCATGCTGATCAAATAGTGCCTCCACTCTTTGAAGGCTAGTATGATGGCTAGGAGCTCCTTATCATAGATCTCATAATTCCTTTTCATGACAAATAGAGCTTTTGAGAAAAATGCTATGGGTCACCATCTCCCATTTTGTTCCTGGAAGAGCACAATGCCAATGGCCCTCTTGCTGGGATTAGCTTCAATCCAGAATCTTCCTTTCTGTGTTGGTATCATGAGTATAACATCTTTGGCCAGTTGCTATTTAAGGTTGTCAAAGACAAGTTGTTGGAATAGGCTTCATATCCATGGGGCATTCCCTGTAAGTTGTATCATAGGTCAGATGATCTTGCTATAATCCTGAATGAATCATCAGTAGAAATTTGTGAAGCCCAAGAAGGATTGGAGCTCCTTTTTTTTGATGGGCTCTGGCCATTTGGTGACTCCAGCTACTTTGATGGGGTCCATCCATATGCTCTCTCCACTGATAATGACTTTCAAATACTCAGTCTTGAGTACTTTGAACTCACACTTCTCTGCTTTGAGAAACAGTTTGTGCTTCCTCATCAGTGCCAGCACCTGGCACACCAGCCTTCTATGCTCCTCTTTTGTTTTGAACATGATCAAAATATCATTAAAATAGATAGTTACCTTTCTAGTGACAATGAGGTCCTTGAAGATATTGTTCATCATCTACTGAAAGGTCATGGATGAATTGGTAAGCCCAAAGAATATAACCATTGGTTCAAACAGCCTATGATTGATTCAGAATGCAGCCTTCCATTCATCTCCTTCCTTGATTTGTATGTTATTATACTCCCATCAGACATCAAGCTTTGTATAGTATTTGGTGCCTCTAAGTTTGTCTATTAATTCTGAGATTAACAGAAGAGGGTAGTGATTTTTGATTGTCATCTCATTAAGCTTTTGGTAATCTTGAACCAGCTGAAGCTTGCCATCTTTCTTTTTAATAAAGAAGAAAGAGGATGCTATGGGAGACTTTGATAGCCATATCCTCTCACTGGATAAGTTCTCTTCAAGAAACTTGTCAAGTTCTTATTGTTTGTTGTGTCTGAGTGGGTAGATTTTACAGTCAAGGTTGATGTTGGCATTGAGAGTCAACTCAATAGCATGATCTCAGGGTTTTAGTTTCAGGAGTTCATTGAAGCTTTCCTTCTTGAAAAGGTCCTTATAGTCTCATGCTCACTCTGGTATTATCTCTTCAAATATCTTTTTCCCCTTCTGCTCATAGACTTTGATGGCTAGATTGTTGGCATGATGTACTGCCTGGAGGTGTGCCTCCCATTATATGTTGATGGCAAGGATGGTTTCTCCATCTTCCATCTCCTCATCCCATTGATTGTCAGGGTCCTCATCAGATAGTTTGAATGATAACTTTCAGCATTTACACTGGTGAATGTTACCTTTCCAGTTTTCCAGTTAATCAGCAGGCTATGTCTGATTAACCAGTCATGTCTGAGAAAGACTTCCTTCATGCCAAGGTCTGTTATAGCCAGATTAATCCTTTCAGAGTGATCTCCAATCAGAAATCATAGCTCTACAAACTTGGTGATCAAGCCAGCTTGATTCTTTGTGCCATCAGCATTGTAAACTAATATAAGGGTGGCTGTGGCTCTGATCAGAAGATGGTGCTTGTCAATGAATGCATGATTGATCAAACTTCTAGTATAGCCACTGTCTACCAGGATGATTACCAAGTGATTAGCTTGGTTAGTCAGGGTTTTGATTTGAGCCTTGATAATAAGATCTCATCTCATGGTCTTGGCATGGCAGATATATCTTTTTGATCCATGTAGTTCATTGAGCCATTTCAGAGCTTGGCACCATTCTGCTTCCTTTAGTCTCTTGATCATCTCATTGATGACTTCTTTTACACAGATTCCATGTACTCAATTATTGAGTATGGCTTTTGCAGCTTCTTTTGTTGTGGCATCCCAAATGGCTTGAGCCATTTATTAGAGGTCTCTCTCCCTATTCAGCCTGAGAGTGCTTGAGTTTCTTTTTGCAATTCTTTGGTGTGTGAGGCAGATAGTCAGGGTATATTTGAATGTGTGTATAAGTTAGATATAGAAGTAACTACAGAGATACTGTCAGTCTGACTAGCAGCTGTAATTTGCACACCATGAAGTCCTTTGGCTGATCCAGTGGAATCACTCACTGGTCAGCCCTGTCTTTTATCTCCTCCATCTTTGTCTTCATGCTAAGTTCTTCTTCTTTCTGAAGTTTGGCAATCTGTGCCTATATATCTTTTTGGGTTTGCTTCTTCTTCAGGCAGTCCTTTGCCATGTGGTCTTTCTAGCCACAGTTGAAACATTTGCTCTCCTTCTTCATCTGGTCTATATCTATGGGCTTCCCTGCTCTGGTATATATTGTTCCAGTTCCTGTCTTCTGCATGCTATAGATTGGGGCCATCAAGGTTTCTGATGGTTTTCTGGCAGTTATCCCTGACAATTTGTTCAGAGTTGATGAGGTCAGTTTTTTCATGTAATCTTGCAGTATCAACTGTTCCACTTTTTACCTTTGCTACTTCTTGTACATCTCGATGATTTGCTCTTTCCATTCATCACATCCCACTGGCATCAGTGCTTTGATGCTAATAGCAGAGATTATTGTCATGTACAAGGAGAGAATGCCTCTCTTGAGGGCCTTGATCATTCATCCATCATTAGCTATATCATCCTGAATTCTGGCAAGCTTTGTGAGTCACTCTAGCTCATCAAAATAGTCCATTGCTGTCTTATCACCCATTTTGTACTTCTTGATCTCCTGTTTGTGAACTTCTTGTATGACAGAATTGATGAACTTGTTATAGAGTATTTGTTTAAATACTGACTATGATGGATACTGATAGTGCCCATGCATTGTCAATCAAAAATTGAGTGAGATCAGGATTCACTATGTTTTTACCTTTTCCTCAAGATAGGAGACAGCAAATACTATGCAGTTCATATCAGTCCTAAGATACCCAATGTACATCTCAAAATATTGTTCACAATCAATCAGAAAGCAGTCAATGTCATCTGATGCTTCTTTAAAGGGTCATGGCTTCCTAAGTAGGTCAGGTTTGCACTGTAGCATGGTGGTATTTTTAGGGAGGACACCCATTGGATTAGGCCAGTCCTCAAAGGAGGAGTGCCTCTATTTGACAAGAGGTTCAGGAAAGAAGTGAAGTGAGTTGTCATCAGCAACTGGATTTCTCCAGAGAACTTCCTCTTTTTATACTATTACTCTGTCATAAATGGTAAACTCTAGCTGGATGGCTTCTGGATTGTCTTGAATCAGTTTCTTCCCAGCATCACTTCCTGTGGCCTCATCTGGGGGTGGTTGAGTGGCTAGAAGTTGGCTTCTGGCTTCTGTCTATAGGTTTTGATAGTCAGAAAGCTGAGTGTTCAGCTATACTCAGGAACACATTAGCCAGGTTGTCAAGTGTTGCACCAATGAGGTTGAGTCTGAATAATGACTTTGGATAGATGATGCCATATAAATAGCATATCTTAGTGTGACAGACAGTGACTAAGGCATTGATCAGACTTTAGGTGGTGACTGGTAGGCTGGTAACTGGCTGAGTCAATCTTCTGGGTGGTAATGACTGTAGGTTTCTGCTGCATAGATAGTTGTGGCATGTCTTAATATCTTCTGTCATTCAGATGGTTCAGCAATATATAATTTTTCTAGTTCAGTTGACAACTAGTTGTCATTCCTCCACAGATACTTTACTCCTTCTTGATACCACTCTTTGAATTCTTTTTCTCTATTCTTTCATATCTCCTCTCCTAATACTTCTTCATCTGTGTCTTCTGAGTAAAAATAAGTGAGGTCCTTGCCTCTGAGTGGTAGTTCACTGCTTTCACTGTCTCCTTCCTCATCAAATGGTTTCTCTTCCTCCTTGTCCTCAGTAAAAAAAACATTGGGCCAGTCAGAGATACTTTTCTTGACTCCTGAGGGTGGTAGTGTCACCAGAGAGCTGCTGCTCTGGCTGTGTACTAGGCTCAGTGACAGAGCTTGTATCATTGGAGGTGATAGTGATTGTGTAGCTGGCAGTGGAGTGACTGCTGATCTGGATGTCATACCTGTTGCTTCCTGTTACTCTTGCAGCCTCCACTCTCTCACTATAGAGGCAGAAGTTTCCATAGAATCCTTTATTGAGAAACTGATGGGTGACTCAACTTTCAAGGAAGCTTCAGAGGGGGCAAGCAGGAACATGGGCATTGAGAGGTACTCAAAGCCCATAGTGCCTAAGGATAGCCTTGTTATCCCTGAGGTTGGAGTTGGTGCTCAGAGTATATCAGGGAGGGGAATACTCAAGTGTTTTGAGGCTGGTGGGGCAGACATCATCTTGTTAAGCCCAAGCGACACGTGATATGACAACACGTGATAAACAGATGTCCCTTTGCACTTCGAGGGATCACCTGAGTCCACTTATGATGTTATCGGTTCGGTGTGTCACAAGGCCACGTAGTGGCTCGAGAGTAGAATGGTATGAATATAAACTTTAGCTCGAAGCTGGGGTATACCAGCGAGAGCTGCAGTCCTTAAATACAGTACAGTTGTCTGCTAATTATACTACTGCTTATTATGTGTGTCTTCATCCATTGTGCTCTTGTCCTTGAGCGTCGTTATCGTACATAAAAGGATGATTGTATGTCGTCGAGCGCGACCGTCATGGTGTCTTGATGGAAGGTTTTAGTTGTGCTGACTAAGCCTTCCACGGTCTTGTGCTTTCTGACTCAGCATGAATAGGGGTAAAACGAAAGGAAAAGGAATAAAATCGTAACATTACCCCCCTGTTAAGACCATCGTCCCGATGGCTTAATTAAGAGAGAGTTCGTAATCGTGTATGGCTGTGTCCGCGTTCATGTATTTTTCGTTGATCCATTGGTTGGATTCCGGGCCATAACCTTTCCAACTAACGAGGTAGTCGACCGTCGTTGTCATGCCGCCCCCACGGGCTTTTACTTTTCGGAGTTTGTGGTTTAGTATCTGATCAATTTTGTAGTGTTCTTCGTCGTCGATCAAGTCTGGGGGTGGAGGCGGTGGTCGTTCCTGGTTGGGAAAGGCTGGCGCGATGTAAGGTGTCAATAGGGATTCATTGAACACGTCATGAATTTTCCATGTCGCCGGTAGGCGTAGTTTATAGGCCGATTCTCTGACTTTTGCAATGATTGCGAAGGGTCCGGTGCGCTTGTCGGTGAGTTTTCGTTTCGGCCGTGGAAGGTGTAGGTTTGTTGTATCAAGCCAGACTTTATCGTGGACGTGATACTCGTGTGCAGGGCGTCGATGTTTATCGTATTGTAGTTTCATCATCGAGGCCGCTTTCTCTAGCGCCTTCTTTGTTTCCGTATGTATTTTTGCCATCATAGCGGCAAAGTCTGTAGAAGCTGGGGTCGTCGTTTTTTTATGAAGATTTGTTTGCATTAGATGTGGGTGTCTGCCGTGATTCACGAAGAAAGGGGTCTGGCCTGTGGCGGAGTGTACTCTGTTGTTGTGTTGGAAGGCGGCGAGTGCGAGCCACTCGACCCAGTCGTCTTGTTTGTAGTTGATAAATAGCCGGAGGTATTTTTCAACTTCTTAGTTTGCGCGTTCGGTTTGCCCATCCATTTGTGGATGATATGCCATCGATGCATTGGGTGTTATGTTCAACAGTTTGTATAGGTCGGCGAGGAATTTGGAGACGAATTGTGGCCCGCGGTCAGAGATGACCACCTGTGGCATGCCGTGTTTTGCATATACTTCGTCCCATAGGATTTTCGCCCATCCCTCCGAGTTTAGTTCCGTTGAGCATGCGATCGGGATGATCGCCTTGGAGAACCGATCGACTATGACGATGATTGTGTCATAGCCGTTGCAGTCCGGTAAGCCGGTAATCATATCCACTGATATATGAGTCCATGGCTGTGATGGTATCTCATTAGGATGTAATGGGGCCGCTTTTGGCTGCGTGGACGCTTTCCCTCTCTGGCAGACTTCGCAAGCTTTGACGTAAGACGTGATGTCATTGGTGAGCTTAGGCCACCAATAGTCTCGGAGTACGAGTTCCTTCGTCTTGGCGATACCAGGGTGTCCTGCTGTAGCATGGTCATGGTATATGGCGATGATCTTGCCACGGAGACGGTGGTCACGTGGGATGTAAATTCTTCCATCATAGTGGATCATCCCTTCCTCTTTTGTTAGTCCTCGTTCATGGTTGAGCGAGGCGGCGATCCTTTGATCCCACTGGTGCGGGTCTCGAGTCGCACTTTTGATTCGCTTGTGTATTTCCTCCTCCGTGGGCATTATCATTGCTCGGAAGTGTTCAGGGCGAAGGATGACGATTCCTTCGTTGTCGTTCCCCCCCTGATCATGGTCTGCACGACGAGAGAGGAGGTCGGCTTTTTTGTTGGTGACTCCAGCCTTATGATGGAGCGTATACTCGTATTGGGCGAGTTCGGTGACCCATCGGGCTTGTCGGCGATTTAGCTTCTGAGGTTGTCGGAAGTATCGGAGATTCTGGTGATCAGTCCAGATCTCAAAGGTCTCGACTGCTCCGATCAAGTAGTGTCGCCATTCTTTAAGGGCGAGCATTATTGCGAGCAGCTCCTTGTCATAGATTTCATAGTTCCTTTCTGTCACCGTTAATGCCTTTGAGAGAAAGGCGACAGGTCGCCATTTCTTGTCCTGTTCTTGGGACAAGACAGCACCTATAGCCCCCTCGCTCGAATCGGCTTCTACGCGGAACCGGCCCTCTTGTGATGGTATGGCAAGGACCACATCCTCTGCCAGTCGTCACTTTAGGTCTTCGAAGGCGTGCTGCTGAGGGTTTCCCCATCCCCAGGGGGCATTGCCAGTAAGCTGAGTCATAGGTCGTACGATCTTGCTGTAGTCTCGTATGAATCTTCGGTAGAAGTTGGTGAAACCCAGGAATGACTGCAACTCCTTTTTCTTAGTTGGGGTCAGCCAGTCGACTACTCCTGCAACCTTTATTGGGTCCATGCGAATACTTCTCTCGCTAATGATCACTCCGAGGTACTCAGTCTCTAGTACCTCGAATTCGCATTTCTCCGCTTTGAGGAACAGCTTGTGTTTCCTCATGAGGGTGAGTACTCGTCGGACCAGACTCCGATGCTCTTCCTTGGTCTTGGACATAATGAGAATGTCGTCCAAGTAAATGGTAACCTTTCCAGTGGCGATGAGGTCCTTGAAGATGTCGTTCATCATCCACTGGAAGGTGGCCGGGGAGTTGGTCAGGCCGAAGAACATCACCGTTGGCTCGAAGAGCCCTCGGTTAGTCCTGAACGCTGCCTTCCATTCGTCCCCTTCCTTGATCCGGACATTGTTGTATCCCCATTGTACGTCGAGCTTGGTGTAGTATTTGGCCCCTCGGAGCTTATCCATGAGCTCGGAGATCAGGGGTAAGGGGTACCGATTCTTGATTGTCATTTCATTGAGTTTCCGATAGTCTTGGACGGGTCGGAGTTTACCGTCCTTCTTCTTTACGAAAAAGAAGGGTGACGCCATAGGGGACTTTGATGGTCGAATTCGCCCGGAGGACAAGTTCTCGTCAAGGAACTTGTCGAGTTCTTGTTGTTCCTGATTGCCGAGAGGGTAGGTTTTGCAGTCCAGATTCGCGTTAGCATTGGGGATCAGCTCGATGGCGTGATCCCAAGGCTTTGGATCTGGAAGTTCATCGAAACTCTCTTTTTCGAAGAGATCTCAGAAGTCCCATGCCCACTCCGGTACCATCTCTTCGAACGTCTTCTCCTCCCTCCCCTCGTTTGCTTTGGCTGCCAGGTTATTGGCATGATGTACTGCCCGAATATGGATCTCCTTTTGCAGGTCTACCGCCAGGATGGTTTCACCATCCTCCATTTCCTCGTCCCATCGGTCTTCCGGGTCTTCATCGGGTAATTCATACGGGATTTTCCGACACCGACATCGGGCAAATGTCAGTCGTCCGGTTTTCCAGTTGATAAGCGGATTGTGTCGGATTAGCCAATCATGGCCGAGGAACAGTTCTTTCGTTCCAAGATCCGTGACGGCCAGGTCGATCCGTTCCGAGTGATCCCCGATGGTGAGTCGGAGTTCAACAAATTCTGTGATCGAGCCAGCTTGGTTTTTGGTCCCGTCGGCATTATATACTGGGATCGGTGCCGCGGTGGATCTAGTAGGAAGTTGATGCTTTTGGACGAAGGCTCGGTTAATAGAACTCCTGGTGCATCCGCTGTCAATGAGGGCGGTTACCGAGTACGTGGTTCTATTGGTCAGGGTTTCGATTTGCGCTTTGGTGGTTAAGTCTCGCCCCAGGGTTTTGGCTCGTCGGACGAACTTTTGTGGTCCCTTTAGTTCATCCAGCCACTCTAAGGCTCGGCTTCTTTCGGCTTTCCTGAGGTCGTTGATGGTATCATCAGTGACCTCTCCTGTCCTAGTGCGGTGTATCCATCCATGGAGTACGGCCGCGGCTGCTTTCTCATCTCCCGCTTCCTTGATGGCTCGCCATGTCCACTCGGTGTCGAATGGCTTGAGCCAGGTTTTCAGGCTCTCTGCCTGTGTTCGGCCCGGGGGCGTTTGAGTTTTGTTTTGCAACTCTCTGGGGTGTGTGATGACAATTCGGGGTATATTCGAATGCGTTGTAACTACAGAGGTACCGTAAGTCTGCATAATGGTGGGGGCCCGCACACCATGAAGTCCTTTGGCCGATTCAGTGGAGTCGCTTACTGATCGGCCCTGTCTTTTACCTCCTTGATCTTCGTTTCTTTGCCTAATTCCTCGTCCTCCTTCTGTAACTCGGCGATCTGCACCTGTATGTCTTCACGGGTTCGCTTCTTCTTTGGGCAGTCTTTGGCCATGTGGCCCTTCAGCCCGCAGTTGAAACACTTCCCTTCCTTCTTCATCCGGTCAATGTCCATTGGTTTCCCGGCGCCGGTATAAGTTGTCCCCGTCCCAGTCTTCTGCGTGCCATAATTTGTTGCCGTGGGAGTTCCCAATGGTTTCCCGGCAGTTTGCCCCGACTTATTCGGGGTTGGCGGTGTCGACTTCTTGCCATAGTCCTGCAAGGTCGATGCCTCCGCTTTCTGCCTTTGCCTCTCCTTGTACATTTCGACGATCCTTTCCTTCCATTCGTTGTAGCCGACGGGCATCAGCATTTTGACGCCCATGGCTGAGATCATCGTCAGGTACGAGGATGGAACTCCCCGCTTGAGGGCTTCTACCATCCTTCCATCATTTGCGGTATCCTCCCTGATTCCTGCGAGTTTAGCGAGCCGTTCCAGCTCGTCGAAGTAGTCGGTGGCCGCTTTATCCCCCATCTTGTACTCCTTGATCTTCTGCTTGTGCACTTCTTGAACGGCGGGATCAATGAATTTGTCGTTCAGCATGCGTTTAAAGACCGGCCACGAGGGATACCGATAATGCTCCCTGGTGGTGGATCGGAAGTTCGGGGAGATGAGGATCCACCATGTCTTCGCCTTGTCTTCCAGATAGGAGGTGGCGAAGGCGACTTTGTTCATGTCGGTCCCGATGTATCCGACGTAGACTTCGAAGTACTGTTCGCAATCTACCAGGAACCGATCAATGTCGTCAGAGACTCCCTTAAAGGGACGTGGTTTGCGGAGAAGATCGGGGTGACATTGTAAGACGTTAGCATTGTGCGGGAGTGCCCCCATCGGGTTGGGCCATTCGTCGAACGGTGGTTGTTTCCATTCCGCAGGTGGCCCGGGGAAGGAATGTAATGAGTTATCGTCTGCGACTGGGCTTCCCTTCGGGTCGGTTACCCGAACGATTACCCCGTCTCGCACCGTGAACCCGAGGCGGACCGCCTCAGGGTCGTCCCGAATGGGATCCTTCCCACTTGATTCTGCTTGGTCCGGGGGGGGTTGTCTGCCGAGGAGCCGACTTCCTTTGCCGGTCCAGGGGTTCTGCCTTTGAGCGGCTTGCCATGCCGGCCGATTTCTTGTCTGGATAAGTCACGAAGCTGTGCTTCGGATGGACGGGTTGTCGTCGGCCCGACTTTGGATAGAGGGGGCGACATAGACGGCCTGTCTGGGTGGTACAGGGGGGGTGCGCGGCATTGGTGCCGGTTTTCTTGGTCTGTTGTCGGGCCGATACGGGGGTATCGGCATGAGGGGGTCTTCCAGGTGCCGTCGCCCGTATTCCTTCCACGCGTACTCTGTCGCGGCATACTGTAGAATTTTTTCCTTTTCAGTACCCGCCGCATACCTATACTCGAGTCCTAGGGACGTCGCTTGCCAGCGCGCGTCCTGCCATAAGTAGTTCCTGCCCTGCTCGTACAATTCCTGATACTCTTTGCCCCTGGCTCTCTCAATCTCCTCTCGCAGTGCTTCTTCATCTGTATCTTCCCCTGCCCGTTCCAGCCGTTGTCGATATGGGTCGTCACTGTCCTCGTCGTCCTCCTCGTCACCCTCGTCCCCGCTGTCCCCTTCCTCGAGGAGGGAACTGACGGGCTGGTCGTAAATGGACGGCTCGAGAGGACGAAGGGTCGTCGGGGACCCTCCCGTTGACTTGGGTACTAGGCCCGTCGTCTCCCCGATCGCTGGTTTGGGCAATGGGGGGGCTCCTGAGCCGACTGTAGCGCGTTCCTCCGCGTGCTCTCGTCTCCTCCAGTTCTCGGCTATAGCGGCTGAAGAGTCGCTGGAACTCGGGATTGAGAAATTGTCGAGCGACCCTGCTACCCAGGAATCGCTGGAGAGCCCGGTCAGAGACGTGGGCATTGTCGGGTACTCGGAGCCCATAGGCTCCGAGGACGGAGTCGGCGTCGGATGAGATGGTGTCGGTGCGGGCGGGGTATTCGAGGTCGATGGTCTGGGGTTCTCCGGTTCGTCCTCATCTAATGGCCTCGTCCCAGCTGATAATACTGGCAGGTCCCATCCATGGATCGTCTTCTGAGTCGGGCTCCCTGAAAGGGGATCCGGCATCGGTACAGAGCTCATACTCCCTAGGAGAGGCTGAACCCATTCTCTCGATCTCCTCTCTCCTTCTCTGTGCTCATCCTTGTCGGTCATATTCTGCGGCTTCATACCGCTCTCGGGCCTCCTCTCGGACGTAGTCGGCGAGCTCTTCTTGAGTTCGCCTGATTGCCTCTTCTCGTTCTTGATTCTGCTGCTGCTGCCTGACTGCCTCATCATAGTCGAAGGGGACGTTGAGGTCCCACTCCGGGAATATCCTTTGGATGATTCTTCTCGTAGTGGCTCTCCCCCTTTCGCTGGCGGTTCCGGTCTCGGGCTCACTTCCCATGTGGAGGTGTCGATACGGATCCCCTGCTGCAGAGATGGCGATGTCCACGTTGTCGTAGTCGGGATGGATATCCCTTCCTCGCGGATTGTCGACCCCCAGCCTGCTGACGGACGGGCTAGAGCCGGAGTTTGGCTCAGTGGGGGTTTCGGGGGGGTTCTGGGCGGGGTCGGGACTTTCGCAGGGTCCCGCAGCCATCCGAGCGGCATCAAGGGAGTCCCGAGCACGGTTTCCAATCCCTGAGGGAATTGGGGAGGCGGGATGCTCAGGGGAGCCTGCTGGAGTGACGTAGTTGGAGACCTCGGCGGGCTCCTGAGCGACGTTCGTCGTCCACGGGTTCCAGAACCCTGTGAGAGCAGGGTGACAGTCTCCGATGTGTCGTCGGGGGTGTTCGGGTCCTTCCTCCTCGTGAAGGCTCCTCTGATCCGGGTCGCTATTCCCGGCTTCTGGTACGGGTCCCCCTTGCGGGAAGAAGGACGTTCTGGCGGAGGGGGGGATGTCATGGAAGGGGAGATCGGGGGTTACGTTGCGTAGGATTCGCTGGATGTGTTGAAACGCCTGATAGTGCCTGACTATCCAAGCTGCTACTGACTGTCGTCCACAGCAAAGGGTAATGATGGCTAAGAGACCGAGTAATGTTCCGATAATGGAAGCTATTAACTCGAAGAAGTCGTGATTGAGGTCTGCGGTTGTTACTGGCGGCATTCGGTTTCTCAGCACAATTGGGCTTGAGAAAGGGAAGGTGAAAGCTTCGAGCTAATTGTTAAGCCCAAGCGACACATGATATGACAACACGTGATAAACAGATGTCCCTTCGCACTTCGAGGGATCACCTGAGTCCACTTATGATGTTATCGGTTCAGTGTGTCACAAGGCCACGTAGTGGCTCGAGAGTAGAATGGTATGAATATAAACTTTAGCTCGAAGCTGGGGTATACCAGCGAGAGCTGCAGTCCTTAAATACAGTACGGTTGTCTGCTAATTATACTACTGCTTATTATGTGTGTCTTCGTCCATTGTGCTCTTGTCCTTGAGCGTCGTTATCGTACATAAAAGGATGATTGTATGTCGTCGAGCGCGACCGTCATGGTGTCTTGATGGAAGGTTTTAGTTGTGCTGACTAAGCCTTCCACGGTCTTGTGCTTTCTGACTCAGCATGAATAGGGGTAAAACGAAAGGAAAAGGAATAAAATCGTAACACATCTCAGGGAGGTGGTGAGATTCTATTGTCCCCTTCATTTCTAGCTTCATCAGCAGTGAGGACTTTGGTGGGCCTGCTTGCCTATAGATCATCTTCTTCTATTGTACTAGACTCCTAGAATATAGGAGTGGAGAGAGAGAGCTCAGTACAGAGCCCTTACCAGTCTAGCAATCCTGCCCTGAGTCATGCAGCCTCAACCAGATGCTGCCTTTCACAATGCTGCCAGTCATACTCTGTAGCCTCAAGAGCTCTCTGCCACTCCTTCAGAATTCATATAGTAAGCATGTTCCAAGCTCATTCATACTCTGGAGCCTCTCTTCTTTATTGTTCTTCTTGTCAGACTGCTTTGTCATAGTTGAATAGGATGTTAAGGTCCCAAGTGAGGAAGAGCTGGTGGATAATCTTATCCTGCTCTTTCCATCCTTATCACTCATCATCCAGATGCTGAGAGAGGCTCCTCCCCATTCTGGTGCTAGTTCCAGCAGAGAGTGGTGGACTAGTGGTAGGGCTTCCAGCTAATGTGATATATATTGGTGAGGTGTTCCAAGAGGGATATTGGGATCCTTGAGCCATTCTAGTAGCATCAAGAGAGTCCTGGGTGATGTCAGCAATCCCATGGGTTCTAGAGGCAGTGAGAGGGTCAGGAGATGGGGACTGCTCAAAGAAGTCTTTGGAGAGATCCTTGTCTTCATGATTAGAAATAGGAGATGAGATCCAGAGATTACAGAATCCTGCAATGTGATTGTTACTGTTTCAGCTGTCTGGTCATCAGAGAGAGTATTGGTATCTTTCTTTTTCTTGAATGTTCTCTTGATACAAGCAGCTAGGCCTAGCTTCAGGTAAGAGGCTTGTTGGAGGCTGGTGGGATATTCATCAGAATTCAGGGATGTCATGAAGGGAGAGATCAGGGGTTATATTGCATAGAATATGTTAGATGTGTTCAAACTCATTATAGTGTCTAATAGTCTAGGTGGTGATTGATTGGCATCTCTGGCACAGCTGGATGATCACTAATAATCCTAAAAATGTTCCAATGATAGATGCAAGGAGTTCAAAGAACTCATAATCAAAGTTAGGATCTGATGAGTTGATAGAGGGCATTTGGTTTCCTTTACACTAGTCATGCATAAGAAAAGAGAGAAAGAAGCTTTGAGCTAATTGTTAGACCTAAGCATTATATGAATAGAAACACATGATAGACAGAAGTCTCTTCACACTTCAGGAGATCAGCTGAATTCACTGATGCATATTTTGATCATTGTGTCACAAGGTCTTAGGATCAGCTTGAGTATAAAATAGTATAGAGTAAACTTTAGCTTGAAGCTGGGGATTACCAGTGAGAGTGAGCCTGCTTAAATACTGTTACAGTTCATAGCTAATTATACTCCTTTATATTGTATATTGTCAAGTCCTTTGTGCTTATTGTCTTTGGGCATCACTACTGTACACAAAAGCTTGTTATGCATTATTGAGCAACACTGTCATGTCAAGAGATAATAATTGAATAGGCTTGTTGTGCTGACTAAGCCTATCCCATAGTCTCAAACACTTGGTTTAGGTGCTCTGACTAAGCATAAATAGGGGTCAAAGATAGAAAATAAGGAATAAAGTGGAAAAATGGTAACATTATCAACAAGATGACTGGGTGGAATGGCTTACACTGGCAGCCTTCCAATATAATAACCAAATACACTCAGCCACAGACAAGACACTATTCTTTGTAAACTATGAATGACACCCTCACATTACTCAAACTGAATGCACACACATCTCCACACCCATCTCCACTGATTTTGCTACAACTATAGTAAAAATCCATACTAAGACTAAGACAGCTCTTAAAAAGACTGCAATAATAATAAAGAAGCAATATGACAAACACTGCTATGCTTTCCATGAATATTCAGTCAATGATAAAGTTTGGCTGAATACAATAAACCTCTATCTCCTCCACCTGAAATGGAAACTCACTGACAAATGCATCAGACCATTCTCTATCCTTACAAAAGTAGGCAATTCTGCCTACAAATTGCATCTCTTAAGCATATGGAAAATATATGATATTTTCAATGAGACATTATTAACACCATATATCATACTGGCATTCTCTAATCAGGAATGACTGCCTCTGCCACCATCCAACTCCATCGACAATAAAGAACACTATAAAGTTGATCAGATATTGAACTACAAATTATAAAAAATCAAGGCTAAAGGTGGTAGAATAACAACAACAGCTGACTACCTGATCAGTTGAAAAGACTATAGACCCAAGTCAAATCAATGAATCAATGAACAACATACAGATGCTGAGAATGCAATATGTGAATATGACCAGAGGCATTGACCAATTTAATAGTCAATATCTTCATGAATCTTACAAGAAGAAGGTAGGTTATCTGCTCTCTGGATGCCCAGACTTATCCCTAATTTAAGCCATCAGGACAATAGTCTTAAGGAGGAGGTAATGTTATAGTTTTTCCATATTTTTATCTTTTATTCAAGAGACTGACTCTTATTTTTGCTTAGTCAGAGTGCTTGGCCAGTACTTAGGACTGTGAGATCAGGCTTAGTCATCACAACAATGCCTAGTCAGTCATTGTCCTTCAATGCAATGGTTACTACTCAATGACAGACAATACCCTTTTGTAGGTAGCTTAATGACACTGGACAAAACACTCTATAATGCCAGGACACACAATTAGATAGTTATATCTTTAAATGGATGATGACTAGTATATAAGTAGCATAGCTCTCACTGTAGTATCCTCAGCTTTGAGCTAAAGTTTATTTCTTCACCATCTTATCTTGAGCCAATCTAAAGGCCTTGTGATACAAAACCATATAATATATCAAATGGACTCTGACATCATTGCTCAAAGTGTGAGACAGTGTCAGTTTATCACATGTTTAGGTCACATATCATTTGAGCTTAACACAATCATCAATAAGAGCATCTTGACCAACTTATCTCAACAATGTCATAATGACTCAGAGTGGAAATTTAATGAAGATGTTAGGCTGTCTCCTGAGAGTATAGTAGAGATATATGGTTTCTTTTTTCATTGTTGTAGCAGAGAACTAGTGCTGATCTACATTTTTAGTCCTACTTGCACCATCTCAGCTCTCACTGATGAATTATTTCAGAAATGTTCTATCATGCTATTTCTGATAATAATGAATGAACCTACACTCAGTCAGAGATTCTTCAGATGCACCAGAAAGTTTGACAGAAACAGAAAGTTCCATCTTTCTGAAGATCAAACTTATAGGTTCACTTACCTCTTGCTATTCAGGTTGAATAGAAGAAGAAATTTCTGAAACAGACATGCTAGTGATAACTGCAGGAGAATATAGGGTGGTGAAATCAAGTGAGGGTTGAGAACAAATATCTCACATCTCTTGAATACTTATATATCTATAGTATAAATATTTTCTGGTGCTATTCATAGAAACCATGACCATGCCTGAGATTCTGATATTTTTCAGCTCTCACTCTAACAAAATTGTTGAAAAATTAGTGTGTATATATTTATAAAGCTACTCAATGAGTCAGTAAAAACTCCATTGAATAGCACTAAATTGTGACACCTTATAAATTGCATTGTGAAGCAATAGAACTTCCACTGTCCTGAATGACTGACAGAATTTTACATGGCACATATAGAATATTATGAGACAAATACTAAAGATAAAATCAAGATCATCAATTTGATCTTGACATTCTCATCATCTCACTGATGTCAGAAGATTCAGAATGAGCACTGAGAAATCCAAAGGGTAAATTAATTATAAATCAATAGCAGAAGCACTTCAGGTAAATATGAAGTGTAGTATGTATATCATTTTGTTATATAGGTTTCATCTTGGATTTTAGTGCTTTATGTGACAATGTAAGACTGTTCAGTTTGGTAATAATATTAAGAAACAGTAAGCATACACTACTTAAATTACAATTGATGAACTTGAGTAATGGGAGATTCAAAACTCTGCTGTATTATTAGGCACTTGAATGGACAGGAGAGGAGTACCATTCTTACTATTGTGATCTTGGAGAGGCTAGTGATAGTTACAACTTATAAAACAATAGCTACAAATACAGACAAGTATAGCAAATGATATGAATCTGCATGTAATTGCAATGAATCAGACTACTAGACTGAGTCTGCTGCTGTCACCATAGCAGCTTGAGTCCAGTCATGCCTCAAACAGTGATGGTGATCAATATTTGAATATTATGTTAGAAATAGAATGCTTCTACTGTCAAAGCTAGAGTCAATTTCTGCAGCAGGATCTGCAGCTACTTGTAGTAAAGTATCCTTAGACATTCAGTTTTTTATTATTCTGATAGTGCCAAGCTTTCTCATTTAAGTGCATCAAATAGAAAGACAATTAATATAGAAAACATTGCTGCATATATATTACTCTTTGATGCACAAAGATTTGCCATTATAGATTTAAGGAATAGTGCTCCTGTCTCCAAAGAGAGAATATTGGTCTCTCAGGAATGAAAAAGTCAGGGCAAATATAATATGTTTCATTGATCTCAGAAGAAAAGAGATCTGTCTGCAATAACTGAGATCATATATTGTGGTCAATTTTGCATAAAATAACACAATATACTAGTACTGTCCAGTTGAAGACATTTTGTTGATGTATTGATGTGAAGCCACTGCTCTAGTGATGCTAATGTTGACATCAATTTATGCATGACATGCAGACTATTATCAAGGAGGACTGCTGATACTGCCTCAGTGTCATTAGGAACAGCTTGGCAATATAGAAGTTAACTTGAGCAAAATAGTGGATCACTCTAATGATGGCTCATCAAAAGCTTATCCAATTATTCTTTCTCACCTGGCCTGCCAACTTTTCAAGCCTTTAAAAGATGATACCAAGCTATGTTGACATTTTGTGATTCAGGAGAAGTAGCAACATTAGTAGATATAAAAATAGGCTTAAAGAAGCAACTGTATGAGCTGTGAATGACAGGAAAGGATGCATCTCATACCTTCTATTACTGATAACATAGTCTGTGGCTTCTATACCACACTAAAAATAATATCCAAACTGTTAGTGGCCCACACTAATTGGTACAGCTGGAATTTAAGTGAATATATGTGGCATATGAGGAGTTAGTGATCCAAAAGATGAATCAGTCAATAAACAGGTGAAAATAATGCTTATAAGAGGCAGATATGTGACATTTTCAGCCTTGAAATGGGACTGTAGATGCATAAGCCACTGAATACACCACCAAAAAAACCATACTACATACCTAATATTGCTTAAATATTACCTTTTCACAAGCTCAGAACTTCATATAGACAGTATTGCTCTTAGAAATAAGTCTTCAAGCCAACAGAAGCCAGCTATACATGATGAAATGGGAATTTCAGTGACTATATGCATGCCAAGCAATGTACAGGCAGGATCAGTCATCTATAGTAGACTTTATAATTGCTGAAAATGATGAAATGACAGTTGCAAGACTCACAATACAAGTTGGATATCAATATTGAATGCAAGCAAGGCCATCCATATCACTGTCATTATCATTGAGCAATGAGATGAATAATTACAGAGAGTTCCACTATATACATGCCCTCAGATCATCAAGGTCCATCACATTGGAAACAGTTTGGTGACTTTCATCATTGTTGCATTGATAATGGTGGTAAAAGGAAGAGAGACTTTGGGCCAGACCATATCTCTGCATCTCCATCCCAGTCAATATTAACTGCAATGGGTCACATCTGTACCTAAACTGCATATTAGCAAAGTTTTTGACAAGTGCAGTGGATACAGCTGATGATGTGCCCTAAGGAGATGGAAGTAAACAGACAGAATAGAAAGTGGTACAGGATGGACCCAAAAAGAATTCAAGTACAAATCATCTATATATAAGTCAAATTTCAAAATATGTCCATTGTCCCTTCTATGATGAAATCATTTCTGATTCCTGCTTCCACTGATACTGTTTCTTTATGTAATGAATAGCTCAGGTAAACCCTCAGCTGGGAAGCACATAATCACAACTATCCTATAGCATAACAGGCATAATAATCGTTGCTTGCCATAAATTACATTCTATGGATCAATTGTTCATTTAGTCAAACTCGAGGCACAAGAATACAACCAGCAAGTAAATTTACAAGTCATACAATTAGGTGAAATGCTACATATTACTCCAAAAATCAAGCCAATTCGCAAGCTCATTAGATGCATCTTCATCATTAAAAACGTCTCTTTTCTTCAATAAGAAGATCACTCCAAATCCAGCTTCTTTCAGTTTATATACTTGTCACAAACGCCCCTTCCAGTCAGAATTAACCAGGCGATAGGTCCTCAAAACCTCGGTGTTTGGAACCGACAAGACCAGTGATTGCAGCCCACATTTGTGTCGAGATACTGCCATGGCATATAGGGAATCATCTTCAAATAATGATCTTGCTGGAAACCAGATATGCAGGGACAATCGCTGAAGACATGGGACGAACGAAGGCTCTGCCAATCTTTGCACTATTTCAGTTGACGTTTCCTCGTTTACGGCAATGACGAGATCTGTGAGGAACGTAAACATCTCCATGGCGATGTCGTTAAGAACCAGTAAAGGAAGAGGCCTGTACACGGCGAAAGATCGAAGACGGGGTTTGGAGCGCTTCAACAATTCGGAGATCATTCCAAGTTCATGTACAATATAATTGAGTCCTGAAGACTGTTGTTTAAGACAAGCAAAAAGAATCAGGTCCTCCAGTGCTGGAAAAGTACAGTACTTCAGATCTGTGGGAATATCGTATCCCGGTGAAAGCTGTCGGATATTTAAATGGGTTATTTCCGGTAATGGTACAGGAAATTTCCGCATGTCCGAACAACCGTCAGACATGCTACGGAAGGTAAACGATTTCAGTTCCGTCCCTTGCGCAATACAACCATAGAAAAGGGATTTGTCAGACGTCTGGCCAGCCCAGAGTCGAAACTGATGCTCGTGGGTTGATGAAGAGGATGCGATAATTCGGCAAAGAAGTCGCCAGCTACTGTAACGGAGCGTAGTAAAGGAACGGAACGGAAAATCCGGGAAAGCGCGGTACCAAAGTAATCTCGTGGATGATTGTGGTACATGGTAAAATCCAAGCTTTCTAGCATTGGGAGGTGTCCTGAGATGTGCAAAAGGCCACGGATGCTTTCAGGATCAGAGACACGGAGAGACAGGGATTTCCACCGTTGAGATGTAGGAGCGATGCATTTTGTCATTAACGCGCATTCCTCTGGGGCGGTGATCGAGCCCCGAATTGACATCCTGAGGGGACAATTTCTCGACAGAGAGAAGGCGGTGCGGAGGAGATTCTTCGAGTTGTATAATTCACTCCTCTCTCACTGGTATTTAGTTACATCGGTGTTCACCTTAGACCAAAGGGATGGCGATGACAACACAAGGACCCTCCATGTGTAGCATATGCTACGAAGGATGAACGGAGGTGATGTGAGGCAGATCTCACTATCATCAGCTGCCAAATTGAATATGTGCAACAGGACGTCAGGTGGTACGCGTCGGATAGGGGACAATAGTGATTTATTATCAGAGAGATCGGTCACGGTGTGATCGCACTCCTCTTGAAGACGTTGTAGAACAGATTGGATCGAAGCGATTTCCTTTTGACGAGATTGCACTTCGATATCCTGACGTTGTATTCGGGTATTGATGGAATTGATCATGGAGGAGTCCAGGTCCAGAGACGAGAAGCCGGCACGAAGGAGTGGAAGGAGATACATGCCGGTGATATGGCATTTATATTTGACCATCTCAAGGCGAGGAGAAGAGGATAACTTTTTCTAATAGCAAGTTAGAAGAGGTACATCGGCTTGAATGCATCCAATACATACCTCGACTTCACCCATGTTCCATGTGAGTGTCTTGTTTACCCCTCGATAACGGCTAGGAATAGTCTGTCAGTTAACGAATCAGGCGGGTTGAGAATGAAGGTGGAAACAAGGTAAGATATCCTAGAGACAACAGGGTTGCAATAGGAGATGGTGATAGTACCAAGGTACGAAGCTCGCCGGTACCTCGGCCTAAATACTTTGCAAGTGAGATGTCTCACATCCTGGTCATTCATATGATATATGCAAAAGACGACGCAGACAAAGAATCGCAGTCGAAACATGGAACAAGATCGGTGAATTCAGAGACCCAAACGAATTAGTACAGTATTCGAAACAAAAAACTAAATCAAGTCATCCAGCTAGAGACACCAGACTCCACACTAAACGGTGCCCCTAACCTCTGTAATATGCTGTTAACCTGAAAGCAAAGTAGAGCAGTCAAATGCCACATGCGTGAAGAAAACGTGAATGCATCATCCCGTCACCGCTCCGAGCTCGTGCAGAAATGTTATGAGCATCGAATTATCTCGAGGGCTTAGCTGCATTGACCATACAAGCATGTATAAGCCAATGATTAGAGATAGCACGACGACGGCATTCACATTGCATAGGTCATGATATTCTTAGCTACGAGCCTCGAGGATGGTTGCTGGACGCCATCATGGGCTTTTTGATATCACCGTCGTCGAGACAAAACAAAGTGCGATACCATCGCTCTGACGTCCCCGACACCACATGGCACACGGTGAGACGTAGCATCATCGATGGAGACTATCCTATCGCCATGGAGTCCGCGATATACGACACAAGGAATCGTCTCTTGAGAGCTGTATGGCTCGGCTCTCGATGGTCAACATGGCCCTTATCATAGGCCATAACTTGAGTAGGTATCATTTACGCACATCCAATTATTTTGCGATATTCTCGATGCAATGAACTGTTCATCTCCTCCAAGTTATACGTCGTAAACAAAGAAATAAGATCAGCATTCTGAATGAGTTTTTCAATCAACCAATACTATAGGACTAGATATAAGATTCTGTTCAAATGAAAACGAGGGACAGTAATAATTGATTATACAAAATATAACAGAAAGTAGGAATCATTGACGACACGTTCTTCATCTTAGAACATGCACGCAGCTCGACACCACAAGGAGAATGCTACACAGCAGCGGAGGTGCGTGTCGACATCTGCCCGGTGTAGACGCTTGCTCTTGGATCCCACCGACCATGCAGGGGCTCACTGAAGGCGCCATTCACTATAGAGAATATGATGCTCAGGACCATGATGAGCGTGAGAACGATCCACCCCAGCCAGGCGAATGCGAGCATGGCGGTCAGGATTCGGCATGGCTGATATCTCTGGCACCAACTGAGATCGCCCCAGATTGTCTGCATCAAAATAGTGTGTATGAGCCTGCGCAGAAATGGGAGAGAGAAAGTGCCTACACTGGATTGGGCCGCGCCTACTATCCAGAATAGCCAGAGGACGGAAAGTCCGATGAGCTCGCCGCGGAAGGTGGAAATGAGGCTGCCGTCAATACGTTTGTGGATGATACGGACGCTGTTGGAATGTTAAGGGAAGAACATAATGGGGGCAGGCTACGAGACACACATGTAGATGCACCACGGTATTGTTAGGATTGTGGTAACCAGTAGTTCCACAACAATTGGGTCTGGGAGATATTTTAGTCTTCGGTTCGGTGATCGCGGTCACCACGTTGGGGCTCACCGTAGAAATCGACGCCGCCGTTGAGAGGATCGCCTGCTGGGAGGTTGGTGGTATAGTGTATTCGGGCAGAGGTCAGCCCGAGAAGGATGATGGAGAATACACCCTGGCATAACATGATGAGAACCAGCGCATCCTTTCTCTCGTGAGATGATTGACCTTACCAGAGTGAAGTGCAGAGCAATTCGGAGAGGTGGTAAATCGAAGTTCATTGGCGTTCAACGCAAAGAGAAATGATTTGGTAGGGTATGATGGAAAGCTAGAAGAGATGATGGCCGTTATATATAAGGATGGAGGAAGTTGCCTCGCAGGAGGCGTGCATATTGCTTCCTGGCATGCGTGATCGAGCAAGTAAAAGTTCCGATTCGGCCAGGTTAGGAAAGGAGTCGTAGCAACACATTTGATGCTGATGAACCGCTGCAAACTCAGCTGCTTCATCTGTAGTGCAGAACACTGACAACACCTTGCCATAAAATGTGTCGCACACCTAGTAAGCGACAGGACTTGGCGGCAATCTTTCCGGGGGGGGACAATCGCAGCACCCAGGCTGATTATAATCACCTGAACTCGAGCACGATGCAAGGTTTCTTGTGTTCGACACACCGCCAGCACGAGGCCCGTCCGTAACGTAGGATGAACAAACGTCTGTGGGTCCGACGCCGATTTAGGCCATATATGACTTGTATCGAGTCATCCTGAACAGCCACGAGGCGTGTTTACGACGAGGATGTGCGTCATTTTCCCATGTTCACTTTACTTTAGTGGCCCAATATTAATCAAAGTCTGACTCGTACGACCGGGCATGGTTCGGATCTCGCAGCATGCGACTGCGACTTCATTATCTATGGCGTGTAGGAAGTGTGCATCAACTAAACGGGGGTCCACGGACGATCAGTGGACTTGCGCTCTTCTAACAAGTGTCATTAATGATCGATTGTTAGAGAATAGATGTACCCTGCAACTCTTGGGTTTATATAGCCAAGTTTTTATATAGCAGCACAGGACTTCGATAGAGGTTAAGAACGGAGAGGATCAGGCGATCGAATGAAACCCCCGTGCGATACAGCTGAGGTGCCGGTTGCCGAGGATAATGGGAAGCAAATTGGCGCCTACGGCCATGGGTGAGTGCATGATATACTCATCTCTATCCTCCAGGTAAGGATCAACTAGTGAAGGATTGGCAGAGTCGGTTTGTTGAATGAGGACTTTGGATGTGCTGAAAGTCTGCGGTACATGATTCTGACTCTGTCTTCTATGTGAGAATAAACACTTGCAATGATCCATGGTACAGATTATCATAAAAACAGGACTTCTTCGCTGGCGAAATCCGGCGCTTTCCGGACAAATAGTGGTTTCGCTGTGTTTCACAGCAAATAATATTCAATGCTAGTATCATCAGCAAGTTTGTTGTAGATCGCATAATACCTCTGCGACCCCATCAATCTAGTAATTGTAATAATCAGAACATTGGACAGCATAACAACCGATAACAGTGACCACGTACGTCTATATAGTGCGTCTCGGAGCCTCGACTGTTCTCTGGTTGCTGTTAACATAAGGCGGTGCTGAGGAAGAATTACAGTCGGATGGCCACATTGTCAATATGGAATAGCCGTATTGTTGGCGAAACACACAATACGGCGATTCCGGCTTTGTCCACGTGGCTGTTAGCAAATTTAAATATCCTGCAGCTCTCACCACGATGATTCCCACTGTGGTGACGCTCGTTTTTGCTGTACTGGTCCTCATGCTAAGATTTCCTTTCAACCGTAATAAATGGGATCCTAAAGGGAAGGTTAATGGTATCGAATCCTTTGATGATCGTTGTGCTCAGTTTCTTTGGAATGTAGCACTGTTATGTGACTGGCGGATCCCAGGGCCTAGGGCTTTCAGTCGCCCTTCTTCTTGTCAAGCTCGGTGCAGACGTGTCCATCGTCGCCCGTAATGAAGATAAACTACGTGCTGCACATGCCGAGATGGAGGTGTGTCTCTTGTACTTCTACTTTGCTTCAAGTGGATCTAAAGCCACATAGAAAGCACGGCAGCTTCCCAGTCAAATTCTCAGATGGTATTCCTACGATCTCAGCGAGTGTAAATCGTCCGAGGCTGCATTGGAAGCTGCATCCGAAGGACACAATGGTCGTTGCCCAGACGCTCTCCTCTTGTGCGCCGGGGCGGCAGTACCAGGATTTTTTGTGGAAGAGGACGAAACGTCGATGAGAAAGGGAATGGATAACGGGTACTGGGTGCAGGCATGGTCAGCTCTGGTACGTGTCTCCTGGTGTTCTCCGACTCAGTCCTTCTTAAAACTACTGTGACTAGGCCGGCGCAAAGCGCATGGTGCGGGAGAACAAGGCTGGAAAGATTGTGCTCGTCTCTTCTTTCCTCGGTTACATGTCAATTATGGGCTATTCCTCGTATGCGCCTGCGAAACACGCGTTACGAGGTTATTTTCCCCCGACTTCTCTGCAGGCTGCTACTAATTTTTCGACTTATGTAGGCCTAGCGGAAACGCTTCGTTCGGAAATGCTCCTGTACGGAATTTCTGTCCACACATTCTTCCCTGGGACGATCTATAGCCCAGGCTATGAAGCGGAAAACAAAAGCAAGCCGAAGATTACTCTCACAATTGAAGAGACGGATGGAGGTCAGACTCCCGACAAGGCTGCTGAGGGTCTATTGAAAGGTTGGTTCTGATTACGGTCAGCATCCGGATCCTCCTTCACTGCAAGCCAGGTGTTCAGCGCGGCGATTTTCATATATCAGCGGACTTGTTAGGGAACATCTTCCGTTCTTCCACCAGAGGCGCGACACCTCGAAATCATGTGTTCCTAGATGAGATCTATAGTTTCATTGGCTGGGTACGTCTCTACTTCAGTAGAAGGACTTGGCTGATGTATTGTAGGTGATACTCCCTATATGGCGACGGTCCGTGGATTCTACTATCAAGGGACACCGACAAGAGCATCGTTCCTATCTGGCTGAGAAAGGTCTTCTTTCATAATAAGAGATACGAGGTTATTCCCGAGTCTCTCGTTTATACGCACCGGATTGCTATATCGTCCTCAGACTCGAATTAGTCTTACGATATAGCCTTCTCTTCCATGCACTCGAGAAAGCCATCGATGACCCCCATTCCTCTAAAGTAGTTTCTCGGAGTCAGATGACCAAAGACGCCGTTGATATGTAGTGCGTCGAATTCCCTTCGTAAGTCATTAATGCATCAGCATAAACATAGATGGTAAGTAGGTAGTATTACGCGATAGGGTCGTATAGGTAACTCGGAGATATGGGTATACAGATCCGAGCCGATATATCATCTGGGGTCCAAGCTGAGTAAGTTTATCTACGCTACCGAAGCCGGAGTAACCTGCTGTAGAATGATACAAGAAAAGCCATCGGTAGCATCGCTGAAGAGGAAAGTATGAAAGGCGCCGTTCGAAGTGAAGTCTTCTCGGAACAAACAATATAGCAGAGTTCATCAAGAATGTGCATCTTGGCATCTTTTAGCCATTCGATGTCACCAGAAACCCAGTCTCCATTAAGTATGTGCGATGTTCTTCTCGATGATCTCTCACTGTCGAGTCTGTGATCCGACGCCAGACGGGGAGTCCCACCTGAAAGGTCTCATATCAGAATCAGTTTGAAATGACCCAAAAACAGACTTACCCAGCCAAAGAAACTGTATATCTCGTCCAGAACGATGCTATTCCGAGGCGTCGCTCCTCTCGTCGAAGAACGGAAGATATTTCCCAGCAAATCATTCGTTATGTGGAAGTCACCTCTAAACACGCCTGAAAGAATGTCAGTTGAAAACGCGTAGCAGAATGGTCCGTTCACACCCTGAAGAAGCCCATCCGCGGTATGTTCAGCGGTTTGACCTGTGTCAGTCTCTTCCAGTTTCAGAGTGATTTTAGGCTTTGTTTTGTTTTCAGCTTCGAGTCCTGGAGTGAGCATGTTGCCGGGAAAGAAGATGTGGACCGTAATTCCATATAGAAGGAACTCGGAACGCAATGTCTCCGCTAGACCTGAAGGCGAGGTGTCAAAATAGCATTTAGTCGGAATAGAAATGCACAAACCTCGTAGAGCAAACTTTCCGGAAGCATATGACGAATGGCCAACGATGGACATAAACGCCAAGAACGAAGAGATGAATATAATTTTGCCCTGAATCTTCTCATTGACCATTCGTTTTGTCCCTTCCTACGCAAAATTAGTACAACGTCGACACTAGGGCGCAGGACATTCACGAGAGCTGACAGAGCTTGTACCCAATACGCGTCGTCCATTCCCTTTTTCATCGAAGTTTCGTCGTGTTCAAGAAATAATTTCGGAGAAGGCCCACCGGCACAAAGGAATAGTGCATCCGGGCATCTGCCACCATGCGGTGCTGATGCAGCGTCCAATGCATCAGCAGTAGATTGCGACGCTGTAACGGAGAAGGAATAGGCCGCGAGAATCTGGTCCGGCGACTGCCTGACATTCTGTTTTGTGATCAATATCAAGTGAAGGGTTCGAAAATATAAGTGAAGCACCTCCATTTTTTCGAGCGCTTCTTGCAGTCGCTTTTCGTTACGGGCCACGATCGATACATGTGCGCCTAGCTTTACAAGGCGGATCGCTAACGCCAAGCCAAGCCCTGAGGAGCCTCCGGTGATATAGCAATGCTAGAATATATGATTCGTTGGACAGGGCCAGTTTGATGTTTGAAGGCGACGCACCTTTCCTAGAGGATCCCATCTTGTTCGGCCAGAGAGCTTTCCAAACCAGGTAGCTAGCAGAGCAGACAAAAGAGGTATCATATAAACGATTCTGAGATGAGATTGCTGAGGAAGGTTACCAATGCCGCTATACCGGCCATTACAAGGTGGTGGCACCCAACAAACTTCGGTGAACGGCAACACAGTAGCCGGGGTCCGGACTTCGCAGGGCGCCGGCGTGGCGCAGAACTCATACAGATTTTTGATATCCTGCCAGAGGCTTCAACTTTAAAAATTAGACCGCTCTACTTACACTTCTGTCAGTCTCACCCCTTTCTACTACTGGTCTTTCTGATATCAATGGTAAAAGCATTCGAGACATGCACTATGATCACCACGCTTCATCATTGCCACTGATGCTAATGGAAGTTGCATTCAGTCACTCCTCGTGCCTGAGCCCTCGTGGACGACCAAGCAACTGGTAATTCTATAATGAAACGCTTGTCCTGTTCCCTCCTTGTGTATTGGAACAAGACTGCAGGCCGAAGTGGCCGTAATCACCACCGTGCTCTAATTCTTAGCGGAGGTTTTCAATTGAAAACAGGAAACAAAACACATAGCCGCACGCTGTGTAAATCCTCTGATGATTTCGGCTGCTGGTTAGATCCGCATTGCCAAGTGCCGACTGGCAATCACCCAGAAAAACCAAGCCAGCCTCATCGGATCCCCGTGATGCCGTAGAAAAAGCCGCTGTAGAGAATTTCTAACCCTTGTCGCCATCAAGCATGGGCTCCTTCTCAACGCCTGAAGGGTATTTTATCGGACTTGGTTGTGAAGTCTTTTTGCATGGTTTGTCTTTGATATTCGTATATTCGCCGTATCACTCACTCGGATAAATCAGGACTCTACACTGGACTGTTCTTGGCGTCAATGTATCTTCTGCTGTGAGAAATCATGCCAAAATTGCACCAGAGTTATTAACTGTAGCATCGTTTCTAGGTTCAAGAAGAAGAAAAATCGGGTCGTTGCTGTAATGACTCTCGTGAATTGCCTCATGTATGCGGTCGCTACTGCCCATATGATCATCAATTTCAGGCAGAACTTTGCGGCTTTCCTTTGGCATAACGGTGCCAAGGACGACAGTGTATTCCATGATACGTCGTCCGTGACACAGTGGTCTCAACTCATGCTGGAGGTTGTGAATGTGCGCGAGTTTCCCCAAGTATCGGTTAAACTTCTCCTTAACTTATAACATAGATAGCGTTGGGTGATGGGATCGTAATATGGAGAGCATGGATTTTATGGAATCGTAGGTGGTGGATCATACTCTCATCCGTGCTTCTTCTTCTGGGAACCATGGGCAAGTAATCGGCGTTGTAGATACCGTCGTTCATGCTGATCTTTGGCATATCTCAAGCTTCGGGCATTGGACTTGTATACACCGTTGCAACGGCGCCTACTGGCGTCGTGTTTACTGATCCCAGGCTTGAAGTCTGGGCCGTTGCATTCATACTTTCAACATTTTCAACAAACGCGTGGGCTACGACACTTGTTGCCTATCGTACATGGTAAATTTCGTCTTGGATAATGGTTTACCAAACATGAACGTTATTCGAAAGGTTGCACTTCAAGCTAGTCCGTCATCTCACGGGCGTCTCCATCCTGGGAAGCTTCCGCAAGCGAAGTGCGATTCTCCCTATTCTAATCGAGTCTGGCACTTTATATTGTTGCACATGGGTATGACTCGGGCTCCTCTTCATCTCTCCGTCTGACAACGTTGAATCGCATAGCTCATCGTCATCGCTATATTTCTTTCCTCAAGCAATGCAATCTATATTATGATTGACACCATCTCACAACTGACAGTCAGTTTTTTGCAGCTCCGATGTCCTTGGGGAATGCTGATGAGACAGTGACAGGCCATCTATCCAACTCTGATCATTACCCTCGTTTGCGTTAGGTCCACCCTTGATATCGCGATCGAAACAGTTCATCAAACTCAGACGCAAAACCAGGCGTGGACTCAGAGACCTACTGCTCTAACACAAGCATCAGTCGAAGACTTTACAGATACGGCCTCTTTAGAGCCATCCATCCCAATGCGACTTGTCACGATAGGGTTCCGGAGCGCCTTGGATGGGTCTGGAGGAGGTCCTCCTCACTTGGGCAGCATGAGTAGTGAATCTGTTAGGAAGACATTGTGTCAAACGAAGGCAGACGATGCTCTTTGAGACTGTACTCACAGAGGAATTTCGGGCACACATGATGTACATCTATTAGAGGATATCACTCAAGAGTTGTTCCCTGTAGCGACACAAAAATGCTAATTATTGTATATTCTATGCTCATAGGGTCTGAACAATTGATAGGGAACTGTGTTCCATGCTGATTGAACATCAATTGTGTTAGGCATTGCCTTGGTCCAGATCAGTGGCCTGGCCAACCCAGGAACTTGAAAGCATCTTGATCTTGCTGCAATGATCAGGCAATGCCAGCATAGTATGAACTTTAGTATCCCAAAGGGATGCCATAAGAAAGTGACATGCATTTGTTCTTAGGACCTAATAGTATACACAGTTAGCTATTTTGTAGACTACAGGTTTTTCAGGACTCAAAAGGTGAGCTCAGAAATCTTTATTCTCAACTATATTACCTTCCAGCTGTTCTGTTTTCTCTTGCCTGGCATGAAATACATATCTGTGTCCATGACATTGATCTCACAAGGCCTTTCTGAAGGCAAGCCAGACCATTTCATACTGCCAGACATGACTATTCTAATTATGCCAAACAATTCTAATCCACTTTTGCAACTGCCACTGAACCTTATGCTGCCTCTCCTCTGGCCAGACTGCTACCATCCTATCTTGAATATGATGCATTGTCATATTCAAAATGACCTTACTATTGGGGACCCTATAGCCTGATCATAAATATCAATTAAAACACAAAGATCAGTTTCTGGAGATCCACCACTTCCAGGATGTGTAGAGGATTTAGCAGCCCTACACAGACAGGCCAGCAGGTCATTACCTTCTGGCAACTATAGGCCACAGCATTGGCCTTTTCTGGCCTCCTCTTATTGTGCTTAACATTGATGAGTTCAATTGTTTAGATCTCACCTATTTTCTGTACACTTTGAGGTCATGAATATATTCAAGAAATAGCCTGATTAGATTTTGTGGCTGTTAGTTTTCATTGGGATGCCAATAAGCTAAAGTTTTTCATCAGCCAATATTGCTATTAAAGTTTTTGATAAATTATTTCAAGACACAAAATATTCTTATATAAAAGTGTTAATCAATGTCCAGATATTATCTAATTGAAAAATAATATATAAAGTAATAGAAGGGTATCAGAGGTTCTAAGACACAACATCATTTGAAATAGAGCATACCAGTCTTGTATTCCATATCAGACTGATGAACAGACAGAGTGGGTCAATCAAAAAATTGAAAAGTACCTCAGGATTTTCATAAACCACCAGCAAGATGATTGGGTAGAGTGGTTCTCAATGGTAGGATTTGCCTACAATAACTATGAAAATTCATCAACAGACTACAGTCCATTCTATATAAACACTGGAACCCATCTGAATACTGGAATAAACACTTCACAAAGGGAAAGCCAAGTACCCTGGGCAAAAGACTTTGCAGCAGAGATGAAGAAAATTCATGATGAGACTGAATGTGCATTGCACAAGGCAGCAGAATTCATGAAGAGACAATATGATAAGGGAAAGGCACTGGCAAGAGACTACCAGCCAAGCAACATAGTTATACTGTACATGAAGAATCTGAAGACAGACAGAAAGATGAAGAAGTTAGATGACAAGTTTGAAGGCCTCTTCAAGGTCATAAAGAAAGTAGGCAATGGGGTATATGAATTAGCTATTCCAAAGATATGAAAAATCCATCCTGTCTTCAATGAAACCCTTCTTAAACTATTTCAAACAGCAGAGTTTTCCAACCAGAGAGCATCACCACCACCCAAACCAATAGTTATGAATGATGAAGATGAATATGAGATTGACATGATCCTTGACAATAAAATTCATTATCAAAAACAGTGGTTTCTCATTCATTTCAAGGAATATGGTAATGAGGAAAACCACTGGTATGCTGAAAAGGACCTTCCACATGCAAAAAAGCTCATTGCAAAGCACTGTGCAGCACAGAACTCACTTGCCATGGTGAACAATGTTAGGCTCAGATGACCAATGTTCAATAAGTCAGACTACATCAGAACTCAAAAGCTTCCCTTCAAACTCAAACAACACCCATTTGAAGCCAAAAAGCTTCACATGTGAAAAGACATCAATAAAATCAAGGCTAGTACACTTGTAGTTATCCAGCCATTTCCTCTAGATCAGATATGCAACACCTTAGTAGAGATTAATGAGAAAGATGAAGCTGTCACTTTATTTCTGAGGCTCTTCTCAGCAATTGAGGATGACTGCCTTAAAGAGGGGGTAATATCATGATTTTAGCCCCTAAATCATGCATGTCCAGCTAAGACTTGGTTTGAGACACTGAGACAATAGCTTGGTTGAGATTGCCAAGACTTTTTTATACAGTATTTAAGTCAGTAGTATACAATGATATACTCTAGTCTCAAGCTAAGGTCAATATACTGATCAAACCCCTAAACTTTTGGTGTGACTACCACTTCAGTATCAACACTGGCAGTTGTAGTCTATCAACCTCTATAACTCCATTCTCTTATCATCATCTTATACACTCTTATCTTCATCCTTCTGCTCTACCTTCAGTTAGTGTCAGACTCTGGCTGTTGCAGTGCATTGTATTTGTGATTGTTTGGTTGTTGTCTGACACCAAGCTGCCTGCTCTTTTCAGCCTTCCTGGTTTTGATTCCCATACATCACTCAACACTGGCCCTTTCAAATCTCCTTTATCTGCATCACTCTCTTCCATATCTAAATATCACTTTCTGTCTACCCCTCCACTCTCAGCATCTAGTGCTTCATCTAACACTCTAACTTCACTAAGATTGATGTCATCTGTCTGTTAGACTTTCACTGACACTCACAAATCTCTAGCACTGCTTCTGCCAGGATCTGATTCTAGATGCTGAGTCTGAGTCTGGTTTTGATATAGAAGTATAATAAGGTAAGCTATAAGAATTTTGTGGAGAGGGGTGGAGAGTTGTAGCTGGTAGATATAGTCTGCCATTGTGGCAAGAGTATTCACATCAGATAGTCAGAGAGTATAGTAGGTGTATTAAACCTTAGCTGAAGACTGAGGTACATCAGTGTGTACTACTGCCTTATATACTGTCTAAAGAACCCTATGCTCTACAGGCAACTATTGTCTGCTTTTTATGCCCTCTGCTCATTGTCTGGGATAACAATGACTGTGCTCTTGCTTTTGTTTGTTATTGTCACTCTGCTGTATCATTGCTATAGTGAGTTTCCCATATGCCATAGTTTCCATTGTGTTTAAGATATGAAATGGTGATAGTTATCATATTGTTCCTTATCATCTTATTGTGCATTAATGAATAAGATGTAGCCATAGTGTTATCATGTCTTCATCATTAAGCATTGGCAGATCATGATTTAGAGACAAAAATCATGACACTGCCTCAGCAACTATCTTGCCAACTCTCAAGGAATTGTGAGCCAGACAAAATGAATATAATATAGCAATAGATGCAGCTGATTCAAGGGCACTGCTGAAGAATGTCCTGAGTGCTGGCAGTGATATGCAAACAGCAGAAATATTAGGCATAACAAGAAAAGAGATACCTGAGGCCATCAAGGCATTACAAAGAGCATTGGAAAAGATCATAGAGAAGCAAAGCAGCTTTTTCAGTAGTAGAGATGAGACTGATATTGAGATTCATAGTGTAGGCAGCAATGGTCCTTCTCTAGTGACACTGTCAAAGGAAAGATGGAAGGAAGTTTCAACTGATGACACTAAATCTATTTCCAGTGCCAGGCACAATTATGGTAAGTTGATCAAGATAGTGAGAAGGATTAGTATGCAGAGGAAGAAAGCTGTCTCACCTGTTGCAGGCAAAATAAAGACATTAAAAATAGTGTCCACAACCTGGAGTTTGAGTGACAGTAGTACAGACAGCATGAGGAAGCATCAAGAAATTTCTTCTATGAAGAGGAAAGATATGTTGAATCAAGAGTTTATGGAGATTGGTATTGATGCATTGTAATAGATGAGTGAAGGTGCCAAAGCAAATTTGAATCTACCAAGTTGGACCATCACTTGGTAGGCATTTTTGTTATTCTGAAACTGCATTTGACTGACATGCTGGCATAGTTATAAAGTCAATGATGAGTGAAAGATCAGGGGCTCATCCTCTGATGTTTATAGGAGAACATGGCTTGAACAAACTGTGGCTATTAAGATTGTTGCAGAGACAACTCCAAGAAATCTGTTTATCCAAGAGATCAGGATCTGGAAGATGCTGCAACACTTGAATGTACTGGAGCTATATGGTGCCAGCAGTGCCAGTAGTGATCCACTGTGGTTTTTTGTCAGTTTTTATCTGAAGAACAGAATATTGGTGGAGTTCTTGCAATGAGTGGACAGGAGTATGACTGAAAGATTATCTGATTCATGGAATTCTAGGGATGCTGGCTGGAAGGTATGAGACCTTCTAAAGTTCATGTATGAGGTCACTTAGAGAATGGCATACTTATATAATAACAGCATGTTGCATGGAAATCTCAAGATTGTCTTCTATTTATTAGTTTTGATCCCAATTGATGAAGATTTAACAGGCATATAATGTTCTTGTTGATGATCAGCTTTGCTGCATCATCTCTGACTTTGGTCAGAGTGAGATGAAATTGAAAGCCTTATGCATCAGTGAGATGCCCCTGCCTTATAAGTTTTAATGTTGTGAACTCCAAACCCCACACTTATTATTACTCTATAGATAGCACATTGAGGTGGCAGACACCAGAGTTGATGATAGGTCTAAGCCAGCTGACTACTGAGATAGACATGTATGCATTTGTGATATGCTGTATTGAGATTCTATCTATAGGATGAGTGCTCTGGCCATTTATAGATGATTACACTGTTAGAAATTTGGTCTGTGATAAGTTACTCTAAATCTACCCCTGAAAATATCTAAATAATTGTACCAGTAAAAGATTCTCATCCTAATATTCCATTGATGCCTTTCAGTACTTCAGCTTTGCAAGAGTTGATTGAAACATGTTGGCAGAAGGAGCCATCCATGCATCCAAAGTTCTCTACAGTCATTCAAGAATTGAAGCAGATGCAAAAAAGCTTAGGATTATCTGAGGAGGTTATCTCACCAGAACTCTCTGAATGGCAAGACAACAAAAGTTTTGAGTTTCATGTCTTGTGTCTCAGCTCAGATATACATTCTATACCTCTGTTATCTGGTATGTCTTATAAGTCTCTAAATCTCTTAGCAGATTTTTCTCATTTATTTATAGCTTATAACTTGACTCTTGGTCTGCTGCAAGGTTCTCCTTCAGCATCATTCCATACCACTCAAAAAAGCATTTGCAATATAATAGAATACAATAGTTATCATTCTCCACCTATTGCTAACAAATGAATTGCTGAAGCACAGGATGAACACAGGTACAGGCTACTTTTGACCCACCAGTTTCATCTGTCTCATAAGTTTTGATGTCTAAATGCATCATTTGAAATAGGCTAATCTTTAGGCACAATCACTCTACCATTATAGACCCTATCTCAGGTGTACCTCAGTGCTGTTGAATACTTATAGAAGCCAGAGTGTCTTTGTAATCTTGTTCAACTGTGTCAATCTAGAACCTGATAACTATGCAGCTGAGATCCCATTGGTATATAGATATGGCAAGATTATGGTGCAGATTCACCAGCCAGACCAGCATAGTGCTGCTCCAAAGGATGCTTTTCCTAGCACATCTTCATGAGTAATATACTTACTGACAATCAAGCACTATGTCATTGATATCATTGTTCTTCTAGGCAGTGATATTTCCACCTGCTTTGTGCCAGGCATAAGACTGCATTTTTGTACATGGAGACAACTGTTTACACACATGTTGAGAATCTAGGTGCACTGAAGAAGTGGTTTAAGGCTAATGTTGATGAGATCCTGATGATATACAGAATCCAACATCATATTCAGAAGGAGGATCTCTTCCTGGATGGATAGTTCTAGATCTGTACCTATAGTGCCTTATTCTGAGCTAGCCATTTAGTTATTGAAATATTAACTACTCCCAATTATATGTTGTTTATCAGTCATAGACATCCAGATGGACAAGTGTATTATCTGATTAATTGTTTAGTATAATCTACTCAGATCAGTCTGCATTCCTGCTCCTGCCTTCCATTCTTCAATCTAGCATCAAAAACACACACCATACCTGTGGAATTCTGGCTTCTTGCATTCTACAGACTTAGAGCATATCTTACTTTGGCATTACTTATTATCTATATCTACTGCATTTGCATTCTTGTGTCAATTACTAGATTCAACAATTGTATCTAGATTGTAATATGCCAAATCACCTGTGACCTGAAGAGATAGTTGTCATACCAGCTGTCAACTCTGTGAATATGATAGCTTTGATTTGCCTGCTGTAGGTGCAAATCTAAAAAATTTCCTTTATTGTCTGTTTATTTTTACAAACCTCCTCAATTGTGGCCAATCTATTGTAAAGACAGATTCCAAGGGTAGGGAGTGTTTTTGCAGGCCTCTGTATGGCTCTTGAGGTCATCACAATCTCTGTTGACACAGAGATATAGAGCTCTGCTTGTCCATGAAGAGGAATTGCTAATGTTATCTCTGTCTCAGTGCTAAGTCTCAGCTGATGCTGATTTATGAGAGACATTAGCATCAGATGTCTCTTTTTCATTCCACTTTCATCTCACATTCCTGAGTGAGACAAGCTCTGCTCTCTCACTGTCAATCTTTTCTGACCACCAATCTCAGGCTTTAAGGCTTCACCTTCTCCTTCACTTGTCAGTAACTTCTATTGTCTAGTGAGGCTCCACCTCTTCCTTTATCTTACAATTGGCTCATTTGAGTAGTCTTAGCTTCACCAGACCTAACCAATCCTCATTCAATATTACTGGACCATTATTGTATAAATTATTGAGTTTTTTGTCTAGATGTTTGTCTCTCAAATCTATTGATCTCATTTATAACCTTCAATCAATTGACTGATGTTGAAGGTGTCACTGTCTTAGCTAAACATTATGAAGACCTTGTCAAGGAATGTGTTAGAGGCACTATCAATGTTCTTCACTTTGCTGACAGACTTCACCAACTTGGCATTTCATCTGAAGTTGCTAAAGATTATATCAGACTTCTGCAGGAGCAGATCAAGCAAGCTTGTTATGATTTTTCCATTTTGCTTTTTGACTTAACCCCTATTTATGCTTAGTCAGAGTATTAAGATGAGCACTTAAGACTGTGGGACAAGACTTAGTCATCACAACTGGCTGAGTCTGTCATTGTCTTTTGATGCGACAATGCTGCTTGACAATGTATGACAACCCTTTTATGTATGATAATGATACTCTAGGACAATAGGCACAATAGACTAAAAAATATATAATAGGTAGTAGTATTATTAGCAGACCTTGTACAGTATTTAAGATGGCTCACTCTCACTGGTAATTCCCAGCTTTGAGCTAAAGTTCATTTATATATCATTCTATACTTGAGCTGATCCTTCAGGCCTTGTGACATATTGATCAGAATACATATCAGTGGACTCAGTTGATCACCCAAAGTGTGAGGTGACTTCTATTTATCACATGTTTCTGTTTATGTGATGCTTGAGTCTAACAATTAGCTCAAAGCTTCCTCTTCTCTTTTCTTACACACTATAATGTGGAGGAAACTGAATGCCTTCAATCAACTCATTAGATCCAAACTTTGACTGAGAGTTCTTTGAACTCTTAGCTTCCATTGTCAGAACACTTTTAGGCTTACTAGTGATCATCCAGCTGTGCCAGAGATGTCACTTGATAACTGCCTGGACCATCTGACATTATCAAGAATTTCAACACATCTGACACATTCTATGAAATGTAACCTCCAACCTCCCCCTACATGACATCTCAGAATCCAGATAAATGTCCCACTAGCTCCCAACAAGCTCCATACCTGAAGCTGGGTCTAGCAGCTTGCATTAAGGGGATGTTCAAGAAGAAGAAAGACACTAATACTCTTCTAGGAGATTTAGCAGAGATGGTGACTCTCATGTCACAGGATTCAGAAACTTCTGGATCTCCAGCCAGGAGCACCACTCAGTCTTCCCCTATTCTTCCACTACCTCTCACACCCACAGGATTGCTGACCATGCCTGAGATTCCCTCAATGCTACTCAGATGGCTATAGGACCCTGCAGCATGATATCTTGAAGCCAGTCTCAAGAAACCCTCAATCTGACCACCTGCTCTGTCAGAACAAACAGTGGACTGGAGAGGGCTCCCTCAGACTGGCTCGATGATGAGCAACAATACAGAGAAAACAGGAACAAAATCATTCACTGGCTCTTTCCAGCCTGAGATCCCAATGTCTCCTTTAACTATGATGAGGCACTCTGGCAGGAAGAGTGCAGACAGTGAGATGCTCTGTGACCAGTTCACAGCAAGCTTAAGGAGCATCTCATCAAGAGGAGTAGGCAGAGGAGAGAAGCAGCTATAGCTGCCAAGTATAACCAGCAGCACTGGAAGAAGCAGCAAAACATCAAAAGGACTTGACTGGTGAGGGCTGATGTCTCCAACTGGTATAGACTCCAGCTTGAGGTTGCATCCATACTTGCATCAGTCCACACTGACCAATCCCTCTCAACTCCAGTCTTTAGAGAACCTAGCATAGAATCTAACTCCTGGGATGCAGCATATTAGAGAGATGCAGAAATCCTCATAGCTGAGGAAGCCAGAGCAAGAGATAACAGAATCCCTCCTCCTGCTTGGAATAATGTCTCAGGACCCTCCTGACACCCTCCAACTCCTTAGTATTCCCCTCTCTGATGAACTCTCAGCACCAACACCATGTTTCAGGATGACAAGTCCATCCTCAAACACTATAGACTATGAGCATCTGGCAATGCCTATATTCTTGCTTGTGCCCTCTGAGGGTTCCTCAGGAGCCAAGTGGTTAGCCAGCTTCTTGATGATGGACACTGACAGAACGTCTGCTTCTATCACAAGCAAGTGGCAGTGGCATGAGCAACAGGGAGAAACTGGTATGACTCCAACATCAAAAGCCAGCCTGCCACCATCTATATCAATGCATCAGACTTTTCAGGCTCTATGAATGGGTCCAACCCTCAGCAGCAGATCAATAATAATGGTACAACTGCTAGAGAGAGAGGAGAGTTTTTATGATCCACTCACTATTTTCCCTCTTGAGAAAGGAGAGGATGAGCCTGAGAAGGACAAAGACACTGAAGAGAGCAAACCACTTTGTCAGAGTGGAGAGCTCAGCTATGGTCTCTAAGAAGACATGGATGAAGAAGAACTGGAAAAGGTGATACAAGAAGCTAGAGATAAGGAATACCAGGAGTATTACCTGCAGGAGGTAAACTTTTTATGGTGTGATGCCAACTGGCTGGCATTATGTCTGGGACAGTTATATTTGCAATCAGAAATTAATGAAAAAACAGAAATATTAAGATATGTGGCAACAGATTATGCCACACAACAATACAGCAAAAGGCATTCTGAGGATCTGGTTAGCTGACCTTCAGCATACCAGGAACCCCCACCCATACAACCCATACTGTGGTCACCATCAGTCATCCCAAAATGAGCTGTATATATGACTCTATTGATCTGAAGCATGTTTTCATACTCTGTTCCATCCTCACACTCTACAGTCACTCAGCTAGCAAGATTCCAACCTCAGAAGACTTCACCACTGAGCTTATACCAGAATCCATAGACTGGTAGAGAAAGCTGAATCTTAAGGGCCCAGCTCCCCTCTGATAAGGTAACCAGGAGTGAGAAGAGGAAAGAGCTGATGCAAGATGATCCTAAGGCCATCTGACTGAGATTCACAATATGGGACAGAGTAATTATCTGAAAAGAAGCAGTGCTACAAGGGAGTCTAGTGGCAGATGACAACTCATTACACTTTTTCCTCAGACCACCAATCGAATGGCAGTGTCCTCCTTTTTCAGAATGGTCCAATCTGATAGACACATTACCACAAGATGCTACTGTATTGCAATATTGGCCCAACTTACTCTGGAAACCCTGCCCCTTCAAGGGAGCTTCTGATGATATCAACTGATTTCTGATTGACTGCAAGCAATATTTTGAAGTTTATATTGGATTTCTTGGAACTAATATGAACAAGGTCATGTTCACTGCCTTCTACCTCAAGGAGAAGGTGAAGACCTGATGGATCTTCATTTCTCCAAACTTCTGATTGTCAACTCAGGAGCACTACTAGTATCTCTCATGGCTAGTATTTAAACAAATGCTATATGACAAATTTATTGATCTGACAGTTCAAGAAGTCCATAAACAAAAGATCAAGGACTACAAGATGGAGAATAAGGTGGCAACTGACTACTTTGACAAACTAGAATGGCTCATGAAGCTTGCTGGCATCCAGGATGATACAGCAAATGATGGAAGAACGGTTGAGACCCTTAAGAGGAGAGTCCTCTCCTCATACATCATGATGATCTCAGCCATCAGCATCAAAGCCTTGATGCTGATAGAATACAATAAGTGAAAGGAACAGATCATCGAAATGTACAAGGAGTGACAAAAGCAGAAAGCAAAAACATCAACCCTGCAAGACTATTCAAAAAAGTCGACCCTGCCAACCCTAGAAAGCTCCAAGTCACTGGAGACAACTGCCAGGAAATCATCAGGATCCCTGATGACCTCAGCATATGGCATGCAGAAGACCAGAACAGGAACAATGTACACAGAGGCAGTAAAGCCAATGGACATTGATCACATGAAGAAGAAAGGTAAATGCTTCAACTGTGGACAGAAAGGCCACATGGCCAAAGATTGCCCAAAGAAGAAGCAAACCCAGAAGGACATCCACTGACATGCCCTCTCCATGTTCAGGCATGTAAAATTGCAAAAATTGCAAATACATAGACTGCATTCCAGTCCAGTAAGCATATAACAGAAAATAAGACTAGAGCACACAGAAACCTAGCTATCATAATGCTAAACTGAAGTAACAATAAGCAGAGTGCATGGCCTAGTAACAGACTAATACCAGAGGGGTTAGGCTGCATGTGAGGTCTCAGCACTTGGCCCTAAATGTGCCAATACTATTACAAGAGAACATGCTAAAAATAAAAAGACTACAATCAAAATATGATCAGCAATTCTGATCATATTGATCACAGATGCACAGCCATTAATGCACTGATGGAACATGCTTTAGAACAGAGAACTGAGGCCCAAAGAAAGGTATCTGAGTAAATGGGTATTGAACAGAGAAATAGAATGATGATGACAAAGTAATAAGTAGAGGAATATTACCCCAGGAATGAATTGCATGCATACCACCCTGAGCCTTGCATGCATACTTATGGTGCCTTAGCATGCATAACACAGCAAGGGACTCCACATCATACCAAGAAATGGCACCTTTGGTGAGTCAGATGGAATGACTGGTTGGACATAGGGAAGCAGAACATAGCCATTGTGGCTGACTCCTGGCATGAGAGATAACTCTGGGGGTCTGAAACAGTTTACTGCTGTCAGAGATGTCACTGGAGAAATAAGAAAGCAAGTAGACCTGGTGAGGCCAGCTAGCCAATGTCAGCTAGCAAAGAAACAGTGAGCACAGTCCTCACCCAGAAGAGAATAAGCATGGTGACTGCAATATGCACATGAATAATACCTATGGTGAAGAGGATCTGAGTGTGCACAAGATGAAAATGGATACAGCAGAGTGTTATCCACTGACCACACTCACACCAACACACACACAAAACTCTTAGTTCATGAGAGGATTGTAATGTGATAAAAGTAGCAATCAACAAATATAATTGTCTTCTTTAATAAGATCACAGTGTGTGAACAGTAATAGCACATTTACAACAGTCTGAGGTCTCTCTAAGTCTCAAAGCTTTTCGTTTTATCAGAACAAGAGGTGGCAACTGATGTTGCTGGGTCTCAAGGCAAAGGGTACTGCAATTTAATATAATATGTCAAAACACTCTCATAAAACTCTCAAATGGTCTCAAGCACAGCTCAGATCAACTCAAATCTCTAATACACACAATACATGACTCAAAGCTTCATGCTCTAAGCAAAAGAAACCAATCATAAACACATCCACCAGTGCCAAAGAGCACAGATCTCTGTTCACAAGTTTCCAAACCAATTGTAGACCCACAGGATTCAAACCTATGTGATCTAGAGACACAAAATCCAATAAAACACTGTCTGACAGACCAAAGGGTTTGAATCTCTGCCAATCTGTGGAAATAACACAAAAGCACACACTAATCAAGCCAAAGGGTTTGAACCTTTGCCACCTGTAGTGCCATGCATCACAAATACCTCAAAAACTCAAGATGATGCCCTTCAGACACTGCTCTCTTATTCTCAGGTTAAAGTGCAATCCAAAACCTCTTATCAAACTGGGCTCAAGTCCTTTGCAAGCTTTGATGCCTCACTTAGTTCTCATAGTGCTCTTAATGATATCCAATAATCAGTTTATTCTCTCACCTGAAGTTACTAACACAAACCCAGAGCTAGAGTGCAAGGCTTTCTGTGTCCAATACACCACAATTGTGGGGGTCAGAAACTCCCTCTCTACTCATATAATATCATATTTAAATACTCTACTATAATACTTACTAATACAATTCTACTATAGTATCCTCAAAGTGCAGGAACCTATGCCAGATCCCACAGATGCTATTCATGTGCATATTGCAGTTGCTATCCTTATTTGCTCCCAGGCCAAGACTGCATAATGTTTCCTCACTTAGCTGACTTCAGCTAGCTGGCCTAGCCAGGTCTGCTCACTTTCTTCTTGTCTTAGTGACATATCTCTGACAGTGGTAGACTGTTCTGGACCCCTGGAGTTATCTCTGATATCTGGAGTCAGCCACAATAGTTATATTCTCTTTTTCAGTGTCTCAATATTCTCTTCAGCATATAAAATGCACCACTTCTGGTCTGGCATGTATTAACTAACTTATCCAATATGGTATATGCCATACCACAGTACGATGCAGAGTCCCTTGCTGTGTTAAGCATGCTAAAGCTCTGTAAGTATGTGTGCAAGTCTCTGAGCAGTACATATGCTATTCATCTCTGAGAGTAGTATTCCTCTATCTATCCTCTTGTTGCCATCATTGCATCTCTCTGTTTAGCATCCAGTTATTCAGATATCTTTCTTTGGGTTCTGGATCTCTGTTCTAAAGCATATTCCATCAGTGCATCATTGATCAATGTGATCAGGATTGCTAATCATATTTCGATTATAGCCTTTTTATTTTTAGCATGTTCTCTCATAATAGTATTGGTGCATTTGGGGCCAAGTGCTGAGACCTCACATGCAGCCTAACCCCTCTGGTATTAGTCTGTTACTAGGCCATGCACTCTGCTTATTGTTACTTCAGTTTAGCATTATGATAGCTAGGTTTCTGTGTGCTCTAGTCCTATTTTCTGTTACATGCTTACTGGACTGGAATGCAGTCCATATATTCACAATTTTTGCAATTTTACATGCCTGAACATGGCGAGGGTGTGTCAATGGTGTGCAGTTAATAGCCACTAGTCAGACTAATAGCATTTCTGTAGTTACTCCTATGCCTATTCCATCTATGCATTTGAATATACCTCAGTCATCTATTCCACACACTGAAGAATCATGAAAAGAAAAAACTCAAGTGTCTGAGAGCCAAACAGGGGCAGTGAGCCCTACCACATAGCTCAAACTATTCAATACCAAATGGATCAGGCAGGCCATTAAAGATGCCAAGAGTGAAGTAGTAGCAAAAGCCATACTAAAGAATTGGATCCATAAGACACAGGTTAAAGAAGTGGTTGATGGAATGATCAGAGAAATAAAGAAAGTAGAGAGGTGCTGAGCATTGGAATGGCTTGACAAACTCTGGGGACTATAGAAATTCATTTGATGAGCCAAAACACCTTCCTATCTATAATGCTGATGGAACCAAGAACCAGACAGGTTCAATAACTGAGTTTGTCAAACTATAGTTCATGATTGGTGATCACTCTGAAAGGATCGATTTAGCTATAACCAATCTAGGAACTAAAGAAGTGTTTCTTGGTCATGACTAGCTGATCAGGCACAATCCACTGATCAACTGGAAGACTGGAAAGATAACCTTTGCCCACTGCAAATGCCACAAACTCCTCTTTGAGTTACTAGATAGGAACTCTGAGGATTGGTAGAATAAAGAAATAGAGAATGGAGAAACCATCCTCACCATTGATCTTCAGTGCAAAATGCATATTTGCATAATACACCATGCCAATAACCTGGCAGCCAAAGCCAACAAATAAAAAGAAGAAAAAACATTTGAAGAAATGGTATCTAAATAGGCCTATGACTTCAAGGACTTATTCAAAAAGGAAAGCTTTGATGAGCTCTTAGAACCCAAACCCTGGGATCACATGATCAAGTTAATCCCAAATGCCAATGCTAATCTCAATTGCAAGACTTATTCACTCAGAAACAATAAGCAACAAGAGCTCAACAAGTTTCTTGATGAAAACTTGTCCAGCAGAAAGATCTAACCATCAAAGTCCCCTATGGCATTGCTATTCTTTTTTGTAAAAAAGAAGGATAGCAAACTCTATCCAGTTCAAGACTACTGAAAGCTTAATGAAATGACAATTAAAAATCATTACCCCCTTCCTTTGATTTCAGAACTGATGGATAAACTGTGGGGAGCCTGGTATTACACCAAGCTCAATGTTTGGTAGAGATACAATAATGTGTGGATCAAAGAGGGTGATGAATGAAAGGCTGCTTTCCACACCAACCAAAGGCTGTTCAAGCCAACTGTAATATTTTTTAGACTCACCAATTCCTCAGCCATGTTCCAATAGATGATGAACAACATCTTCAAAAACCTCATTTTTACTGGAAAAGTCACCATCTATCTTGACAATATTCTGATCATGTCAAAAACAGAGGAGCACAGAGAGCTAATACAGCAGATACTAGCTCTAATAAGGAAACACAAATTGTTCCTTAAAGTGGAAAAGTGCAAATTTGAGATACTTGAAACCAAGTACCTTGGAATCATAATTAGCAAGAGGAGTATCTGAATGGACTCTATCAAGGTAGTGGGAGTGACAGAATGGCCCAAACCAAGCAAAAAGAAGGAATTGCAATCCTTTCTTGGCTTCACAAATTTCTACTGATGGTTTATCTGAGATTACAGCAAGATTGTTTAACCAATGACTTAATTAACTGGTAATGCCTCCTGGACCTGGAGATCCTGTCAGCAGACAGCATTCAATGATCTAAAGTGACACCTCACTGAGGATGTAATTCTCACCATTCCTACCCAAGAAGAGAAGTTTCATGTAGAAGCAGATTCAAGTGAAGGAGTGATAGGCACAGTTCTATTCCAGAAGCAGGATGGGAAATAGCACCCTGTCGCATTCCTCTCAAAGGCACTGTCAATGATGAAACAAAATTATGAAATCTATAATAAGGAGTTGCTCATAATAATGCTCACTCTGGAGAAGTGGTGATATTATCTGATTGGAGCTGCCCAAACTTTTGAGATCTAGACAGACCATCAGAACTTATGATACTTCTGACAACCACAGAAGTTAAATTGATGCCAAGCCCAGTGGGTAACCAAATTAAGCCAATATCAATACACATTATATCAGAAAGTGGGCACAGCCAATAAAAAGGCCAACCTTCTTAGTCAATGGGCAGATCATGACCAAGGAGGAAGTGACAATGAGAGAGTAATGCTGCTGCAGTCCAAGCACTTCAGGGCTATGATAATGCTAACAGAAGAGGAGATCCATGAATGGATCAAAAACACAACTTGTGATGCTCAAAAATAAAATCAGCAAGTCACTCTATTGCTCAATCATAAAAGGAGGATGATGAAAAAAGGAGAGTTAATTTGCTACAATGGGTGAATCTATATACTCAGAGACCATAGTCTCCATGGCAAGATTATTACCATCTGCCATAACTATGTGATAGCAGCAGCAGACTATCTCAGCATTGCCAAGACTAAGGAACTCATATTATAGGAATACTGATGGCCAAAAATGGATAATGACATTACTCAGTATGTCAAGGCATGCAAAGTCTACCAAAGAGAAAAATCATCAATGCAATCTTAGGCTGCACCCCTATACTCCAATGAGGTTTTGTTATCCCCTTAGACCCACATCTTGATAGACATGATTACAGATCTGCTGGAGTGCAATGGCTATGATGCCATTATCATCATCATTGATCAGTTCTCAAAGGTAATCATTCTGATAGCCTGCTTAATAGAATTAGTCTCCAAGAGATGGGCCAAAATCCTATGAGATGAAATGTATGCCAAGCATAGCATGCCTCAAGTCATCATCTTGAATCACAGGCCTCAATTTGTGTCCAAGTTCTTGGATGACCTTTATTGACTCCTAAATATCAAACACAATGCATCTACAGCATATCATTCTCAGATAGATAGACAGATCAAATGAGCCAACCAAAAAGTGGAAAAGTACCTCTGCCTCTTTATTAACTACCACCAGGATGACTGGATGGAATGGCTGGCTCTCACCAATTTTCAACACAATAATCATATACACTTAGCCACCAGCAAGACCCTCTTCTTTATTAATCATGGCTGACACCCTAACATAATCCAAATAAGGAAACAGCAGACCTCCACACCTATGTCAACAGATTTTGCCAATACCATGACAAAAATCCATGAGAAAACAAAGGCAGCTCTGAAGAGGGCCACAACTGTTATGAAAAAACAATATGACAAGCATTACTGCTCTGCATATGAATATTGAACCAGCAACAAAGTCTGGCTCAATACCACAATCCTTCACTTACCACATCCAAAACACTGACACACCCTCTCTATGTTCAGGCATGTAAGATTGCAAAAATTGTGAATACATGGACTGCATTCCAGGCCAGTAAGCATGTAACAGAAAATAAAACTAGAGCATACAGAAACCTAGCTATCATAATGCTAAACTGAAGTAACAATAAGCAGAGTGCATGGCCTAGTAACAGACTAATACCAGAGGGATTAGGCTGCATGTGAGATCCCAGCACTTGGCCCCAAATGCACCAATACTATTATGAGAAGACATGCTAAAAATAAAAAGACTACAATCAAAATATGATCAGCAAGTCTGATCACATTGATCAAAGATGAACAGCCATTGATGCACTGATAGGACATGCTTTAGAACAGAGAACTGAGATCCAAAGAAAGGTATCTGAGTAAATGGGTATCGAACAGAGAAATAGCCTGATGACAACAAGCTAACAGATAGAGGAATATTACTCCAGGAATGAATAGCACAGATACTGCCCTGAGCCTTGCATGCATACATATGGTGCCTTAGCATGCATAACACAGTGAGGGACTGCACATTGTACCAAGAAATGGCACCTTTGATGAGTCAGATAGAATGACTGGTTGGACACAGGAAAACAGAACATAGCTGTTGTGGCTGACTCCTGGTATGAGAAATAACTCTGGGGGTCTGGGACAGTTTACTGCTGTCAGAGATGTCACTGGAGAAATAAGAAAGTGAGCAGACCTGGTGAGGCCAGCTAGCTGATGTCAGCTAGTGAAGGAACAGTGGGCACAGTCATTGCTCAGAAGAGAATAAGTGCAGTGATTGCAATATATATGTGAATAATACTTATGGGATCTGGCATGGAGTCCCATGCTTTGAGGATACTATAGTAGGATTGTATTAGTAAGTACCATAGTAGAGTATTTAAATACAGTATTGTATGACTGGAGGAAGAAGTTTTCTGACCTCCCACAGTTGTGGTGTATTGAGCACAGAAAGCCTTGCACTCTAGCTCTGGGTTTGTGTTAGTAACTCTGGGCAAGAGAATAAACTGATTATTGATATCATTAAGAGCACTGTGAGAACTAAGTGAGGCATCAAAGCTTGCAAAGGACTTGAGTCCAGTTTGATAAGAGGTTTTGGATTGCACTTTAACCTGAGAATAAGAGAGTGGTGTCTGAAGAGCATCATCTTGAGTTTTTGAGGTATTTGTGATGCACAGCACTACAGGTGGCAGAGGTTCAAACCTTTTGGTCTGTCAGACAGTGTTTTATTGGATTTTGTGTCTCTGGATCACATAGGTTTGAATCCTGTGGGTCTATGATCGGTTTGGAAACTTGTGAACAGAGATCTGTGCTTTTGGTCACTTGTGGATGTATTTGTGATTGGTTTTTGCTTAGAGCATGAAGCTTTGAGTTGTGTATTGTGTGTGTTAGGTATTTGAGTTGATCTGAGCTGTGCTTGGCACCATTTGAGAGTTTTGAAGGAGTGTTTTGATATATTGTATTGAACTGCAGTACCCTTTGCCTTGAGGCCTGGTAACATCAGTTGTCATCTCTTGTTTTGATAAAACGAAAAGCTTTGAGACTTAGAAAGGCCTCAGACTGTTGTAAGTGCACTATTACTGTTTGCATGCTGTGATCTCATTGAAGAAGACAATTATATTTGTTGATTGCTACTTTTATTGCATTATAATCCCTCCATGAACTAAGAGTTTTGTGTATGTGTTAGTGTGAGTGTAGACAGTGGATAACACTCTGCTGTATTTGTTTTCATCTTGCATGCACTCAGATTCTCTTCACCAGTTTGGGCATATACACATCATACTTATATAAGAAATTCTCATATCTGATGATTTATCAGGCATGGGTGCTGTTCTCATGCCATTTCTTTCTTTCTTTCCTCCCACTTCACTCTTTCAACATCTTTCATGCTGTTTCTCTAGCTTGTCTCGCTATGACAATCTTTATCCCTTTGCTCACTATTCCTGTGACTACTCTTGCAGATAATCTCATTGGTGCCTATGCCTTCATAGCCACATACTTCGATTCTTCTGTGGCAGATATCATAGAGCCCCAAGATCTCATTGTTGCTGTTAACCAGGCAACCTCTTACTTAGTGCATGCTTACTTTCCACTCATTAGCTCACTGTTCATGCCTACTTTGCCTCTGTAGGCAGCATATCATGCTGGTCTCATGCATTTCGACCTGTGTAACTCCAACTATAGCATGTCCTTTCATTTAGAGCTTGCCAAGCCTGTTCAGCATATCTCTACTCATCTCTAATGCAAGGAATGGAAAGCTTGGGCACTTACAGAGGTGGAGCATAAGAATTCCTTGGTATGTCCCCTTATTTCCCAGCCTGCTTCACTTGCTCATATTTCCCTCATGCTAGTGGGACTATGACACTTCTCTTCTTCTGCCTGGGGAGCCGGGTTATAAGGATGAGAATCCATCCTCCATTCTCCACCAGCTTCTGCTCCCTTCATGCACTATCTCTGCCCTCCCTGCTCCAGTGGTTATTGGCCCTACTGCCTTAGTCCCCAAAGTTGTGGAACCCAAGGCTAGCTTATCTGAGTGAGTTCTGATCTTTATTGCTCTTTTGTGTCTCTGTTAGCTCATACTATTGCCCTACTTGTAGAGTCCTCTGGCCAATACCTATTAGGACCCTCCAGGTTTCAAGAGAACCTAGTAAGTTGCACTCTGTCTCTCTCCTTCTTACTGTAGCTCCTTTCTTTTTTCTAGGTTTTCCTCTTGTTACTAAAAATACTATCTCCATAGTTCTTTCAGCTGTCAGTTCTGGCTCAGTAGGTTATCCCTTTTTGTATCTGGATTTTCACCTTCTCATCATCTTTACCTTTGCAGAGGACCACAGTAGTTCATAAACATCAGCAGGAGACAGGAATCCTGGCTCCTGTAAGTCAATCTTTCTTATTCCTCTTTGCTTGTGCTCATTTCTTCTCTCTTCTCCTAGATTGTACCTGCCCCTGCCTCTAAGAGGGCCAAGCCTATCCTGTATGTTGTTTATATTGCCTTCAGCTATATTCTCCTCATCTTCCATTTTCCTTAGTGTGGCTAGCTCATCTCAGTCTTGTGTGCAGCCTTTGGTACCTCTTTTCTCAGTTTCTCAGACCACCTTCCAGTGGAAGCCAATTCCTGGCTCTCTTGAATTCTCTGTCCCATCTGGTGTGTTCTTTTATTCCTTCTCTATGGTTTTTCCTTATTCTCTGGTTGATATTGTCTTTCAGCTCTATCCATTGATCACAATACTAGTACTCCTTCTGCTGTGGAGAGTGCTAGGTCTGCTGGCTCTTCTCCATGCTCAGTCAGTACTCCTGATCCTCCTAGTGAGGGTCCTGAGGGTGCTCCCATGGAGGCTGTTCCTTCAGCTCTGGACAGTCCATTATCTCTCTCTCCTCATGCATATCATCCTTTGACTGGTGAGCCTCTCTCTGGTATCACTTATCTTGCCTTTTCAGCCCCTTCTAAATCTGCTTCTCCTCCTCCTACACATGCATCTTTCTGATGCAAAGAGATGACAGTTCTGGTGGCCTCTGAGAAGCCTCCTCACTCTCAGTGTATGCAGCAGTCTATTCTCACAGTTTCCAAGGCTCCTGCCAATATGACTGTGAGAGAGACTGTTAACCATACTATTTATGCATGCACCTTTCACCTGGCCATTGATCTCCAGTTCCATGAATCTCCTTCCTGTCAGGCCCTAGAATTCATGAAGCTTTCTATGCTTCCTGTTGCTCCTGACTCTTTGACCAAGTGAGTCCTTTCTTTTTGTTTTTTATTCACATTCTGATTGTATTTTCTTTACAGACCACCTGCATGATTGCACAGTGGCCAGGAATATGTCTACCATTGTCATTCTGATAAAAATCCTTATTTCATCCATTCTCCTCTGGTATGTTTGTCTTTTCTGTTCCTCTTTTCTGTTCTTATTTCCTCACTCACTAGCTTTCTTGGCCATGCTTTAACTGCACTTTGGCTGGTTTCCCTGAGGAGTGCATTTTTGAGAGTGGTGTTGGCAAGGAGATCTGTATATGCTGCAAGTCCACTTGTCATTGCCATTGCTCTGCATGCTGGGATGCCAATCAGCTCCATCATGCTGCTACCTTATTGGATCCTCTCATTCTCAGTGGTGATGGTGGTATGTCTTTTCTGATCTCTGTTCATTTCTGGTCTGCCTGATTGTCTTGCTCTTAGCTATTCATCATGGCATTGACCATATCAAGTGTATTGAGATCAAGATCAAGCTGCTCATAAGATCTCTTCAGCTCTTGTATGAGGACTGGCAGCAGGTTGTGAGTGAGCTTACTGATGGTCTTGATGCCATTGCTTCTCATAAGCATAGTACTGAGATCATTGAAGCTTATGCATAAGTCTCTGATCTCCTCAAATCTTTCTTGGTATACCCTGGTTCTAAGGATGCATCTATTGATGGGGATGCCATGGTGTCTAGCTCTGACACTGAGTAAAGCCTGGTACCTCTCTTAACATATCTTAGATGCTTGTACTTCTTTCTGTTTCTTTTCTTCACACTATGTTTTCTTGTAGATATTCTTCTTTATTTATAGTAGCATTCTGTTCATAGCTTGTTGTCATATTGTATGCTCTTTTTCTTGCAGGCCTGTAGGGCTCTAGTATACCAATATACCTCTTTTGTTGCACTCTTTTTGATTTCAGCTGAGCCTGAGTTTCATATTTCAATCTCTCTGGCTTACAAGAGTCCTGGTTACCACATTGAGCTCATATCTGAGTCCTGCACATCAGTATTCTTTATTCATTATTTCTCCTTTTCTGTTATTTCATAAGCTGTCCCATTGCTCTCTTTCAGCCTGTTCTTCTTATTTCCTTGGTGGGATGTCAGTATCATTGCATGTTGACTCTCCTTTAACTGTCTGGATCTGTCACTGCTATCAATAATTTGATTTTCTGTCATTATTCTATTATTTCTTTTTCATTTCTTCTGTTTCTATACCTAGCAGAGATTGCAATCACAAAATTTACTGTCTCTGTTATAGTAATACCCTAGGTATACCACTATATCCTTCACATTAAAAGCATCTAACTGTTCTCAGTTATAATTCAAATGACAATTCATTTATTTTATAAGGCCAGATCAGGTTTCTGAGTCCCACACATGTCAAATGTTAGTTTTCTGAGCTTGGCACCCTTAATGTCTGTCCTTTCTCACAGAATTTCTTTTTCTGTTATTATTTTCCTGATCAAATATTATTATTGCATGGATATAAAGGTTGAGGGTTTTTCATCTTGTTTTGACTCCACTCATCACCTCTCTTATTGTCTTCACTGTTACTTGTCCATTTCTTCTCCATTCTCTGTCAAAATGATCTCTACTTTCATTGTTGTGAAGGCTGTCATCATGTCCCTCTGCAAGGATCCTGCTACTACTGTGAATGATCATTTTGATCAACTCCAGGAGTATACCATATGTGTTTGTGCATTATTCCTGCTGTTTTACTGACTTCTATATGATAGTCTCATCTTGAGCATTATAAAAGTGAGCTCACCAGGGATAAGGACCTCAAGGAGTCAGTTTTTCATGCTTGCACTGCTATTGAAAAGGAATTCCATACCAATGCTTCCAAGCAGTCTATCTATAAGGTGCTCAAGACCATCACTGGATGGGTTCAAAGTGAGCAAGGTCAGCTTGCAGATGGTGAGCCAGGTGCTCTTTCTATTCTGACTGGCCCTCATCATGATTCTAAGCCAGTTTGTACTCATTTTCTCTGTTTAATAGTTCCTCTGACTGATTTTCTCCTGCTAAGCCAGAGTCATTGCATGCAATAAGGGCAAAGGCTGCACTATTTGTCATTCTCATGTCACCATTGATACTGAGTCTGATGATGATGAGGATGATCCAGACAAGGTAGCAGTCCATTCTGATTCTGATACTGAGTCTATTAAAGTATGCCTAGTCTTCATGATCTCTGCTTGACTATCTGATGTCTAATCTCCTCAAGATGGTCATTGATGAGGAGGCCTCCAGGGCTGGGTGGTTTCTGAAGTTTTTCAAGGCTAAGTCTAGCAATGTGGTTACTGAGGACAAGCATAAGGAACCCTACAAGATCAGAGTCTTTGCATGTTATCAGTGTCCCCTTCACTAAGAGATTGTAATTCTAGGAAGAGCCATCTTTCTGTGTGCATTGTGGTGCCAATAGTCATTCTTTTGCTGATTGCTCCAATAAGGGTCAGGTATGTTGTCTCCTTTTCTTGCCTATCACTTGTGTTTCTGACCAGTAAAGTGGCTCAGACAACTTCCCAAAGGTTTATCAGCAAAGACAGTGCTTGTGCTTGCAAGTGTGCTAAGCCATTATTCCTGCTTCCATCAGCCCAGGAGTATTTCCATCATGGTTCTCATGGGATCAGAGAGTGGCACCCTGCCTCAGCTCTTGGACTTGTTAGTACCTGTATGTATCTCTTTTTCATTGCTTGCTATATCATTTCTTAATTGCACTCTTCATATTTTCAGTTGCTGATGATGAGGGAGCTGCTCCTAGTGTCAATGCTTTGTGTGAGAGTTATAAGGGATTAGCTATGGGTCATTTCATGGTGAAGAGACCTGAGCATCTGACCAAGCTCAAGAGTGCCCTCATGGATGATGTCCTTGTGCTCCAGCACACTCTATATGCTGCTGAGAAACAGTGCACTTTTCTCCTTGATGAACTTGAGCACATCCAGTCTGCCCTTCATCTCTCAGTTCCAGCACCAGCAGACTCTGGAGATCCTGCTCCTGTAGAGACCAAGACTCCTTCTGCTCCTTCTATCTCATCTAATATGAAGCCTCCATCTGCCTGATTCCAGGGCAGTAGTGGTACTTGACATCTATGGTACTCATCTCTCATCTGGTCATCTCTTACTGGTTTGTTATGGTCTCTTATTCTCCTTTTCTGTCTTTGACTCTTATGTAGCACTCTTTTAAACCTTCTCACATCACAAGTACAGTAGCTAGTGCTGTACATCCTGTTATTACTTAGTAATTATATGCCTGCAGAAGGTGTTTCTGCATCCCATGCTAATCCTCATCTAAGTTAACTGTGTCTGACACTTTTGGAGTTGGTGATTCTTTGAACTCTTCAGTGAAGTTCAATGGCCATCTGTCTTTTGGTTCTGGTGACTCTAATATCTTTTGCAATTCTTTTGAATCTTTGTGCAGCCAGTGCATGATCTTATCATCAATTTCTATAGAATTGCATGCAAGATATGAGATCATGTGGAATGCTGCAATCTTTGAACCAATTAGTGCACTATCTAGTTCTGCCAGAATGTAGTTTTCTGTGCTTGAGTGGTCCAATACAACTAAGAGACCTAGATACCTCAGTTTCATCTTTGTATTCAGTGCACTCTCAATCTGTGTATTGTGCATTAGAACTAAGTCCCCTCATTTGAAGTTATAGGACTTAATTTTATTTGCATGCATCATTGCATACTTCAATGTATCTTGTTTCTTTTTCTCATCCATATTATTGTGTATCTCTGCTACTTTATCTGCATGTTTCTCTAGTGCTATCACATGCAATCCATAGAGCTCCCAATCCTTTATAATTCTCTCTGGGTACTCAACTAGCCATGTCACTTCTAGCACATCAAGTAGTAATATTGGATGTGCACCAGTAACTGCAAAGAAGGGAGAGCATCCCATCTGTTTTCTAACAGTGATTCTGTCAGCCCATATCACTAGCATGAAGTAATAATGCCACTTTTTCTTATTTCCTCCACATGCTTTGAATAGGCTCTACCACACATCACAGTGTGGTTGTTCTATCCTTTCATTGGCCTGTGAGTTGTATGAGGATATTCTTATCTCCTTTATACCATATTTCCATTCCAAATACACCACTGTGGCTTTGAATTGCTTGCTGTTATCTATTATTATCAAGGAAATACAGCTCCACCAGCATATGATATCTTCAAATAACCATTCTGTGATTGTTTGCACAGTTTCACTCACTAAGGTTCATCCTTCCATCCAGCTAGTTAGCACACAATGCCCATGCACAATATACTTGTGATGATTTGATATCTCTGGCATGTGCATTGTATCTGCATGTAATACCTAGAAGATTGACAGTGTAAAGATCACCATTGGGAGCATCTTGATGATGGTCTTCCGGTGCTCCTGGCATATGTTGCAAGTGCTAACAAACCATAAAATATCATGTTCCATCTCTGGCCACTAAAATCTCTCTTTAATCAACATTTTCATCATATATATACCTTGGTGTCCAAGTTGATCATGTGCAGCTTTCATTATATACATTCTCTTCTCTGGATAGATGACTAGCTTATATTCTGGCTCTATATCTTGTCTATATAGCTTTCCTTTATCCACCATGAAGTTCTTTGCATATCTTATGAAGTTTCAATATTGATTATCATTAAATCCAGATATCTGCATGATAGGGTTCTCATGCCACTGAATTACCTGTGGCAATTGCTTATCTAGCATCTTTGCATATCCACTCCTTCATGATTCATCATAACTCACTATGTCACTGTACTCAGCAGTATCAGAGAGCAGTAGTCCCATGTTATACAGTACTGCATATGTTTCACCATGCTCTAAGGCTTCCTATATTACTTTGTCTTCATGAAAGTCATATACTGCTTTGGCAACTGTTACAAAGCCATGCTGAGTGTCAATTCTCTCTTTAAATTCCACAATGTCTTCTATCTCATCTTCAGTCTCATTGATGAATTCTTATAGTTCCTCCTCTGGTGGACTGTATTCATCTTCTGGATTTGAGTATTCTTCATCTCCTGGCTGGAAACTGCACCTAGATAATTCATCTGGTGCATGTCTCTCATCTGGGATATGTACCAATGTGAAGTGGAACATCAGAATAGACTCTATCCATCTGTTTATCACAGCATTAGGAATCTTATCAGGGTTTCTAAGCATTTCTGCAATGTATTTTGCATCTGTCTCTACCATCAATTTTCTCACTCCAAAGAGCTAATGTTGGCAAGCATGCAGGGCTCTGAATAATCCATAGAGCTCCTGTTTTGGTTGTGAAAAGCACACTTCCCACTCATTTAAAACAATGAAACCAAAGCATGCATATCTCCTTTGCTTTGGGTTATCTGGATCGACTTGACAGATATGGAATCCAACTGCACAGTATGATGTGTCTACTCCCAAAATCACATCTGTGTCCAGTTCATAATCAATTGGCATCAAAGGTGGGCTAGAGCACAATGCATCCTTCAATATCTGCATCAATTCTCTCTGCTCATCTCCAAATTTGAATGATACTTTTAAGTGAGTTAACCTTGTCAAGGCATCTGCTTTCTTGGCATAATCTTTAATGAACATCCTGTGTACTCCCACTGTTTTCAGGAAAGAGTGCACATCTCCTAAGTCTTCACATAGTCTCCATCACATTATTACTTCTACTCTGTCTGTTTTGGGTTTTCTGCCTTCATAGGTGCAACAGTGTCCTACAACCATGATTTCTGATGCACAAAGGACAGCTTTATGATCAGAGAAAGTTCCTCCAGCATATTTCATATGCTGTACCATCTGGTTTATATTCTGAAAGTGTTCCCACACAAATCTGTGAATATCTCAGTTTTTCTTGATAGTTTCATATCCCCTATCTTTAACTTCATAGCATATTTTCAGGCCTCATACCAGAACATCATCTACATATGGTATAGTGATGTGAGATACTTCATCCTTCAGTATATATGTCACATCGTCATGAAATATTGGTACAGAGTTTGTCCATCCTATGGGTAAAGTCATGAGTCTTAGCATGCCAAATGGTGTTTGAAATGTGGTAAGATCTCTAGATCTCTCATCTAAGGTTCTCTCATCATATCCTACATAGAGATCCAATATGCCTTCACAGCAATATCCTGCAAAGTGCTCTGCTAGCTCATCTGTCACCAGAAACACTTCTGAGTGCTTGATTGTGACTGTATTCAAGGGCTCCAGGCTATGGACTAGCCTCAGGCTCTTTCCATCTTTCTTAACCACACAGAACCAACACAAGCAATAAGAGAAGTTTGATGGCTCATACACTCCTGCATTCATTTTAGTTTTTATTATCTTACATATCTGATCAAATATGCCTGGTGGAATTGGTATGTTCTTCTGTATCCAAGGAGTATGCTCTATAGCTGGAATAGTTATAGGAGAAAAGTACTCCTCCTTAAAATGGCCTTGCTCAGTATTATCCCAGGCAAATCCCTCATTCTGCAGGAACATAAACTCATGCATGAGCTTGTGCTCTTTCAGCCAGAAGAAGTCTTCAGAGTGGACTCTGTCAATTATCTCTTTGTGCTCTTGGATGTACCTTCCTGTTGGCATATATTCCAGTGGATGGATACTCAATTGAGGCATGCTCACTAAAGGATCTCCTCTAATTTCATGCACAATGCAGAACTCTGATGGTAATCCTCCTGTAATAGGTTGTATCTTTTGTGCTACTGGCTTATATTTCTTCATCACAAAGACATCTTTTACTGATCCTACTGCTGGTGAAGAATACTCCATGCTGACTTTATCAAAAAGTTTAATTTCTGTGCATCGCTCTGAGCTCTCTTTGCATTGTACCTCACTTACATTCCATGTGATGTTCCTTGCACATGTCTCTGCACCTCCATCCTGTCTTTTTATGTTTTTTATTTCTTTAAGTGCCCCAAAATATAAGGATAAAGTCCCACATGCCTTTGTATCCTTGCCATACACCATTGAGCTCATGATGGCATATACTGTCTGTAATTCTTCTTTCCCAAATACATGTGATTTAGTGGGTTTTGCATATATGCTGATCATCAGATCACTATCTTGATCAGGCTCTATTATTAGTGCTAAATCTCCTTGATCATTAATCAAATCATTGATCATTGAAAACTCTCACTTACTTTGCATGTCATAAACTTTTTCTGTCCCCTAGAGAATGTTGGTACCATCACACATTATGCAGAGTTAGGATTCTTTATCTTAATAGTCTGTCCTCCATCTGCTGTGTTATATACTGTACTTGTTGTTAGTGCATCAAAAGGTCTACCAAGCAATACATCATAGGCAGGATTCTTGATGATATGTACTTATAGATATACTGTGATATCACCAAACAAGAATGAGACATTCTTTGCCATCCCAAGGGACTTCTCTACTTGCTTATTCACAGATTGCATGTTTATTACTTTGTCTGGGTCATATATCAATCCCAGGCTCTCAGCTACTCAGCTAAACATCGACACAATCTGTGAACCTGTATCATACAAGCTTTCAAACCACTCTATACCATTTATAAAAGGGAAGACAGAGCATAAAGCCTGTGAGTCTTTAGCTACATAGACCTGTTTTGGAACTTCTCCTTTCTCTGTGGCATCATTCAGATATTGCTCAAAATGGTCTTGCCAGACCACTATGCCTTCAGGAACCCCATTGCTGACCTCAGTAGTCACCACAAAGTTTCCTTCAAATGGGACCTCTGATAAGTATACTGCATCCTTTGGTAATCCAGTTCTCTTATCATCAGTTGTCTCTGCAAAAGAAAAGGCCTTGGTGACTCTGTCTTCACTCTCTGACTCTGATTCTTCCTCTATGACCAGCCCAAACTGTTGCTTGCTATTTTTCTTGGATTTACCCAGGGATACTCATTTCATAGTCAACTCTTGTTTAACTGCACTGCTAACCTTTGACAGAGCAAGCAATTCTCCAACTGTCATGGCTATGAGAGACTTTATAAGTCACTCCAATACCTTGGGTGGGTTTGCATGCTCTTCTACTGGTGCTTTCAACTGGTAAGCCACCAATTTCTCCTCAGCCAGATAGGACACAAACCCTGTCTTCTTGGGCCATTTTCTTGATGAATCTCCCTTTCTGCCCACATTAGTAATATCTGGAACATTGAGATATGGCATCTCTGGTTCTGGAGTTAGACTACATGCAGTTGGTATGGTCTTGGGCACAGGATCCAGCTGCACTTGCTTTTTGCTTGCTGTCTTTGATGGAAATTCTACTTCAGAATCATCTGATGTATCCTCTACTACCTCAGCTCTAACTGCTCCTCTCTGTTTTTTGTTTCTTATGTCCTCCAGGGGTGATGGTGAATCCGACCTGGCAACTCTATGAGTTGTTGTATGATTCCTGCCCTTCTTTATTAAATGCCTAGAAAAACCCTGCTCTCTGTTCTCATCCAATGGTTCTTGCTCCACTGGTTCATCAGATGGTGGCCTCTTACTGTGAGTCTGCATTCCTGACTCTTGGCTTGTCTGCTGCATCCTCATTGCAAACACCTGGCACTCCAGTTCCTGTTTTTCTTGCAATAGCATGCTATAACCCCCTGGGACATGGAACAGCCCTGGAGTGTCTGTAGCATTTATCACCATATTCTGGCTCTGCAACTTGCCAGCTTTCATGTGTGCATAGTATTCATCAATGCACTCCTTCACATACTGCCCTCTAATATCTTTAGATACCTCTCTCCCACCTGGTAGTCATGCTCTTCTATCGACCATCTCTATTTTTCTAGCCTTGATGTATAAGGCTTTCATGAGGCACTCACTTGAGCAGTGTCCATCTGTATCTGTATAGAAAAAGCATGCATGTGAGTAATTCTGTCCATATCCCATCACTCTTAGATCCGAATTATATGCTGGTGCTTGTGTTCTGTTAGCCTGCTGCTGCATAAACATCATGAGACTCTTTTGGTTTTCTATTATAGCTTTCTCTAAGCTTGCAAGCCTTTTATCACTCACAGAGGTCTGCTGTTCCATGAAATTCTTTATGACAGTGAGCACACTCCCTATCTCTTCTTGTTTCACACTATGCTCTTCTATCATAGTTGAATTGCATACAGCTATAGTTGACCAGTGCTGTTCACATGTGATTGATGTTGAGATTGAGATACCTCATACCTCATCTTGCTTCCTGTCTATGGATGAGAATACACCTTGCAATGCTATTAGTCCAGCATTCATGATCTCTTTTGGTTTGTAGAGATCAGCATTATCTTGTCATGTCAATTCTGTGGGTGGTGGTAACTGCTCTAGCTGTAGTTTAATGGACCTATACAGCTTATCAGACATAAGTGCAAGAAAAGAATCCACCAGTTCTTTGTTTGATAGTACTTTGCTTAGTGCAGATGCAAGTACTTGGAATTCTCTTTTGAATGCCATGAACTGACTCTTGTCATTAATCTGGGCTATGTCATAATGACGTATTAGCTTTTTGAGTTCTAACATTGCATCTCTATCACTGTCTCATATGCCATCATAACAGTCTAGTACTTCAGATTTAAAGTTGTCATATTTTTCATCAGCAGCAAAGCTAGAAAGCACTTTCCACTGATACTCTGTCTTGATATCTGTATAAGATATTGCTGCTTTCTTTTTCTCCTCATCATCATCAATCACACACTTGTCAAAGAGGTCTTCTAACCTTGAGAAGAAACACTCAAGTTTCTTGGGATCAGAGGAACTCTCAAAGCATGGTGCAGCTTTTTCATTCAGTCCTGGTATTAATAGTGCTATAGTTGCAAACTCAGTATTGGTTGGGATTGTCAGATTCAGATTGTGGTTTAAATTAGAGTGTGAGTTCGAAGTAGAGGGTGGTACAATTTCTGAAGAGTTATCTTCACTGGAGTTGATTCAATGTCAAAAAAGACTAAACTCAGGATCGAAAACTGGAGCAGACTGTGATCCTACTTCACTCCTGCATTCCTGGGCAGTGAGCTCTGTTCTCAAAGTATTCTGACTTCATTGATGTGCTTGGTAACAGCTAAGTGACTAAGAAAAGTGAATGAGGAAGGAACTCTCAAACACCAACACCTAACCACTCAATACACAATCACCAAATACAGTTGAGATTGGTTGTTTCAATTACAATAGAAGCACTCTTGCAGTCTTAAGTAAAATCAAAGAAACAGTCAATAAAGACAGTTATTCAACTCTATCCTACTTTCTAAGATGCAATACTCATGATAGTAGTTTATAGCAATATTTAAGTATAATTAGGACTTAGAATCAATCAAAATTATGCTTCAAATCAACTTAGAATATTCCAAAACCCAATGAACTCCAAAACTCAAATACTAAGTCTATCAAGCACTTAGACTTGACTAGCTGCACTCTTGGCTGACTAGCAGTCCTCAAAACTGAAGAACTTGTATTCTGATGCTAAAACCCTTAGAGTTTGAGACCCAAATTAATCCAAAACCCAAAATACAGTTATTATTCCAATCCAATCCTCTCTAAGTGATAAAGCAACTTAAATAAATCACTAAGTTAAAGCAAAACTCAAAATCCATTGTCTCAGAGACTAGCTACAGTGGGCTAAAAGGCCTGAACATGGGTGTGGGTTGCTTGCCTGCTATTTTCCCCTATTTCCTTCTTTTATACATCAACAACAGGTACAGAATCTATAAATAAAGCATTTAAAATAGTATTTCTCCTGTTTAAAGCAGAATCATGCTATTATTCCAGAATGGCAGCACTCCTGGACTCCTCTAGAATTGCCCAGACCTGTATAGCCACCACACAGCTTTATTTTAAGCCTACAGTGCCCATGGGTACCTAACTCCTTTCTGTCTACCCAGAGTTTTAATCCTCTGAGTTATTCTTAGTAGCTCAATCAATCAGGCCTGGTCAGGCCCAGTCAACCGGTCCTATCCACTCTATTCCTCTCAATTCTAAGTCCTTTAGGTCATCTGATATCTAGGAAATTTGGACTTAGGCATTTGAGTCAAAACTCAGAGTGCTAGCCACAGATCATTGGATCTCTCTTCTTACTACTCCTGGATGATACTGTCTTTACTCAATACTCTACAACTGGCTATGGTATTACCCCTAGCTGTCTTAGAATATATTTGTCTTAGTGGCATGTAGAATTGGCCCTATTTGAGGTACTATTTCTAAGTCCAACCTGGACTTAGTATTTTCCAAGATGTGGTGCAGAACTTTTCTAAGTTCAAACCTGACTTAGGATTTTTATTCTTAGGCCATGTTATTTTACAAAGTCCCTTTTGGACTTAGTATTGGTGACTAGCATGACTATCAGCTCAGAGCCTCAGCCATAGTCTTCTACTGGCTAATGATCCTCAGTTACTAGCATATTTTAGTGTGTTATGCAGAATTTGCAAATTATAGAGCTGAACATATACTCTGCATATCACTGCCACCTTTCAATAGATGATGAACAACATATTCAAGGACCTCATCACCACCAGAAAGGTCACAATATGCCTGGATGACATCCTTATAATGTCCTGGGATCAAGCTGAACATTGCAGGCTGGTCTGCCAGATGTTGGAATTGATGAAGAAGCATAAACTATTTCTCAAGGCAGAGAAATGTGAATTTGAGATATTGGAAATGGAGTATCTGGAGGTCATCATTAGTGAAGAAAGTATCCAAATAGACCCAGTAAAGGTCATCAGTGTCACTGAATGACCAGAACCAATGAGAAAGAAAGAACTCCAGTCATTCCTAGGGTTCACTAACTTCTATTGCTAATTCATACAAGACTACAGCAAAATAGTCTGCCTAATGATACAGCTAACCAGCAATGCCCTCTGGATCTGGGGATCATCACAGCAAGCAGCTTTTGATAATCTAAAGTAATAACTTGCAGAGGATATCATACTCACTATCCCAACCCAGAATGAGAAGTTCCAAGTTGAGGCCAACTCAAGCAAAGGAGCTATAGAAGCAGTGCTTTTGCATGAGCAGAAGGGGAGGTGGAGGCCAGTAGCATTCCTCTCAAAAGCTCTCTCTGTGATGGAGCAAAACTATAAAATATATGACAAGAAGTTACTCACAATTATGCTCACCCTAAAAGAGTGGTGACACTATCTGATCAGTGCTGTCTAAGTCTTTGAGATATGAACAGATCATCAAAACCTCCAATACTTCTGACAACTGCAAAAACTAAACCAACAACAGGCTTGGTGGGTGACTGAACTGAGCCAATACCAGTACACTCTACATCACAAGACAGAAACAGCTAACAAGAAGGCCAACCTTCTCAGCTGACAGGCAGACCATGATCAAGGAGGGAATGACAATAATAGCATTATCCTATTAAGGCCTGAACACTTTCAAGCCATGATAATGCCAACAGAAGAGGAGATACATGAATGAATCAAAAATGCCATACAAGATCTCAGCAAATGGGATTAACATGTGGCCTCATTTCTTAACCACAAATGAGGAATGAAGAAGGAGAGGGAAATGATTCAATATGATGGAAGGATCTGTTCTCCAAGATCAAGAACTTTGAGAGAAAATCATCACCATATACTATAACCATGCAACAGCCAGACACCTGGGAATTGCAAAAACTAAGGAGCTCATCTTGTGAGAATATTGATAGCTAAAACTAGGACAAAATATTGAATAATACATCAAAGAGTGTGAAACCTGCCAGTGCAGCAAGTCCTCCACCCAACCATGAGCAGCACCTCTATATTCCAATGAGATCTCTTCATCACCATGAACCCATATCATAGTAGACATGATTACCAGCCTGCCAGAATGCAACAGGTATAATGCTATATTCATTATCATAGATAGGTTCTTGAAGGCCATTATTTCAATCACATGCTCAATGGAATTGACTTCAGAAGGATGGGCAAAGATTCTCTGAAATGAAGTATATGCCAAATATGGAATGCCACAAGTTGTAATCTCAGATCATAGCTAAAGTTTGTCTTCAAATTCTTGGATGATCTATACTGGCTACTCAACATTCACCAAAATACATCAACTGCATATCACTCTCAAACTGACAGTCAAACTAAATGTGCTAATCAAGAAATTGAAAAGTACCTATAACTTTTTATTAACTACCATCAGGATGACTGGCTCAAATGGCTGGCTCTCACTGCCTTTCAGCACAACAATCACATACACTCAGCAACTGGCAAAATCCCATTCTTCATTAATCATAGCTGACACCCATTTATCTTGCATATCATAAAAGCAAACACCACTACTCCTACCTCCACTAACTTCACCACCATGATTATCTGCATTCATAACAAAACTAAAATCACCCTGGAATGTGTGGCCTCCACAATGAAGGCCCAATATGACAAACACCAAAAATCTACACATTCTTACAATATTAATGACAAGATCTGGTCGGACACCACTAACCTCCATCTTCCACAACCAAAGAAGAAACTCAATGATAAGCAAATGGGCCCATTCTCCATTCTTGCTAAAGTCAGGTCATCAGCATACAAGCTATGCATTCTCCCTCACTGGAAGATCCACAACATCTTCAATGAAACACTTCTCACTCTCTTTGTAGCACCTGCCTTTCTGAATCAAGAACATCCACCTCCTCCACCTCCTGACCTCATTGATAATGAAGAACACTATAAAATTGATCAGATATTAGACCATAAACTTTGTAAGATCAAAGCATGCAGCAGGAGAACAACAATGATGATGGACTACCTTATCAGCTGGAAAGGCTATAGGCCAGAGTTCAACTAATGGATGAATGAGAAATGCATGGATGCTGCAGATGCTATCTCAAACTATGAACTATCCTTTAATTAAGCCATCAGAATGATGATCTTAAGAAGGAGGTAATGTTATGATTTTTCCTTTACTATCACAAATTAACCCCTATTTATACTTAGTCAGAGCATCTAGACCAGTGCTTAGGATTATGAGAGTGGCTTAGCCATCACAACAATGCCAATTCAGCATTGTCCTCTGATATAATGATCAACCCTCAATGACATGCAACTAACCTTTTGTGTATAGTAGTGACACTCAAGAGCAATGGGCATAAGGGCTTAGAAATGGACAATAGGTAGTTTTATATTTAGCTCCACAGATATACAGTATATAAGAGACTCACTCTCACTGGTGAATCCTCAGCTTTGAGCTAAAGTTTATCTTTACACCATTCTACTCTTAAGCCAATCATAAGGCCTTATCACATAAAAATCAGTACTCACATTAGTGGACTCTGATGAAACACTTAAACACAAAGTGACATCAGTTTATCACATGTCTACAATCATGTGCAGCTTGAGTCTAACAAGCTGTTACTTGGAGCTCAAAAAAATAGCCCACTATAGCTTTATCCACTATGGAAGCAGAATATATGGCCCTTACATATACTATCTGGGAAGTAATTTGGCTATAAGTACTCTTAACTGAATTAGGATTGCCACCTTATAAAGTGACAACTATTTTCATCAACAATCAATCAGCAATCAAATTTGCTGAGAACCCTATATTCTATGCATGATCAAAGCATATAGACATATAGCACCACTTTGTTCATAAGCATATGGCTTTAAATAAAGTCAAAGTTCAACACTGCACATCAGAGGAGAACTTAGCAGATATATTCACTAAAGGCCTACCAAGACCATTATATGAATATCTATCTGCAGGTATTCTAGAAACTCAGAATTGAGGGAGAGTGTTGGGATAGCAATCCTGAGTGAGTATGAGAATGTACTCAAAGATACAATACCAATCAGTGGCAGCTGACTTGGATCATAATCTGAACTTATTTAGTATTTTATAGAAAGATCTCAAAGTAATACAAAATGTATTTAAGTAGAATGTCTCTCTCAAGAGACCAATTCTAATCCTCTGTACACTACTCTGCTCTTTACTTACAATAAGGACAAAGAAGAATAAAAGAAAGAAGTGCTCAGGACAGAGGTCAGAATCAAATAAATGTATTTACATATATTTACATCTTACTACTTTGCTCTACATGTGAGGTCACCTATTGTACTTCATTCCCCATGAGTGCAACTCATGATCCTTGCTTTGGTCAACATACTCTTCACACTCCCTTTAGGCATATATATCATATACATTGGCTTCAAGAGCATTCAGCTTGCAACATAAGTGTTCTGAGCCAACACATACTATGGATTCTCATGTATAGATAAAATTCCAGTGCTCATCTGGCACAGCAATTACAGTTATAAGATTGCTGTTGAGCTCACTTGATGGTTATCTATATTCTGCATGCTCCTTTTCTTTGCTCTCTTCAGATTTGCAAGTGAAGCAAAGAAACAGTACCATCTGGCATTCTGAAAGATCTGTGGCTGGTTCAGCTTCAAGCTGACTGGTGGACACCACAGAAATCAATTTTATTGCTACTTTGAATCATGCTCATCTTCATTGCTGCTGTGATCTTAGCCCTCACTGTGTGGTCAACTGAGCTCAAACCCTGGATCCTACTAAGGATTATAGAATCTATATAGTACTTTTTCTGTCATGATCCCTATAATTTTCTGGCTTTATTACAGGATATATCATCTTGAGCATCTATCAGATTTGTTCACCTATTCTAATTGGGTCAACAATAATCTGGCATAATAATCTTTACTAATAATTTGTCTCACTTCAACTACTGCTCCTACTTAAACAATACCACTCATCTCCACTTGCTGGAAAAGTGATATCTGCATCTAAAAACCATGGTCTCTACTACTACACCAGTGAAAAGCATTCTTTTACCAATGAACTCTCTCAATATCACTCTATCTTGAAGGCTCAGAGTCTTTCTCTCTTGAGTTCTCATCAGTTAACATCAAGTGTGAGGTGATGTACTCTGCATATGGCAAGGGCTACATTATCACACAAAACCATATATCTACTGTGACACTGAGCCTTTTGTATATCTGCTTATACTCAGTCAGGACATGAAATAAAGCTGCAAGCTATCTCACCTCTCAGGCTGCCATCCTTATGTCAGTGATAAATAGCCACTGTGTTGAACTCTTCACTCTTTTTTTTGACCCTTCAATCTCTCAATCTCTCCTCCACTATTGTGCCTCTATTTCTTTATTCATCATCTCTCATTTTTATAACTACAGTTAAGTAGAAAATTTCATTTTCATGTCTACTTCATAATATCCTTATTTTTTTTCATTGTGCTTGTCCATGAAATTTTATATCTGCAGAATCTAAACTATTATACCACTTGGGCACTTGTGTGGTTTATGTTTCTTGTTGCAGGGCCAAAGAATTGCTAATAGTCTTGTCCTGATAATCACAGCAGTGTCTTTTACACTGCAATCAGTGCAAGCTGATGCAGCCCTTCATCTCATCACTAAGTTTACTCTTTTTCAACATGTTCACTAGATATTAAAATAAGCTATATTATTCACTCAATATAGTTGTAAGAAGTTTTCTGGCTTACATATATTGAGATCTAAGGAAATTCATAGATGTACTCCAGTGGGTTGCAGATTCTTAATATTTCCTTACAAGTACCAAAACTAAATACTCTCAGATTCACATCAATTGCAATGAATATTTTATTGATTAACCCTCTATCTCTCTCACTGCAGTCTTTCTCTATATATCCATTCAACTATTCTATCTTACACACAAAATATATTGTTTGCTCAATGAGTCAAGAGCAGCATCTTGGATCAGAAAGTTCAATCACCTAAAGAGACAAACAATGGCTTATACAATTGCAAGTGTATTGCTTTTGCTGTAACAAATTAATATATTTGGCCCACAAAATGCTCTCTAATTATCATTCACAACAATGAATCTGATATCACCACCATTCTTCACTCATCATAGTATCATAGATGAGTTTCTCTCTCTTATCCTATCCACACCAGAGGATGCCCCATTTCTTCTTGAGATGCCAGACATTCCAATATCTATCAATCAAGAAGCTGCCCCTGAACTACCTGTTATGATGTGCATTGTGGCATGAGTGTGGGGTGAGTTTATCTTTGTTTTTTCCTAGTCAGGCACTGAGATAGCTCTGTGTCAGTTTAAAACTGTATTCAAGCCTGCACTAAAGATAGCCTGTCATCAACATAGTTCTGCTATAGTAAGATTCTCAACCATATCTCTTCAATACACAGATGCTGATCATTTACTACCATCCAAGATTGTTTGTGTGATTTTATCACTGCAATACCTCTGAATCCACCACTAACTTTGATCTTCTCCTGCTTCCTCAGGCTCTTTATTCTTCTTTATTCTATTTATTTTATCCTTACCTCTTCTCTGTCCTTTTAGGCTTCCATGTGTTCTCTTATTTACATCACACAGGATAAAGAATATGTATATACAGTAACAAACCCATGAAGTGACATTTGAAACAAGCAAGAATCAAAGCATTAAATCCAGTAATCAAGATAGTTAGGATGCTCATGTAACTAGTAAGTGGTCAATGGTAATGAGAATGCACAGGCCTTCTGCATGAGCATCCACACCAATTTCAGAAATTTGCTACTGTAACACCATGTTGATCCTCCAAAGAACTGTATCATTCTGATTTGTTCTCATGATGGTGACATGCCCTCTCCATATTCAGGCATGTAAAATTGCAAAAATTGAGAATACATGAACAGCATTTCAGTCCAGTAAGCATGTAACTGAGAATAGAATAAGAGCACACAGAAATCTAGGTATTATAAGGCTAAACTGAAGTAACAAGAAGCAGAGTGCATGGCCTAGTAGCAGACTAATACTGGAGGGGTTAGACTGCATGTGAGGTTCCAGCACTTGGCTCTAAACATGCCAATACCATTATAAGAGGGTATGCTAAAGATAAAAAGAATATGATTAAAATATGATCAGCAATCCTGATCACATTGATCAAGGATGCATAGCCATTGATGCACTGATAGGACATGCCTTAGAACAGAGAGTTGAGACCCAAAGAAAGGTATCTGAATAACTGGATGCTGAATAGAGAAATGAAATAATAGCAACAAAGGAATAGATAGAGGAATACTACTCTCAGAGATGAATAGCACATGTACTGCTCAGAGACTTGCACACATACTTATAGTGCCTTAGCATGCTTAACACAGTGAGGGACTCCACATCATACTGAGGTATAACACATACCATATTGAGTGAGCTAATTGGTGCATGTCAGGCCAGAAACAGTGCATTTTCTGAGCTGGAGGGAATGTCAAGACACTGAAAAAGAGAACATAACTATTGTAGCTGACTTCAGACATAGCAGATAACCCTGGGGGTCTGAAACAGTTTACCACTGTCAGAGATGTGTCACTAGAGAAATAAGAAAGTGAGCAGACCTGGCTAACCCAGCTAGCTGAGGTCAGCTAGAGAAGAAACATTGCACAGTCTTAGCCCAGAAGAGAATAAATGCAGCAACTGCAATATGCACATGAATAATATCTGTGGGATCCAGCATGGAGTCCCATACTTTGAAGATACTATAGTAGGATTATACTAGTAAGTGCCACAGTAGAGTATTTAAATATAGTATTGTATGAGTAGGATACAAGTTTCTGACTCTCACAGTTGTGGTGTATTGAGCACAGAAAGTTTTGCACTCTAGCTCTGGGCTTGTTTTTGTAACTTCAGGCAAGAAAATAAACTCATTATTAAATATCATTGAGAGCACTTTGAGAACTGAGTGAGGCATCAAAGCTCATAAAGGACTTGAATCCAGTTTGATAAGAGGTTTTGGACTGCACTCTAATCTGAGAATAAGAGAGTGATATCTGAAGGGCATCATCTTGAGTTTTTAAAGTATTTGTGACATGCAGTGCTACAGGTGGCAGAGATTCAAACCCTTTGGCTTGATTAGTGTGTGCTTTTGTGTTATTTCCACAGATTGGTAGAGGTTCAAACCTTTTGGTCTGTTGAATAGCATTTTATTGTGTTTTGTGTCTTTGGATTGCATAGTTTGAATCCTGTGAGTCTATAATCAGTTTGAAAACTTATGAACAGAGATCTGTGCTCTTTGGCACTTATGGATATGTTTGTGATTGGTTTTTGCTTAGAGCACAAAGCTTTGAGTCATGTATTGTGTGTGTTAGAGATTTTTGCCTTGAGGCCTGGCAACACCTGTTGCCACCTCTTGTTTTGATAAAATGAAAAGCTTTGAGACTTAGAGAGATCTAGGACTGTTGTATGTGCACTATTACTGTTTGTGCACTGTGGATTCATTGAAGAAGACAATTATATTTGTTGATTACTACTTTTATCACATTATAATCCTCCCACAAACTAAGAGTTTTGTGTGTGTGTTAGTGTGAGTGTGGTCAGTGGATAGTGCTCTGCTGTATCTGTTTTCATCTTGTGCACACTCAGATTCTCTTCAATGGAGCATCTAGAACCACTTTCCTCCTGAAGACCTTTTATTGATGTCTAGTTCCATTCTGTTAATCTTCTTCTTTGTTTGCAGACTTCATCTCTGTCTCTGAAACATAATTGTACTGTGGTCAATGATCAAAAAGAATATGTCAACTTCTAGAAAATTTGAGAGATGCTGATTCATTGCTATGCTTTACATAGAACATGCTGGAAGAGATGAGATAGGGATATATTGAGCAATGTCACAATGACTGGTACTGAGAGAAAGCAGTTCTGAATTCTCATACTATAGGCTTGCTGTTAATATTTTGCTTGCCAAGGTCAAATACTTCTTTTCATGCCTGTCCATCCCATTTATGGCTCATCTGGAAGGCTTCCTTGTCAGCATGTGATTAGCATTTCAAGCTTCAGACTGTATATACCATATATGGCAACTGAGATAGGGTATTTTTTTCCAGTGGGAGAAGGCAGCCAATCTGAACTGTGAGTCAGTTTAGTAGGAATCATGACAGTGATGCCAACTCTGTACAGGAATGCTGAGTGCTGAGTCTTGTGATAGATCACTGGCAGAATAGACAAAGAGTCTCTCTCAGACAAAGGATTTCAACTACATAAATATGTACCAGCAAAGAAAGATCATCAAGTGTTAGCTTTTTCTTGAGTACCAGATCCATTGAATGACATATCTTCATACAGATTGTTCAGTCTGGTTTATGAGACTACCAAGTGTTGAGGTTACTGATGGGTGCAGCTTCTACACTAAAATAGCACTCTTATCACAAGCTGCAGTTTGATCTACCAGAGTGAAATGCAGAAAGTTTCCACAGTTACAGTTGAATATTCAAGTGACTGTTCACTGACAATGGACATTATTGAGACTTGGAAAATGCTTCTGTCCAGATGCATAAAGTGCTGACTAAGTAAATGAGTGTCAACTAAACAGGTGTTAATTACTATCAGCTTGAAATCTGACTACTCTTTTCTGCTAAATACACTGTGATATACTTAGAAGTCCTACTATGCTGACTTGCTTGGAATACTTGTGTCTTAACTGCATGAGATCTCACATGATAAAGAGGGTGTATCTAGCAGTGCTGTATCACAATTCAGTGAGTATTGTTGAACTGGTCTGCTGTTAGCATGAAAAAAATGATATAAGCCAGGATATATTGGTTGTTATTTGAACTTGATTCTGAAGTTTGTGATCAAGATCATTTAGACTTTTTTCAAGCTACATCATTTGATGCTTATTCTAGGGATGTGAATAGAGAGAACCAGCATGCAACATGCATAATGCCATGAGCCTGATGGGAAATCTATGTATCGCATAGAAGCCTTGAGGAGCCTGAGAGGCCTTTTTATCCCCTCTATTGCATTGGATTGATACCTTCTGTCTGCTGTTTGCTACTTTTATATCTACAACACTTAGTCAAAAACCAGTGAGCATCAAATTCTTGATTGGCATCTTTTCACACCACAGCATCCACTCATGCACATGAAGAATACTTGAATTGCATTATAGTCAACTTTGAGACTGTCATCTCTCTTGTTTTCAATTGTCATCTGCATCACAATATCAATACAACAAAAACTTCTCAAAAAAAAGTTTATTTCAGAGAGAGTATGAGTGGTTAGTGGTGGTATTCAATGTCCTTGTGCTTATTTGTCTAAAGTAGAAAACCAAAAAAAAACAAGATGGCTTTAAGTGCCAGGTCTATAGCAGCCTGACCTCTCATGTCAGGCTCTAACTGGAAACACTCCTTCTGATTGTGCATAAGGAAGAGCACTCTACCATGAAGCATCATGGCTTTACACAGACAACAATGAGGTTAGGCACCAAAAGGCTCTGGTTAATTACCTTTTCAGAGGTGCCAAGATGAATAAATATCTCCTCTTACATATCAAATGTTAATTCTAGCATTGTCTGAACTCTCCACTGTGACAATATGCTCTATCACTGCATTCATACTCTTTCTTTTCTTTCTAGTGGGGTACTATTAGTACTTCATGAGTACTAAGGCTATCTGACATCTTCATGACCCATCACAGTCCTCGATATTACTAGGCAAGCTTTGTTTCTTTGTAGAAATCAGTCAATACCTTAACAGTCCACTCAGGCCATAAATTTGAACTATATGCTCAATCCACCACTGGCAGCTTAGAGACAATTTGGCTGAAAACATATAGTAACATGTTTTGTATTAAGAGATGCTTTGCAGTAAGTGCTTTCTTGATTTTTGCTCATCATCTGACTCCAATGCTATAGCAAGACATCCTGATGACCTCTGACTCCAAATCTATCTAACACATTCTCTATGATTCTGGATACTACTACCCCAAAATGAGGGACATCATGCATGTATGAGAGATGGCAGTAGAAAGAAGCATCATAGCTGTCACAGGCTCTGCACATTAGTGCCAACAGAGGGTTCTTGGTCCAGCATTTTCATTTATTCAGTTAAAAAGTATGCTAGTGTGTTTAAGGCTACTGGTATCAGAGTTTGTTGTTACACTCTTGTAATGGTTTACTCAAAATTTACTTTGGAATCAGCTCTGTGGGAAGATCTGTGAACTTGTCAGTGAAGCTCCAAGGAAGATCAACATGTTGAAATGGGCTGGCCATGCTGCTTTAGACAATATAGGCCTAGATATAATTCTCAGTGAGAATGGAGATCTCTTCTCACTATTAGTTTTCAGCCTTCTTGGAGTACAACTTTGCCACTCTCAATAGCAGATCATCTGAAATAGCAGACTTGATTCAACATTCATTGTAAGTCAGATCAGATCTTTCTCCATTCTTATGTCTATTGCTCTGACATGTTTCAGTGCTGCCTTCTCCAACATATCACTGACTCCTCTTGTAATCTTGGCTCTGGTTCTCTGGAGATTCCTACCAAAATCAGTGCTATCCATTCTTGATAGGATACCCATGCTGAAGAGTAAGATCTTTCAGCATTTCAACACTATAGCAAGAAAGACCACATGTGAGACAATTAAGAATACTCTCCACAATGGTTCAAAGGATCTTGTGACTCTCCTAGGTGCATATATCTTTCACTGCATCTGAGAACCTGCTGAATGTAAATAGCCATAGCATCTGATAAAGATTTATTGGACAAGGATGAGATCCTCTCATAGCTGGCATAATGAGTAATTATTCTAGGTTTCACACTTTCTGATAGCTCACATGTTGCCTGTTACTTTTAGAATATTCACTCTTACTGCTGAGGACACTGTAGCATCTGCGATCTCTTAGACACTCTATGAACTCAGCTGACATCTGGGGTATCAATCCCAAGTTAGAGAAGAAACAACTCACATAACAGATTATGAGATCATGCTTCTGCTCAATGCTGCCATAAATGTATTTGTTGCTTTATTTATTTTTTCTTCAAATCAAGTTCTTATATGAGCATATAAGGAAACTCTGCATCTACATCCTCTCATCTTTATCTTTTTGTGGTACTCAGCTGAAAATGATGTCATTCCTTTGGAGCCCATTATAACACAAGCAGACCAGAGGTGGAATGAGATTTCAGTGGACAAGAGACAGATAGTGATGCTTTCAGTGTATACATACAATTGATGGAACTGAGGTATCCCTCCAACTTCCAAGGCTTATTCACTTTTGATGGCAGGCTTTTGAATGTATGAAGCAAAGATCCTGACATCTGAAATCCTGAACACTTCCTCTAGGAAAGCAACAGAGTTTCAGTCAGTCTACATGCAAATCTGTAGGCCTATTTTATTCTCAATTATTCATTATAATTTGTACTGAAAAGACCTCTAATAGCTTGAACTTCAGTTGAGCCACCATCTTTGAGATAGACTTTAATTATCTAATTAACCCTCACCTAGATGATAGTGTCTATGGATGTATAGGATGCATTCCTTTTCTCATCTCTCCTTCTCTCTGACTTCAGCTTGTCTTCTGTGAATAGATGGAAGTATGGATGCATCCAACCCACTTTGGTGATTGCTTTCCACCTGACATGGTGACACCAACAGATTAATCCAACTACAAGTTATCATAGTGGAGCTACTCAAATCATTCAAATTTCTTGATTCTGGAGCAGAAATTCTCAATGAGAGTGCATTCATGGGTTTGATACCCATCATCAAAGGAAGAGAACAAGAAGAGATGCAGGTACCAGTGGTTATAAAGGCATTAAACTTCTAGTGCTAGCACTTTCTCAGAAGCACTGTTTATATGATAATTCACAACTGTGGAGAAGGCTGAGCTAGTTGGCTAAAGTTTGCTTATTTCTTCACATAATTTGATGTTGATGGGAATACCTACCTACAGTCATAGTCTAACTTGGTCTTGAAAGAGTAGAAAGTCAGTTATTGCTCTTTGGAGAGGCTCAATGCTCAGACAATCATAGGTACTTGTACTCCCTCCTGTTCTCTTCCTTTAATGATGTGCATCAAATCTATTTCTGCTATTCCATTGAAAAGTTTCACTCCAGAGTTGAGAAGTTCAAGTGATTTGAGGAGTTCAACTGGAATGAGGAGACTTTCAGCAACCTGTATTTCCATCTGCAAAGTTTAGGTTTGAAGTATAAAGAAAAGAGCCAAAATCACACTCATTACAACCATACACACCATTGCCTGATATGTTGAAGCCAGATGAGACATGACATAGTCAAGTGAGTTGGTTGTAGAAATAGAACACCAGAAAATGCACAATAATGTATGCACTTCAGTTGCTAAAATGTATCATCATAAGATTATTATATAGCAGCTTGATCAAGATTGATCCATCTCCAAAGAGAGAAGATTGGTCCCTCAGGAATGAAAAAGTCAGTGCAAATATGATAATATATTTTATTGACCTTAAAAGGAAAGAGAGCTACCTGCAATAACTGAGATCATATATTGCAGTTAATTTTGCATAAAATAACACAATATACCAATACCATCCAGTTGAAGACATTTTGTTGATGCATTGACATGGAGCCACTGCTCTAGTGATGCTAACACCAACATCAATTTATGCATGACATATGGGCCACTTTATCAAGGAGGACTGCTGATACCACCCCAGTATCATTAGGAACATCTTGGCAATACAGAAGTTAACTTGAGTGAAATAGTGGATCACTCTGATGATGGGTCACTGGAGGCTTGTCCAATCATCCTTTCTCACTGGGCCTGCCAACTTTGCAAGCCTATAAAAGATGATACCAAGCCATGTAGACATTTTGCAATTCAGTTGTAGTAGCAATATTGGTAGATATAAAAATAGGCTTAAAAAAGCAACTGTATGAGCTGTGAATGACAGGAAAGGATGCATCTCATACCTTCTATTACTGATAACATAGTCTGTGGCTTCTATACCACACTAAAAATAATGTCCAAACTGTTGGTGGCCCACACTAATTGGTACAGCTGGAATTTAAGTGAATATATGTGGCATATGAGGAGTTAGTGATCTAAAAGATGAATCAGTCAATAAACAGGTGAAAATAATGCTTATAAGAGGCAGATATGTGACATTTTCAGCCTTGAAATGGGACTGTAGATGCATAAGCCACTGAATACACCACCAAAAAAACCATACTACATACCTAATATTGCTTAAATATTACCTTTTCACAAGCTCAGAACTTCATATAGACAGTATTGCTCTTAGAAATAAGTCTTCAAGCCAACAGAAGCCAGCTATACATGATGAAATGGGAATTTCAGTGACTATATGCATGCCAAGCAATGTACAGACAGGATCAGTCATCTATAGTAGGCTTTATAATTGCCAAAAATGATGAAATGACAGTTGCAAGACTCACAATGCAAGTTGGATATCAGTATTGAATGCAAGCAAGGCCATCCATATCATTGTCATTATCATTGAGCAATGAGACAAATATTACAGAGAGTTCCACCATATACATGCACTCAGATCATCAAGGTCCATCACATTGGGAACAGTTTGGTGACTTTCATCATCATCACATTGATGATGGTGGTAAAAGGAAGAGAGACTTTGGGCCAGGCCATATCTCTGCATCTCCATCCTGGTCAATATTAATTGCAATGGGTTGCATCTGTACCTAAACCATGCATTGGCAAAGTTCTTGACAAGTGCAGTGGGTACAGCTGATGATGCACCCTAAGGAGATGGAAGTCAATGGGCAGAATAGAAAGTGGCACAGGATGGACTTGAGAAGAATTCAAGGAAGAATTCAAGTACGAACCATCCATATATAAGTCAAATTTCAAAATATATGATAAAATCACGTCTGATTTCCGATTCCACCGTTCCTTTATGTAATGAATAGCTCAGGTAAAACACCGGTCGGGAAGTACATAATCACAACTATCCCATAGCATAACAGGCATGATAATCGTCGCTCACCATAAATTACATTCTATGGATTGATTGTTCATTTAATCAAACTCGGGGCACAAGAATACAACCAGCAAGTAAATTTACAAATCGTACAATTAGGCGAAACGCTACATGATATTACTTCAACGATCAAGCCAATTTGCAAGCCCATTAAATGCAACTTCATCATTAAAAAAGTCTGTTTTATTCAACGAGAAGAAGGTCACTCCCAATCCAGCTTCCTTCAGTTTATATACTTGCAACAAATGCTCCTTCCAGTCAGAATTAACCGGAAGGCGATAGGACCTTAAAGCGTTGGAGTCTGGAATAGACAAGACCAGCGATTTCAGCCCACATTTGTGTCGGGATATAGCCATAGGGTGCAGGTAATCGTCTTCAAATAAATATCTTACTGGAAAGCAGATATGCAGGGACAATCGCTGAAGACATGGGGCGAACGAAGGTTCTGCCAATCTTTGCACTATTTCAGTTGATGTTTTCTCGTTTACGGCAATGACGAGATCTGTGAGGGACGTAAACATCCTCATGGCGATGTCGTTAAGAACCGGTAAAGGAAGAGGCCTGTACACGGCGAAGGATCGAAGACGGGGTTTGGAGCGCTTCAACAATTCGGAGATCATTCCAAGTTCATGTACAATATCTCTGAGTTGTGAAGACTGTTGTTTAAGACAATCAAAAAGAGTCAGGTCCTCCAGTGCTGGAAAAGTACAATACTTCAGACCTGTGGGAATATCGTATCCCGGTGAAAGCTGTCGGATATTTAAATGGGTTATTTCCGGTAATGGTGCCGAAAATTTCCGCATGTCCGAACAACCGTCAGACATGCTATGGAAGGTGAACGATTTCAGTTCCGTCCCTTGCACAATACAACCATAGAAAAGGGATTTGTCAGACGTCTGGCCTAGCCCAGAGTCGAAATTGATGCTCGTGAGTTGATGAAGAGGAAGCGATAATTCGGCAAAGAAGTCGCCAGCTATTGTAACGGAGCGTAGTAAAGGAACGGAACGGAAAATACGGGAAAGCGCGGTATCAAAGTAATCTTGTGGATGATGGTTGTACATGGCAAAATACAAGCTTTCTAGCATTGGGAGGTGTCCCGAGATGTTCAAAAGGCCACGGATGCTTTCAGGACTAGAGACACAGAGAGACAGGGATTTCCACCGTTGAGATGTAGGAGCGATGCATTCTGTCATTAACGCCCATGCCTGTGGGGTGTAGCCCGAGCTCTGAATTGACATGCTAAGGGGACAATTTCTCGACAGAGAGAAGGCGGTGCGGAGGAGATTCTTCGAGTTGTATAATTCACTCCTCTCTCACTGGTATTTAGTTACATCGGTGTTCACCTTAGACCAAAGGGATGGCGATGACAACACAAGGACCCTCCATGTGTAGCATATGCTACGAAGGATGAACGGAAGTGATGTGAGACAGATCTCACTATCATCAGCTACCAAATTGAATATGTGCAACAGGACGTCAGGTGGTACGCGTCGGATAGGGGACAATAGTGATTTATTATCAGAGATCGGTCACGGTGTGATCGCACTCCTCTTGAAGACGTTGTAGAACAGATTGGATCGAAGCGATTTCCTTTTGACGAGATTGCACTTCGATATCCAGACGCTGTATTCGGGTATTGGTGGAATTGATCATGGAGGAGTCCAGGTCCAGAGACGAGAAGCCGGCACGAAGGAGTGGAAGGAGGTCCACGTCCGTGGTATGAGGTTTAATTTCATAATTGACCATCTCAAGGCGAGGAGAAGAGGATAACTTGTTCTAATAGCAAGTTAGAAGAGGTACATCGGCTTGAATGCATCCAATACATACCTCGACTTCACCCATGTTCCTTGTGAGTGTCTTGTTTACCCCTCGATAACGGCTAGGAATAGTCTTTCAGTTAACGAATCAGACGGGTTGAGAATGAAGGTGGAAACAAGGTAAGATATCCTAGAGACAATAGGGTTGCAATAGGAGATGGTGACGGTACCAAGGTACGAAGCTCGCCGGTACCTCGGCCTAAATACTTTGCAAGCGAGATGTCTCACATCCTGGTCTTTCATATGATATATGCAAAAGACGACGCAGACCAAAGAATTGCAGTCGAAACATGGAACAAGATCGGTGAATTCAGAGACCCAAACGAATTAGTACAGTATTCGAAACAGAAAACTAAATCAAGTCATCCAGCTAGAGACACCAGACTCCACACTAAACGGTGCCCCTAACCTCTGTAATATGCTGTTAACCTGAAAGCAAAGTAGAGCAGTCAAATGCCACATGCGTGAAGAAAACGTGAATGCATCAACCCGTCACCGCTCCGAGCTCGTGCAGAAATGTTATGAGCATCGAATTATCTCGGGGGCTTAGCTGCATTGACTATACAAACATGTATAAGCCAATGATTAGAGATAGCACGACGACGGCATTCACATTGCATAGGTCATGATATTCTTAGCTACGAGCCTCGAGGATGGTTGCTGGACGCCATCATGGGCTTTTTGATATCACCGTCGTCGAGACAAAACAAAGTGCGATACCATCGCTCTGACGTCCCCGACACCACATGGCACACGGCCAGACGTAGCGTCATCGATGGAGACTATCCTATCGCCATGGAGTCCGCGATATATGACACAAGGAATCGTCCCTTGGGAGCCGTATGGCTCGGCTCTCGATGGTCAACCTGTCATAGGCTATAACTTGAATAGCAAAATGTGCTTTCACACACTGCGCAATGGAAGCGAACGTGCTTGGTTCAACACATTGGCGACAGCTCTTCCTCACAGAGGGAGAAGTATTGGCGTTGTGATAATATACTTCACGTACAGCTTCCACATCCGAGAATGGTATCGTGCATTTTTGATCCCTGCGTTGATTCTTTTCTGACGGTTTGTACGAGTATACCAAAGACCTTCGGAAACTGGGCTTGCTTGGACAGCAATAAGGGCCGAGGAACGATAGTCATATCTGAGAGAAAGATCAGTACAAAAAGGTTACGTGGTTGAGCGACCAAAAGAGGTCTTGCGGCGACGAGGGCAACACCGAATTGTGAAGATGGTGGACCGCCTGAAAAGCATTAGGCAGAATAAAGACATCTCGAATCTATTGGTTAAAAGGCGGAAAACAATAGCCGAACAACGAAGGAGGTTGATGGAGGGTGAAAGCTTGAGGGTAAGCTGACCTACACAAGGCATATCAGTGAAAAACTACCGCCAGCACTTCTCCATTATCCCTCTCGGACCTAGCGATACGGTTCCAGTAATCTGTTCTGAGCGCATTGAAGTCCAAACACCAGTAAGTGGCAACACTAAGAATCCCTGCGGATAGAATGAGTTACATCATCTGTAATAACGTTGAGTACTGTGACACGAGAAAGATGTGTGTAGCGACATATGTAGGGCGGTTTCTTGTCACTGGCTTTCGACCCTCCCAGCCGGCCCGCTGAGTCTTGATTGCTAAGAGGAAGTTGGTCCTCTGAAATTCCACTTGCGAAAGGCGCGCAAAAGTAGCTCCGTAGTGCTAGCGCACTTTCTCCCCAGCACACTTTCTCCCTCCCGAACGAGCAACAATCAGCCTAAAAAGTCATCAGGAGAATCCTCCATATCAGCCTTAGGGTCTTTGGGCGCAGTGCCTTGAGGAAGTGGCAACGCTGGAGCACTACTATAGGATGCCTCTACAAAAAGTTAGTCCTGCAGCCGACCATACAAAATTCTGACTCGCCTTGTTTTCTGTATCGAACACTGGTGTCTTCCGCAGTCATTCTGATTTCACACGAAAACGAGATTTGAGGTCTAAGTAAGGCTGAGTAGCTGTACAGCGACAGTGAAGGAAAACTGGACTTCGATTAACGTCAGCTACTGCCTTTTCCCTTCAAGCTCTTCGTTCCACGCGATCCTCCTGACCCTTCCTTTATACGACGATGCTTCTGATGCTACATGTATGCCACGAGAGAATGTATGCGCCAGCCAATCATCTCGTCGTCGTCCAGCAGTGCCGTTTGCAATGACGACCCTGGGTTGTCGGACAACCATTGTCTCTCAAAGAATGCTGACAAGTCCAGTTCTAGTTCCACTGCTGGTTCACTTAATAAGAATGAGGACGCGAATTATTAATATGCACAGAAGCGACGCACCGAACTCTGGATCTGGTTCACGATATCGATTCCTAAATGTCTCTTAACTTGCAGTTTCTCGGCCCTGTCTTCTTCATCTCTTCGACCAGTGCCTCGCCCTCTAGGACCAACTAGATTTGAGATCTACCACAAACAAATATGAGTCGGGGTCGCCAATCTTGGGGTGCGAACAGTGTACGATACCCAGCTGCACATTTGGACGGAAAACCCGCCGCAGCGGTGTAAGATATAACTAATTAAATAATTAATTATTCTGCAGTGCGCTAGCACTATTTCCCTTTTTTCTCAGCCGAATTATGATGCTGATTGTAGAAAATTGAAGCGATGATCAGATCCATTTTTGTTCTTCAACTTTCTTTAAACACTGAATGTATAAATAAGTAGGAATCCAATGGAAGGATGACTAGTAGCTCTCAGTATAGGAATTGGATATACTACTAACTGATGGACTACCAGCGAGGTACTGTAATGGGGGACTCGCAGACAATCCTTGCCTTAATTCTACAAGATATATTCACGCCTCCTCTGCGTAAACCTCTCTCTTTTTTCATTGCCATACTTACAGTTATCGTATCACTATCGTGCCTCATATCTTTATCATCATAGGATCATGAAATCCAGGTCGTCCATTTATTCTCGTCTCCTCTAGCAACCTGTGCAATCTGCCTCGCTACGATTCAGTCCGCCTGCTCGCTCGGATGCAGCTCGTCATACCTACATCGGCCATCCACGTCAAAGTAAGATCACTACCACAACCGGAAATAAACAAAATGGAATGCACCCACCAGAGATAACTATCCCGATCCGTCCCGAACACCGTCGTGCACTGGACACTACCAGTCTCGCCTTCCTCTGGGTACACGCACGACACCACTGCACCCATCACATTCAGCGGCGCCGTTCCATTCAAATACATTGCCGGGTTATCATGTATATCCTGAAACAGCCCATGCGAGTCGAAGATCCCGATATGGGCACCAGGAACTTCTGGCACCAAAGCCTGCAGAATCGCGCGCGACAACGCATTCCCACTCAACACCGGCTCGCGGATAAACACGCTCCATTCTGTCGTGTTCCGCGGCCCATTGAAGTAAAAGTTTGGGTACGAGTATGGCGCATACAGGATCGTCTCATTCAGCGGGACCATCTACGCCCCGGGCCGTCAGCTGCGTTTTCTTTCTTATCGTGGTGGTAGTCCTTACATTTTGAAGCAAAAAAATCCTCGCCCCGTCCTCGTACAGTACCCGCACCCAATCTACCATACAGCCCGCCACGTCTACGATCGACGCGTTATTGCTCCCTGTCACCAACGAATACACCCCCACATCATTGGTCCCGTTCCGAGGCGGCGCGCCACTACGGGTGTACAAAAATCCGCACCAAACGTGCTCCGAACACTCAGCATTCTACGTCTCATCTTCTGAATGCCAGAACACTCGGGGCCCAGGAAAAGAGTACAAAGGCACGGTCTCTATGAAGTGAAGATCGCGATGTAGCTGGCAGATTAGTTGTACTGGAACCGTTCCTCTTTGCAGGCTCGCTGACGCAAGACCCACAACATCCAAGCGTGACAGTAAAAGGGCAACGATGGGTTCAGGGCTGACCCAGGGTCAAGTGCAGCTTCATGCATCTGTTGCTATATCCAACGACCCTTGTACGTTTCATCTTGAGCCCAGGTTGTTTAGGGAGTCATGAGCTACATCGCCTGTAGATACATTGAGTACTGTGATACAAAAAAGATGGACGTCGTAACAAACATGATGTAGCAGTATAGCTTCTTGGCTCGCTAGGTACTGGAAGAGGGGTCGAAGGCAGATAACAGTGAATCGCATAAAAGTATGTAGCTTTGTGATGCCAGTCCTCTCTCTGTCCCGACGAGCAATAATCAGCCTAAAAGGCCATCAAGGAAATCCTCCATATCCGCCTTGGGGTCCTTTGGCGCAGCGCCTTCAGGAAGCGGTAACGCTGGAGCACTGACGTAAGAAGCCTCTGAAAAAACTCAGTCCCACATCCTACGACACAAAATTCTGTGACTCGCCTTGTTTTCTTTCTCGAGCAGTAGGGGCAGTAGGCTTCTTCCCGAGTCGTTCGGATTTGGCACGAAAACGAGATTTCAGGTCTAAATAAGGCTGAATGAATGTACAGTATCGTTATTATAAAGGAAAACCGAACCTCGATTAGCGTCAGCTACTGCCTTTTCCCTTGACAATTCATCAAGCTCGTCGTCCCATACAATCTGCTCGACTTTTCCTTTGCGCGACGGTGCCTCTGACCCTATACCACGGGAGGATATATGCGCTAGGGAATGATCTATGTCATCGTCGTTATCGGGTGGTATTGTTTGCAGCGACGACCCCGGGTTGTCGGACAACTTTTGTCGCTGCAGGAACGATGACAGGTCCACTTCTGGTTCGATTATTGGTTCGCCTAGTGAAAATCAGGACGCGAATCAGTGATATGCACGAAAGCGACGCACCATCGGAATCGAGCCCTGGGTCTGACTCAGCGTATCTGTCTGCATTGGTGCCCAGATGCCGCTTGGAGAACTTGCGCTCCCTCTCGGCCCTCTCTTCATCGTCTTCCTCGACTGCTGCCTCGTCCTCTAGGACCAGCCGTTGGTGGAATTCCGCTGGTCGACCATATCCACGCCCTCGACCACGAGCACGTAGGTATTTTCCTAAGCCACCCCTGGATTTTCCTCGGCCTCTACCACGACTGGCACCGGTTGTCGATGCGGACGGACCAGGTTCTGACATCGGTTTAAAATGGTGGTAAGAAGCAGAATATTTGTTTATTTATGTATGTAATTCTTCCGTATGTAAACTCTTTATGTACACGAAAGCAACACGAAAGTTGCCTTTCTCAGATTCTGAATCTCTTACTCAGTACACATGAATTCTAGTCCATTATGCATCAATCTCAACACTACGCTCTCCAAGATGGCTCCTACCCCACATCTCATACTCGTTCCTGCAATGATGATCCTGACGGCTCTTGTTAAAGGAAGAGAGCAGGAAGGAACCCAGGCTCCTCTGATCTTGAGGGATGGAGTTGACTTTGTAGCATGAGTCTCGTCAGACGTCATCACCATAATACTCATTGCCGATCTTGATCCAAGCTTCTATACAATAATCTTATGGTGATACATCCCAGCAACTGAAGCGCACGCATTATTGTGGCATCTTCCAGCGTCCAATTCCTATGACCGACTCGCTCAACTCTCCTCCCATCCGCCTTCGTTCTCTCACTTATTCCAGATGACTGAGTTTTCAGATGACCATATTGATTTTTTTTTTGCAAGATATGTCGGAGACAGGTTTCAAAGCATACCTGCTGCACGACATGCAACCTCCCTTACTGCTCCTTGACATGTCTTCACTCCCCCACACATGGTGAATGTTTTAAAGGAATGAAATCCAACGAGATGTCGGCGTAGACCCGAATTTGAAAGCGGAAGAGTGGAACAAAAACACCTGTGGGAGATGATGGTGGGAAAAGGACTGCTCGCCGCCACAGATTCGGTCCACCAACGTCAATGGAAGATTTTCAGTCCGGCATTCTCATCGAGCTAGTTGAGGGAAGTCTTTGAGTGCGTTACGTTACGGGCTATCGGGTCAAAATTGAAGTCCTGCTTGTATGATGGAATATTACGCTGCTGATATACTTCACTTGATAGCTCTGCGGAAAGTTTCATGAACTTGTCAGTCAAGGACCGAAGGAATAAACCTATTTCAATGAACCAATAAGGCCGCACTTGATATTGTTGGACTAAGCAACTACTCTAGAAACAAAGGCAACAATTTAAATATTGCTTTCTGTATCTTTCAGATGCCAATCGGCGCTCCCGACGACAGTTCGTCTGAGATGGCAGACATCCAAATCTACATTGTATACTTTCTATCTTCTCCTACTCGCCGTTATTCGTTTCTGATTCTTAATCTCAGTACTGCGCTCTCAAAAATAGCCTCAACGCCTCTTGCGATTCTCGTTCCTGCTCTTTGGAGGTTCCTTCCAAATGGGATATTGTCCATCATCAATAGAGTACCGAACAAAGAGATTGAGATTCTAGGCCAGTTGAAAAGTATAGCGAGGCGTAGGCGCATCAGGCACTCACGAATATCCCTCGGGGCATTTCGAGGGATACAGTGAATCTCCTAGCTATATGCTCCTCCTCGAGTCTGTCCTGCATATGCCTAATCAAGAGTGCCTCTAGCCGTTCCATAGGGATGGGGGAGAATTTTTTTTCATACCGTTTTACTGACGCCCTTTTCAGGGCCGAAAAAGGCATTGCTAAAACAAAACCTTTTAAGGTTTCATTTTTACCAGCTCAAATGCACTGGCCTTTGCTGTGCGATATAACGCGCCGGTATATCGAGAGGTCTCTTCGCGTTGAACATCAATGGAGAGCGTCTAGCAGGCGGGGGGAAATGGTATTCCGGTTACCGTTGATAGGGGGGGACGCAGTCGAGTCACTCTCCATGACAAGAAAACTAAAGAATACATGAACATGATACACCATAAAATAATTAGCAATAATGCGCCCGATAACAAACCAGAGTATATCCTCCATCAAAACCTTCCGGCAACACGCTCCTCGATTATCTGTGCGACCGTTGGTCCATGGACCGGAATATTGTCTCCTTGAAATCCTTCGGGGTAGCCGACGACAGGCTCGTTCGGATACGTGCGATAACTAGTCCTCAGCGTCAGTGTCAAACAGACTGAGATAGATATAATCAATACGGACGTATTATTCCACACCGCGACATGCGACATTCCGAGCGCTCGCGTCGTCCAGTGATAATCGTGTGCAAATCCCCCAGGATAGAAGATCTCAATGACCGTGGACACCCTCGTAGGGGGCATGAATAGAAGATGCGTCAGTCCATTTCCATGCACTCCAAGGAGGATCGTCGTCCGGGCCGCAACATGTAGCTGAGCATCCCTCGACATGCGCTCAGCCTGTATCACATTGAGTTCCCAGCCTTCTTCCTTTTTCCTCTCAACCAATTCTTGCAGAGCCGTTACCAACGAGTCATGCGCCTCATCCGTGAGCCTCCTCCTCGGAGTACCCTGCCGACTGATATACGTGATGACGGCCTTATCCGGCATCGGGAGGTCGTCCCCCTCCCACCTGACGACGTCCAGACCAGCGAACTTCAACACAGACGCACGAACGGGTTCCCACCACCCACCAACCGTGAATCCCAATACCCCAGACCGCTCGCGCATGTACTCCCACGCCTCAGATGCAATCCGCTGCGTCTGACTCCCGCACAGCACACCACGATGCGCCGCGCTCCGATCAGTAAGGAGAACGAGCGGGAAATGCCATGCACGATCAACAGACGAGCCTGAAGTAGCTGCTATTCGGTCCGCCCAATCCCGTCTGTCTTCAATGGCAAGCGAGGGGAACGCTGCGCGCAAAAAGTACGCGTTGAATCCAGGGTAGTCGCGCCATCCGTTCCCATCACTATTGGCGAATATGAGTCGGTCCAGTGTGGGTGGGGCGGCATGGGTGAATTTCGCAGAATTGGTATTAGCAACGGAAGCTGCCGGGAAGGCCCCGTACCAGAAGGCTTGCACGCCAAAGAAGAGCTCAGCGACGAAGTGATAGAAGTGTCCTAGAAATTGACTCGGTTCGTTGACAAGCAGCTAATGAAAAGACTTGAAAAAAAAAACGACATGAATGCGTTTTGAGAGACGTACCGTATTCCCATCCACTGTCGATACGCGATTCCTTGCCGCTCCTCCCCAACGTTGCTGAGCCTCTAAAGGAGTAATATAATTCATATGTTGCAAAGTCGGCTCGCGCAATGCGACATTTCCTGGTGTGTTCTCTGAAGGTAGGCCAGAGCTGGTTATTAGACGGAACTCTGGAAAAGAGCGATTCGAAGAGAGAAGAAATAGGGTGCCGTTAGACATGTACAGATTTCGGAAGAGCGTCCATCCAGGAGCATGATGGATGATGGACGTGTGTGGTAGATCGCCATGGACCATCTGCGATGGCATCGAAGGTTCCGCAGTCATCATAGCAATTTCGCCCGGTTGGGCCATCATTGGCGACACATCCTCTGCCAAGATAGGAGCCTGAAAAGGCGTTTCTGGAATATGCTGGAGGTGGTTATTGATAGTAATGATATTCGAGTCCAACAAATAGGGAGGATGAACAATAGTGAGGAGATGCATCAGTGATGCTCCCAAAATCAGCAGAATGGAGTCCCTGCGAGTTAAGGCAAGTCGGAAGAGCATGGTGGAGCAAGGAGGGGGTGAAGTAGATCGGCGACGGAAGGGTTTTGAGTTTTGTACTGCTCCACCGCCGGACCGGGATCCCCGATCAGATTTTTTGCTTTAACGTAGCGGCGTTCACCAAGATTTGGGGTGTACACACTTGAAGAGCCTTGAGGAGCATCTAAATATTCCCTGAGCCGAAATTGAATCTCGAAGATCAACCCGCGATACCTAAAGATGTTGGTGCCGTTCTATAGCCGCCGTAGAAGCATCAAGAACGCGCTAAAGAATCATCTTTTCATCATGGAACAGCAACTCTGATGAGAGCATCGCTCGTATACTCTTTTAGAAAGACGTCAATTATCTGTTCCCAAGGCATTCGATTGCATACCTAACGATTACCTTCGCCTATATGGTCTTGATCGCTACGAAGACAATTCTGCGCGTATGTTGCAAAGGCATTCCGACGCCTGTGAAAGCACGAATAATTGGCTACTCCTGACCATCAACGGCTCATCAAGTTCTTTTCGAACAAAGACTTTACCTATAGTCATGTGAAATAGATCCGAACACCGCCAAGAACGTGTTCCGACCAGCTCTGGTAACGGCCAACCTGAGGGCAAAGATGGGCGATTTCTCATAGTATTCCTCCGAAATGATCCACACGGCAAATGATCCGTCTTGAAAACGCTCTTCTGGAATAAGGCAAACTTCGTATTTTGAAAGATCCAAAACCTTTATTACCTGCCTGAGATAATCGATGAATTTTGGGAACCCGCAAAGTTTATGTAAAATCTGTGCGAAAAGCGATCTCCCGTACCTTTTCTGCGTACATTCAGAAGTTTCATCTTTGCGGCGTGATTTGAACATTGGCGTCTGAAAATGAGCGACCTTATCACATTGAATTCATCGACTAAGCAAAGGAAACAGAGAATGCTCAAACACACACTAGGACTCACACGCATTATACGTTAACGGAATGCTCCAGCCACCCAGCCATTCACAGAATAGAATCCATACACCTTGCACGGTTCGGGCTTGGCTAGAAGACTCCCCCACGGATTCTTTCTAGGTCCGAGGGTACGTACTAATCGCGCACCATAGTATGCGAGGATCTTGGCGTCGGCTTCCGCTTCATGGCGATTGTAAGCCTACATTTTAAAGTTAGAAACTAAGATACAAAAGCCGTAAATGAAACTTACAGTGAAGATTGAGGGTATGCGTCGCTGGCTGAGGAATTTGATGGTGTTAGGCCACGTATCAGCGCTTTCTTCTGAGAGACCAGAGTTGAAGGCGACGGCAAGGTCGGGGTTTTGGAAGTGAGAACCAGCACCAAGCTCATGGTACAATCTACAAAAAAATACGAGTCGGAATAAGCCTGTAAGATACAGCATACGTACTCGCGACAATGCTCGTGGAAACGAGCGCGGGATTTGCTTTTGCAGTCTCTGCATGAGAGTCAAGCAACGACACCGATAATGGATGAAGCGGCCGCACGAGCATGTGTCCATGGTCATCACTTTGGAAGACCATGGCTTCATCATATTTGGCAGTTGTGGACCACAAAGAACGAGCTTATCACGCCGTCAAGGTGAGCCTGGGTGTTAACAGAAGTAGCATTACCTTGAGAGTCTTTACCTGAGGAAGTCTGTGAAGAATTTCCTCAAAGACTTGGCCAGCTAAGACTTCAGCCTCATACGCGCCGACGATCTTTGCGATATAAGTCACAATAGACTTCGTTGAAGAATGCTTACATGAATAGTCAACGTTTCCTTTGTGGTCCACGCGTCACCCTCGTTCAAGTGTTCCAATGCCCATAAAATCGTCATAGGCATCGACAGCTGGTTCGAGACCGCTCGGACCACCACAGATGTAGGCAAAGCCGCACCAAACGCGCTCCGAACATCATCTTGATACTCGTTCTCCCACGTCGCACCTTGTAGTGTAAGCCAAGCATCCTTCAAACGCTCCGGGGCCCAAGAAAATGGCACGGGCATTCCACTCATCAAGCCTGCAAAGAGAATATCAGCACGCAGTTGCTGATTGATCTGACACTGGGTCAGTCCCTCTTCGTAGGCCTGGTCCCGATGTATATGGCGGACAGCTTCCCAGTGATCGTCGCAGCAGTAGAAAGCCATTTTACAGTCTGGACAAGAAGAAAGAGACGAGGAACGAAGTGGCGAGGGTTTCATTCGGAGGAGACGGTCAGTCCTGGCGCTTTAAAGACATAAAGGTGGAGTTTTTGTTTGTGAGGATGCGTAACATACCAAGCCATGCAGCGGGGTTGGAATGCTAGCAGATTTTGTTCAGCGGTATTCAGTGGACGTCCTTCTTTGCGAAAGGGCTGCATGATTTGACTGATTTCATTTTGAACTATTTGATCACCGAGAGTATTCAGAAAGTTGATATCGGTAGATGGTGCGTCAGCGAGAGAAGAAGTCAGAGTCATGACGGCAAGAGGGTTCTTTTCTACTGCGTCCAGTGCCTTGCAGATTGCTTTGTGTTTTGGCCAGTCATTCTATAAAAATGTTCGCTCCACCGAAATCCGAGATTCTGGGGGGGGGAGGGGGGGAGAAAAAGCTAACTTTTTGGCAGTCTAGCATGTCTCATTAGTCAGAAAGCCGTTGAGGGGGAAGAGCGGTTACACACCTGTTCCACAGTATGACACGCGTTTGCAGCGTGTACAGCGCGACATCTTTGTATTCGGACCTTCTGTTTTGAGGCAGGCGTAGCAGGCTTGAGAGTAATTGGCAGTCAAAGGAGGAACACGATCCATCATGGTGGCAGAAGGCACAGGTCACTTCCCAAAAGGAGCACACGCGTTGAATTCGGCTTTCGGAACTTCGGCCCGACCTCCTCCCAATCCACGTCCCCTTACTTGAGCTCGATTCTTCATACGTTGTTCTGTGTTCTAGGTCTCCTATCCGGGGAAGAGGGGGTGCCTTTGCGGCTGTCAGGCTTTCGTATCTATCTGCGGCGCTGGACGGTCTTCGTACGCCAGCACTAGCTCGACAATGAGTCGAAGCTTTTTTTTTGGACAATTTGAAGACGGGGACTGCGGTCACTACGAGGAATCTGCCATGCTCACTGTCTCAATGCATCGAAGAACGATATCAATAGCTTTTATTGAATTGGATGTACGAAGGCTCTCTTATACTTTATTCAAGTCCAATCTGTTGCCGTGGCGTGCAGCGCCACGGTCCGGATGTCGGGTTTTTTTTGGCAACGACTTGCGCTCATTACCGCCCTTCTTCTCTATCTTGTCACTGTCTTGACAGCGGGTTGGGACGAATTTCGTCTTTATCAACGCCATCTGGGTTCTCCCAATGCGCAGAAGATAAATAATACTGCCATGTAAGTAGAAGTGGATCTGATTCATTTTGTTGAGAAGTCTGTCCTTCACGCCGCTTCTAAGCGCAGTCCATCGAAAACATGCCGCTACTTGCACGAAAATGAATTCAAACAGCTTCTCAGTTCTGGATGCAGGTCCATTCCCTTTACACCACCCTGTCAGGTGCTGTCTTCTCGTCTGGACCGCCTTTTTCGCCTTCATACCCTTTGCGTTGCTTATCGAACAGCGGTCCACCCAACTTGGATTCCAACTATGCTATGAGGATGGAGATCGATGGTGGGTGTGCATAATCTGGAAATGAGCTTCTCAGAAGTTGTATCATTCGCGGAAGTGTCAGACCGTCTCTCGCATGCTTGTCGATCTCAGTACTTGCTCCTGGTAGGCAGCTATTTGGGTGGATGACAGATGTATATCTGACCCATTGCAGGCTTTTAACCACAGCAAATTGAGTCGGGATTCCGACGGATTTTGCTGCCCGGGTCGATTTCAGTTGCATTTTGACTGACGCGCGCACTCACCTGGCAGGAGTGATCTAATCAGTGAACAATTTTCCTTCGCTTAATTCCCCTGGCGGGGGCATTAGAATACGGGAGCCCTGAAATTTGAATACGGATGTCAAGCTGGCTTTCATCTTGGAATTCGAAGTGCGCCCCGTGCTTCTGATACCATTCGAACACTTCGTAGCCTACTTCTATGACGAATCAGAATTTGGTCATGATTTCGTGCTGTGAAAGACGCGGCTCAGTAGGTACTTGCTATCACAGTGGAGTATATATAACAATATAGCACTCGGATTATCGCGTGTCCGTTCACAATCTGAGGGACAAGAATCACCGCCGTCAAAGACATAATTATCGATTTTATCTTGCATAAGCGGTCTGTTTATTCCCACCTGATTATATTTCTGAATCGTATGTCATTCATGTAGACTACACACAAGTCCCACAATGGCCCGAGCCTCTACTAATCTATATCAACCCCGAAGAACCTCGTAAATAGAAATTAGTACAATAGGCATTAATCAATTTTGGGTAGCGGCGATTGAGTTTGGAGGCTAGATCTGGTATGAATCGTTGTCCAATAAATAATCTCACGCAGTCGGTGTCTTTTACTTTGACTGACATGGCGGGAAAAGTATTCCTTTCAGGGGTTGCCAGGGTTCCCAAGGGCCAATGCCAAAGCCGTAATGACTGCATGTCAGGCACCGGAGCCCGGGAGATACCGCGGCATTGACTGTCTGCCGCCAACGTCCCACTGAGGCCAGAGGTTAGGAAGGATGATAGTATGTACTTGGAATTGAGATGGTCATGGGTGTTCCAGAGGGAATACATCGCAATCCGAATTGAAGCACGCCACACAATTCTGACCTTGTTTGTCGGGCCAGGAGGAATAGGCAGTCATTCCGCCGCTTCTAAAGATTCCATCAGGAACGAAAGAAGCATAAATGTGCCGGAACGATCACGCAGAGATGGTTGATTCCGTTTTACATATGGTGCGGAACTAACTGAAACGAGTGAGTTGAATAATAATCCTTGCGTTAGCGAAAGAAAGCTCAGGAATACTTGGAGTTCTTACGATACCTCTTGACAGAGCGGGAATAAACTTCCATACCCTTGCCGATCTGGGCCCCAGTTCATACCAGCAATTTTTTACATAAAAGGTCATCCTTGGATGGCATGTGAACGTTTGGACCGTTCAAGTTAGTGTACCAAATTTGCCGGTTCGAACTAGGACTTTTCTTATTGAAACGTTTATGAAGTACCTTAAGCGAGGAAGCCGCCACCATTCAATCAGCATACAAGTCCCAAGTGGCAGAATTACACAAAAGATGGACGTACGAAAGTTTCGGCTCGTATCTTGGCTCGATCGAGCATGATCTGAGTTAAAAAGTCACAAGAGCTTGGCAACGCCGGGCCTCGTGCTGTAACCAAATTGTGCATATGTCAGCGGGCCCCTGGACGACTACACATTCCTTAAATCAACAATCATGAGCGACGCTGCGTTTCTTTCCACCGTACCATTTCTTCGTTCTTTTTCTTTCCCCTCCGTCGCTGTCATCGACGATGAGAACACAGGATCCCAACGAAAAAGTCACCGAGGGGATCTCGGCCGACCATGAATCTGCTATCACAGCCTATGACGCCAACCCATTTCCAGAGGATGCTGAGCAAGTCGTACAATTGGCCAGGTCGTTGACAAATGCCTCTCTGGCTGGGCAGGGCCTTCGTGACGACGACAATCCATTTGAGGGTTGTACTGACCCACGCATGGATCCCCGGTCCGGCAAGTTCGACTACCATCTGTGGATTCGCTCCATTCTTCAGATCACCTCACGCGACCCCGACCGGTATCCTCGTCGTACAGCTGGCGTCAGTTTTCAGAATTTGAACGTGTATGGGTACGGGAAGCCTACTGACCACCAAAAGACCGTTGGGAATGTGCTCCTCGACTTGCCTAGGATGGTCGGGGGTTTGGTTGGAAGCAAGGGCCGAAGGATAGATATCTTGCGGGACTTTGAAGGTGTGCTCAAGCATGGCGAGATGCTAGTCGTTCTTGGTCGTCCTGGCAGGTGCGTTGCTTTTTTCTCTCTGTTCAGCTAGGCGTGACAATATTTTCTCCTAGTGGTTGCACGACGTTGCTCAAGACCATATCTGGTGAAACCCACGGCTTTTTCGTCGAGAAGGACGCAAAGATTAACTATCAAGGTCGGTTCCATTTTACGGTCGTGTAAGCTTATTTTGAGTGTCTTTCAGGTATTCCATGGAAGACAATGCACCGCGATTTTCGCGGCGAAGTTGTCTACAATGCGGAGACTGACGTCCATTTTCCCAATCTCACCGTCGGACAAACCTTATCGTTTGCTGCTCGTGCCCGGACACCCCGTACGCGTCTCCCTGGTGTCTCGAGGGACATGTGGGCCGAACACATGCGGGATGTCGTAATGGCGGTCTTTGGTCTTTCCCATACGTTGAACACCAAGGTCGGAAATGACTTTGTCCGCGGCGTTTCCGGTGGAGAACGTAAACGTGTCAGTATCGCAGAGGTTGCACTTAGCGGTAGTCCCCTGCAATGCTGGGACAATAGCACTCGTGGTCTCGATAGCGCAACTGCACTAGAATTCGTCAAGACTGTCCGGCTTTCAACCAAGTACATGGGTGCTACCGCTGTTGTCGCGATCTATCAGGCTTCTCAGGACATCTACGATGTGTGTAACGTCATGATTCTCGATTAGTGCCCCCCTAATTTCGTCCCACAGATCTTCGACAAGGCCGTCGTTCTTTATGAGGGCCGCCAGATATACTTTGGCCGTACGGAGACTGCGAAGCGGTTCTTCGTCGACATGGGCTTCCACTGTCCGGAGCGTCAAACCACCGCAGACTTTTTGACTTCCCTCACTAATCCCGCCGAACGTCAGGTTCGACCCGGATACGAGTCAAAGGTTCCGCGTACACCCGACGAGTTTGCCAAGGCATGGAAGGAGAGTGAAGAGCGAAAACGTCTCTTGCAGGAGATCGATCAATTTGACCGCGAGTTCCCCATCGGCGGCGATCAGCTTGACCAATTCCGAGTTTCTCGCAGAGCGCAACAGGCTAAGGGAATGTGAGCTGGGCCTTGCGCAATTTCGTGTTCATTACTTTCTCTAACCTCTGTCTACAGGCGCGCAAAGTCCCCATATACCCTCTCTATGCCTATGCAAGTAAGACTATGCCTTCGTCGTGGCTTCCAGAGACTGCATGGAGATATGACTCTGTTCTTCACCGCTCTCTTTGGAAATTCCATCTTGTCTTTGATCATCTCCAGTATTTTCTACAATCTTCCCAAGGACACCGGCAGCTTCTATAGTCGTGGGGCATTGCTTTTCTTTGCTATCCTTATGAATGCTTTTAGTTCCGCTCTTGAGGTTAGTTTCGCAGACCTCTATCTTCATCTCGGAACGTCCGATCTAATGATTATTTCATAGATTCTTACATTGTACGAACAACGCCCCATCGTTGAAAAACATGCTCGCATGGCGTTCTATCACCCATCATCTGAAGCTATCTCCTCTATGATTTGTGATCTGCCTGCGAAGATCCTTACGTCTATATTTTTCAATACGGTCCTATACTTCATGACCAACCTGCGTCGTACGGTCGATGGATTCTTTGTCTTCTTCCTCTTTTCGTTCATGTGTACTTTGGCAATGTCGATGATTTTCCGGACCATCGGTGCACTGTCCCGGACAATTTCCCAGGCCATGGCTCCTGCTGCTATTCTCATCCTCGCTCTGGTTATCTACACGGGCTTCACGATACCTACATCTGGAATGCACGTCTACTTCCGATGGATCAACTACATTGATCCCATCGGTTACGCATTCGAGAGTCTGATGGTTAACGAGTTCGATGGGCAACAGTATCCTTGCTCCGCTTACGTACCATCAGGACCATCATACTCTGACGTCGGCTCTACAAATCATATTTGTTCGACGACGGGATCAGAACTTGGTTCAAGCTTCGTGTTGGGCACCCGGTATCTCCAAGAAACCTTCAAGTACCGTCGTTCGCATCTCTGGAGGTGGGTAACGCCGAATTCTTCGACTGATATGAAATTCCCATGTACTGACGTCAGTCCTTCAGGAACCTTGGCATCATAATTGGCTTCATTTGCTTTTTCTGCTTCACATACATGACGGCGACTGAATACATCACCGCAGCCAAGTCCAAGGGCGAAGTGCTCGTGTTTCGACGTGGGCACCTTCCTCCCAAACCCAGCAAGGCTAATGACGAGGAGGCTGATGGCGATGCACTTGACGAGAATAAGACTTCTTTGGTTCGTCAGCAAGATCAAGCAGTTGGGGCACTTCAGAAGCAGACCGCTATCTTCCATTGGGAGGATGTCTGTTACGATATTAAAATCAAGGGTGAACCGAGACGACTGTTGGATCACGTCAATGGATGGGTCGAACCCGGTACATTGACTGCTCTCATGGTAGGACTTCGTTTTTACAGTGCGACATGGGGGGCTATCGCTGATTTTGATTGTGATGTAGGGTGCTTCTGGTGCTGGTAAAACCACCTTATTGGACGTGCTCGCTAGCCGTGTTACGATGGGTGTCGTTACGGGTTCTATGCTGGTTGATGGTCACCATCGGGACAGCTCATTCCAACGCAAGACAGGTTATGTTCAGCAGCAGGTGCGGTCCGCTTCAAACGTTTTACCGGGATGATACTAATCATAGTTTGGTGTCCTTAGGATTTGCATCTCCAGACATCAACTGTTCGGGAGGCTCTTGAGTTCAGTGCTAGGTTACGACAACCAAAGCACATCTCGGATGCCGAGAAAGTGGCATACGTTGAAGAAGTCATTCGCTTGCTAGAGATGGGATCGTATGCTGATGCTGTCGTCGGTGTTCCTGGTGAAGGTATGCGTTCATGACTTCTGGCTGGTTAGCTCGGTGTTTGATTGAATCCAATCAGGTCTCAACGTCGAACAGCGAAAGCGCCTAACTATTGCTGTGGAATTGGCTGCCAAGCCTGAGTTATTGCTCTTCCTTGATGAACCTACTTCGGGTCTAGACAGGTAAAATCCATAAGCCTCTGTGGTCACGATGAATAGTCCTGATATATACTCTGATCCTAGTCAAACCGCGTGGTCAATCTGCACACTTCTCCGTAAACTGGCGAAAAATGGCCAAGCCATTCTATGCACTATCCACCAGCCCTCCGCGCTTCTCTTCCAGGAATTCGATCGACTTTTGTTCCTCGGTCGTGGTGGGCAGACGGTCTACTATGGCGATATTGGCAAAAACTCGCAGACGATGATTGACTACTTTGAGCGTAACGGTGCTCCGCGGTGTCCTCCTGACGCCAATCCAGCCGAATGGATGCTTCAAGTGATTGGTGCTGCCCCTGGAGCTGTTGCTTCTCGCGATTTCGTTGAGGCATGGAATCAGAGCCCGGAGCTCGTTGCTATCAAGGAGGAATTGGCACGCAAACGCGAGAACGCGAAACCTATCGATCCCGTCGCTATCACCGACGTCAACGCTACCCGCGAGTTTGCCGCTCCTTTCTTTTCTCAATATCTTATCTGTACATATCGGGTTTTCCAACAATACTGGCGCACTCCTTCATATATCTATTCCAAAACGGCTCTTTCGGTTTTGACGGTGAGTTTTATCTTTTCGTCTCACGTCGCTGTCTTTTGTTCAAGGTTCTTAATCTTATAGGCATTGTTCATTGGTTTCTCGTTCTTCAAAGCCGACAATACTCTCCAAGGCCTGCAAAACCAGATGTTTTCCGTTTTCATGTTGATGACCATCTTCGGTAACTTGGTGAATCAAATCATGCCCCATTTCGTTACACAGAGGTCGCTGTATGAAGTTCGAGAACGCCCGTCGAAGACCTATTCATGGCAAGCTTTCATGTTGGCGAATATCACAGCCGAGTTGCCCTGGAACTCGCTGATGGGCGTGTTGATCTTCTTCTGCTACTATTATCCCGTGGGCTTGTACGCCAACACCTACGCGACGGACACCATACATGAACGTGGTACTTTGTTCTTCCTCTACATCTGGTCGTTCCTCGTGTTCACATCAACGTTTACGGACATGATCATTGCCGGTATTGACACGGCGGAGACTGGAGGAAACCTTGCCAACATGCTGTTCTCGCTGACATTGCTGTTCTGCGGGTAAGAGAGCCTCTTCTCCGTCAGATTCGGAATTGCGGTCTGACTTGACATATCTTTTTTTAGTGTCCTCGCTGGTCCAGACGAGTTCCCCCATTTCTGGATATTCATGTACCGCGTATCCCCATTTACCTATTTGGTTGATGGCCTATTATCGACAGGTCTAGCTAATACGGCGGCGACGTGTTCGGATATCGAGGTTTCGGTGTTCAACCCTACGAACGGAACAACTTGTGCTCAGTACCTCGCAGACTACATTGCCGTAGCCGGAGGCAGCATCTCCAATCCTAACGCGACGTCCAACTGTCAGTTCTGTTCCGTCACGTCAACGAACGCTTTCTTGACCCAGATCAACTCATCGTACGATCACCGATGGCGGAACTTGGGCATTTTTTGGGTGTACATTGTAGTGAACATCGCCGGTGCACTCTTCTTCTACTGGCTCGCTCGTGTACCAAAAGGTGCCAAAGCGAGGAACGTCTAGGAAATGTTGGCGCGATAGATCCTGGTTGTCTTTTTTTTTGTTTTAATGATTGCTGTGAGACTCATTCTCCTCTCGCATGACCTAGATAGATACCTTTGGGACTCCCTTTCGCAAATTCGCATATCTACACACACTTGATCTACACGTAATTGCCTACATGTATTAGTATTTACAATCTATTGGATTTCATTCTCGTTCTTGCTACATTGTGACCCCCGTTTTTATATCTATTTTACGCCTCATGATTTCGCTCTGGACACATCTTTCTAGCATTGCCCTATCTTTATTGATATATGTCCGTGGTAGTAGTTTACCTGTTCTTCTATTACTAACAAATTGACCTTTACGGTCATGGGTGAGTGTATGATATACTCATCTCTATCCTCCAGGTAAGGATCAACTAGTGAAGGATTGGCAGAGTCGGTTTGTTGAATGAGGACTTTGGATGTGCTGAAAGTCTGCGGTACATGATTCTGACTCTGTCTTCTATGTGAGAATAAACACTTGCAATGATCCATGGTACAGATTATCATAAAAACAGGACTTCTTCGCTGGCGAAATCCGGCGCTTCCCGGACAAATAGTGGTTTCGCTGTGTTTCACAGCAAATAATATTCAATGCTAGTATCATCAGCAAGTTTGTTGTAGATCGCATAATACCTCTGCGACCCCATCAATCTAGTAATTGTAATAATCAGAACATTGGACAGCATAACAACCGATAACAGTGACCACGTACGTCTATATAGTGCGTCTCGGAGCCTCGACTGTTCTCTGGTTGCTGTTAACATAAGGCGGTGCTGAGGAAGAATTACAGTTGGATGGCCACATTGTCAATATGGAATAGCCGTATTGTTGGCGAAACACACAATACGGCGATTCCGGCTTTGTCCACGTGGCTGTTAGCAAATTTAAATATCCTGCAGCTCTCACCACGATGATTCCCACTGTGGTGACGCTCGTTTTTGCTGTACTGGTCCTCATGCTAAGATTTCCTTTCAACCGTAATAAATGGGATCCTAAAGGGAAGGTTAATGGTATCGAATCCTTTGATGATCGTTGTGCTCAGTTTCTTTGGAATGTAGCACTGTTATGTGACTGGCGGATCCCAGGGCCTAGGGCTTTCAGTCGCCCTTCTTCTTGTCAAGCTCGGTGCAGACGTGTCCATCGTCGCCCGTAACGAAGATAAACTACGTGCTGCACATGCCGAGATGGAGGTGTGTCTCTTGTACTTCTACTTTGCTTCAAGTGGATCTAAAGCCACATAGAAAGCACGGCAGCTTCCCAGTCAAATTCTCAGATGGTATTCCTACGATCTCAGCGAGTGTAAATCGTCCGAGGCTGCATTGGAAGCTGCATCCGAAGGACACAATGGTCGTTGCCCAGACGCTCTCCTCTTGTGCGCCGGGGCGGCAGTACCAGGATTTTTTGTGGAAGAGGACGAAACGTCGATGAGAAAGGGAATGGATAACGGGTACTGGGTGCAGGCATGGTCAGCTCTGGTACGTGTCTCCTGGTGTTCTCCGACTCAGTCCTTCTTAAAACTACTGTGACTAGGCCGGCGCAAAGCGCATGGTGCGGGAGAACAAAGCTGGAAAGATTGTGCTCGTCTCTTCTTTCCTCGGTTACATGTCAATTATGGGCTATTCCTCGTATGCGCCTGCGAAACACGCGTTACGAGGTTATTTTCCCCCAACTTCTCTGCAGGCTGCTACTAATTTTTCGACTTATGTAGGCCTAGCGGAAACGCTTCGTTCGGAAATGCTCCTGTACGGAATTTCTGTCCACACATTCTTCCCTGGGACGATCTATAGCCCAGGCTATGAAGCGGAAAACAAAAGCAAGCCGAAGATTACTCTCACAATTGAAGAGACGGATGGAGGTCAGACTCCCGACAAGGCTGCTGAGGGTCTATTGAAAGGTTGGTTCTGATTACGGTTAGCATCCGGATCCTCCTTCACTGCAAGCCAGGTGTTCAGCGCGGCGATTTTCATATATCAGCGGACTTGTTAGGGAACATCTTCCGTTCTTCCACCAGAGGCGCGACACCTCGAAATCATGTGTTCCTAGATGAGATCTATAGTTTCATTGGCTGGGTACGTCTCTACTTCAGTAGAAGGACTTGGCTGATGTATTGTAGGTGATACTCCCTATATGGCGACGGTCCGTGGATTCTACTATCAAGGGACACCGACAAGAGCATCGTTCCTATCTGGCTGAGAAAGGTCTTCTTTCATAATAAGAGATACGAGGTTATTCCCAAGTTACTGACATTCTGTAATATCGTTATCTCCGAGTCTCTCGTTTATACCCACCGGATTGCTATATCGTCCTCAGGCTCGAATTAGTCTTACAATGTAGTCTTCTCTTCCATCAGACGATCCCTATGTTGGTGGTCGCGGAATACTGCGGCTCTATACTCTCGCTCTCGTAGTCCAGTTGTCAGTTAAAGCACCTCCAGAGTGTGCCAGTTCAAGCGGTCGGCTCGTTTTTGGATGCCGCTTGATACACAGGTATGATTCACGAGGCGCTACGCTGGAGAGAGGAATACATGGAGGGCATGAAGTGGCTGCCTAGGTCCACAGCAACTGCCCATATCGCAGGTTCAGAAGGTTATGCCGTGGTAAGACGATGCTTTCCCTGATACCAGAAGCAGGATGTCATCATTGCCATGACTGTTAGCAAACAACTACTTCCGTGGGAAGAAAGTCAGCAAAATTCGTTGGAGAAATTTGACGATTATTGATCCAGTACCCCTGAGAGAGCCCTGAGCATTTCCTCCATATGTCCGAGGATGATCTCGGGAGCTTCCTTCGGGGCTGTCAATGTGGAGGAAGATGACAGCATGCAGAATGATAGCTCAGTGCATCAAATGATTTATCAAACTACTTACCATTTCGGGTTGCTACAGTTGCGCTACAGGTTTATACAGGGTCGTAGGCAAGCCATACCACACATAGATGTACACACGTAGAAGAGAAATGAAAGTAGCATGGGGCACATTTTCCCAAGTGCATTGTTGACAGACTTGCTTTTCGATAATTTCAAGTCTAAGCAGATTTGCACCGATACTTCCGCCGATCGACACTGATCTGAAACCTAATCGGAAAGATCTTCCCGCGGGTACCCTCTTTATACCCTCTTCACCATTGCTGTTTACATCGACGACCTCACTGCTCGCCGTTGTAGACGACGCCCAGAGGCATTTTTTAATACTTTATACCATGGACATTGCGCATATTCCTCCATCCTCAGAGTCGGCGTCGACCGTTAAAGTGTCGTCACCGCTCAACCCTTCTTCCCCCAGACCTGAATGCCGACGGCGAGGGCATTCAGTACCAACGCTCAAAGAGCTGCCTGCCATCCCGCCATTATCTGCCTCTACCTCATCACTGGCCACCACCATTCTGAGAGACAGAGAGTCTTCCTCGTTCCGCTCGCGGCCTCTATCCATGTCGTCAGGTGTCATTGACGAGTCCGTTTGGAAAATGTCTGTCGGAACGCCCACATCTCTTGGAGAATTGGCGTCGACATCGTTGGACAAAGACGAGTTCATTCCGAAGGAATCGCCGAAGCGCAGACATGCATTGCCCGCGGAGCAGAAGGAGGGTTGGGTTCCGACTAGACAGGTGAAGATCCTGCCATTTGGAACGTAACGGTATTGCTTACGATGACTTAAGCGCGTGGATCGAGCGGAATCATCGATCCTGGGTAATGCACTCGATGTTGGCCAGAAAGTACTGATGTTGGGCGAAGTCTTCCTTGAATTTGCTCCAGTTCCAGTCCTGGAAGATATCGCGGGAATGCTGCTTCAGATATGGGACACCCTGCAGCTGGTAGATATATGTAATCTGCTTTCCTTCATTCATACCATCTCACTGGCTCTTAGATGAATCGTTTGCAATGCCTACGTCTGACGGAACGCTGTGCAAATATCCTTTTGTCGATTCGACAGGAAATACATGAAGCTGGTGACATGGTCAGCACTGAGTTGACCCTTCCTATGTCGAAGCTTGCACTGTACGTTCTTCTTCGTGCCCTACGATTGCCGTGTAATCAATTTACGTGAAATCTTTAGCGCATTTAGCAGGGTCCGGGTTCTTCTTGAGAACCTCATTAGTTTTTCTTCCCTCAAGGCCCATGTTAAACGAAAGCAGATTTTAAAGCAAATGGCGGCCTGCAATTCCAGACTACAGGACGCTATGGGAATGTTTAATGTACGTGCTAGCTACAGACACTCATTTGTTTCCTGTTAATTCGTTTTTTTAGATCTCGATCCAAATTCGTACCCTCAAGCATCTTCAGGAGTCAAACGAGGAAAGGAAGAAAGAAGCAGAGGTCATCATTGAGTCTCTGAGGCGGTACAATGCCCTTCAACCCACAGGCATACGGGAAGAGGAAACTACCCCCAAGCCGCCTGGCCTTCTCGGCCTCCCGAGTACTGGTTCCCGTACATCGCTCAACACTGGCCCTTTCAAATCTCCTTTATCTCGGTCACTCTCTTCCACATCTGAATATCACTCTCGGTCTACCCCTCTGCTCCCGGCATCTAGTTGATGAGGCCGATGCTGAGGGTCATGGTGTAGGCAGTGATGGTCCTTCCCCAGCAACGTTGTCAAAGGAAAGAGGGAAGGAAGTTGCGACTGATGACGCCGAATCTGTTTCCAGCACCGGGCACAATCGTGGTGAGTTGATCAAGATGGCGAGGAGGATTAGTATGCAGGGGATGGAAGATGTCTCGCCTGTCGCCGGAGTTCGAGTGACAGTAGTACAGACAGCAGGAGGAAATGTCAAGAAATTTCTTCCATGGAGAGAGAAGATATGTTGGATCAAGAGTTTATCGAGATTGGTATCAATGCATTGTGTAAGACTACTATGAATATGGACTTTAGTAGTGCATGTAGGCATTCCTTGTTGAAGAGCAATAATTGCAATGCTCTATTCCCAGCATGACAGAGTTTCAATTGAAGGAACATGAGTAGAACATGTGGAATTATGACATGTATTGTAATTATGTAATCAATCTTGCTTTACTTGCATTCACACAGATATCCATGGTCGCAGGGCTGCGCCTCGAGACCTTGGATTCAGGACCGCTCGATTCTTGAAGAATCTCGCTTGACATCACAACGTTGCCGTGTTACGCTATCTGAATTCTTACACATTGTGGCGAATGAGTCAAGGTTCGAAAGTAAACTTGAATCTACTAAGTTGGACCATCACTCCGTAGGCGTTTTCGTTATTCTGAAACCACATTTGGCTGACATGCTGGCGTAGTTATGAAGTCGACGACGAGGGAAAGATCGGGGGCTCGTCCTCTGATGTTTATAGGGGAACGTGGCTTGAACAAACTGTGGCTATCAAGGTTGTTGCAGAGACGACTCCAAGAAATCTATTCATCCGAGAGGTCGGGATCTGGAAGACGCTGCAACACCCGAACGTACTGGAGCTATATGGTGCCAGCAGTGCGAGTGGTGATCCACCGTGGTTCTTCGTCAGTCCCTATCTGAAGAACGGAACGTTGGTGGAGTTCTTGCGACGGGTGGACGGGGGCACGACTGGAGGATTATCCGATTCGCGGAATTCTATGGGTGCTGGCTGGAAGGGATGGGACCTTCTAAAGTTCATGCATGAGGTCGCCGAGGGAATGGCATACCTGCATAGTAACGGCGTGTTGCATGGAGATCTCAAGGTTGTCTTCTATTTATTGGTTTTGACCCCAATCGATGACCATTTAACAGGCATCTAATGTTCTTGTCGATAATGGGCTTTGCTGCGTCATCTCTGACTTTGGTCAGAGCGAGATGAAATCGGAAGCCTGTCGCATCAGTGGGATGCCCCTGCCTTGTAAGTTTCGATGTTGTGAACTCTGAATCCCGCACTCATCATTACTCTACAGACGGCACATTGAGGTGGCAGGCGCCGGAATTGATGATGGGTCTAAGCCAGCTGACTACTGAGATGGACGTGTATGCATTTGCGATGTGCTGTATCGAGATTCTGTCCATGGGACGAATGCCCTGGCCATTCATGGATGATTATGCCGTTAGGAATTTGGTCCTTGGTAAGTTACTCTAAATCTACCCCTAAAAATGTCCTAATAATTGTACCAGTGAAAGATTCTCGTCCCGATATTCCATCGACGCATTTCAGTACTTCAGCTTTGCAAGACTTGATTGGAACATGTTGGCAGAGGGAGCCGTCCCTGCGTCCAAACTTCTCCACGATCGTTCAAGAATTGAAGCAGATGCGAAAAAGCTCGGAATTACCTGAGGTCGTCTCGCTAAAATTCCCTGAATGGCGGGACAACGAAAGTTTCGAGTTCCGTGTCTCGCGTCCTAGCCCCGACATGCATCCTGTACCTTTGTTACCTGGCACGCCTCGTGAGTCTCTAAATCTCTTGGCGGGATTTTTCTCATCCATTTATAGCTCGCGACTTGACTCTCGGTCCGCTGCAAGGTTCTCCTTCAGCATCATTCCGTACCGCTCGAGACATGTCGGCCTCACCTCCAATGCCGTCTCTTCCGTTCCGAGAGGCTCCCATGAATGTCCACATGCCTGAACCCATGGCATACATTTCGTCAGCGCCTTCGAGCCACGCTTCTTCCACTGCCGAGTCGACCACCCCCAGTTTCCAGTCAGAAGATGAAAGCATTCGCAATATGATGGAATACGACGGTTATGATTCTCCACCCGTTGCTGAAGCCCGGGATGAACGCAGGTACAGGCTACTTTTGACCCACGAGTTCCATCCGTCTCGTAGGTTTTGACGTCTAGATGCATCATTTGAAATAGGCTAATCTTTGGGCACAGTCACCCTGCCATTATGGACCCCGTCTCAGGTGTACCTCGGCGCTGTTGGATACTTACAGAAGCCAGAGGGTGCCTTTGTAACCTTGTTCAACTGTGTCAATCCAGAGAAATCGCCTGATGAGCATCCGGTTGGGATGTCGTCGGTACATGGATATGGCGAGGTTACGGTGCAGATTCACCGGCCAGACCAGCGTAGCGCCGCCCAAAAGGATGCTTTTCCTAGCACATCTTCGTGAGTAATATACCTATTGACGATCAAGCACCGCGTCATTGATATCATTGTTCTTCTAGGCGACGATATTCCCACCCGCTTCGTGCCGGACATAAGACCGCATTTCTGCACACGGAGACAACAGTTTACACATATGTTGAGAACCTAGATGCGCCGAGGAAGTGGTTCAAGGCTAATGTTGACGAGATCCTGGCGACATACGGAACCCAACATCGTATCCAGAAGGAGGACCTCTTCCTGGGTAGGTGGTTCTAGATCTGTACCCGTAGTGCCTTATTCTGAGCTAGCCATTTAGTTATCGGAACATTAACTACTCCCGATTATGCGTTGTTTGTCAGTCATGGACATCCAGATGGGCAAGTGCGTTATCTGATTAATTGTTTAGCGTTATCATTTACTGACGCGACGTTCGCAATAGGCCTACTTTGATGTTCTCCCTCCTGGAAATGGTCAGCCGTGGGGTGTGATCAAAACCGACAACGAGGTTCCCTCTGAACTCGGTGGTCCTTCTTATCACGAGGACCTTCCTTTCGTGTCTACCAGCAAGATATCCAGAAACGGCTCTCGGGATGCCACCGTTCTCATCGCTCGACTACGCTTTAAACCTGACGTTTTAGAACCGACGTCAATGTAATCTACTCAGATCAGTCTGCATTCCTGCTCCCGCCTCCCATTCTTCAATCTAGCATCAGAAACACACCATACGTGTGGAATCATGACTTCTCGCATTTTACGGACTTAGAGCATATCTTACTTTGGCATTACTTATTATTGATATCCACTGCATTCGCATCCTTGTGTCCAATTACCAGATTCAACAATTGTATCTAGATTGTAATATGCCAAATCACCTGTAACCTGAAGAGATAGTTGTTGCACCAGCTGTCGACTCTGTGAACATGATGAGTAGGGAAGAGTGAAAGCGATGCCGTATTAATGCGTATTTGTTTCTCCTTCGCATTTCCGGTTCGGACTGAACGAATCAGGTGATCGTGACACGAAATGGCTCCTTACACGAAATAGCCTGCCCTAAAGTGGCAAAATCAGTGCTTGCGACAGGGGCGCCATCTTTTACTGACAACGACGCACCATGACCATCCTATTACCTGCCGAATCCGAGTCTGAATTGCTTTTGGCGAACAACGCTCCCATCTCTCCCTCCAATTTCTATGGAGAATCTAGTGCTCGACGTTCTTCACGGCTGAAAATGTCCAGCGTAGCAAGATTGCCCCTGAAGCGCCCAGCATCGACAACTGTGGAGACAGATGCCTCAGTGAAGATTCTGAAGAAGCAGACATTGGATGAGAAGAAAGCCCTGCGTGGCTTGTATATTCGCGATATTATTCATTGCTGATAAAAGACTTGGAGAATACTATTTTGGTTCATGTGAAAAAGGGGGCTCGAGATGTTGCAATGGTTAACTGTCTTCGGGCTCATTGCGACTGCCTTGAGCCTCTGCTGCCATCCCTCACCACGTTCGAACATTTATCGACTCTGTACTCGCATCACCTGCGTTTACTTCCTCCCCTGCCTCCTCTACGGAATCTCCCCTCAATAGGTCTCCACAGTTTCTACCCCGCCGTCGTAATACTGTGAACGACGCGGATACAACTGTTGCTCGTGCCCGTCTCGCAGAGAATAGGCCTACGCCGCGCACTCCCGCACGCCGCCGTGACGTCGTGCCACCGAGAACGCTCACTGACGAAAAGCGGAAGCAACGGCACGAACTACCTTTTTTTACTGAGGAACAAGAGGCGGCTTTGCGCGATTGGAAGGAAACTGTTGCTCCGTGGGATCGTCGTCGCAAGGCCATCGCGAAAGCGGACGCAGAGCTGTACTGGTATCACTTCTTTTGGTTCATCGTCGTGTTGAACTGGTCAATCATATCTGTCTCCGTCGTTATTCTCTTTCAATTCGTATTCAGGTTTGGACGTCGGCAGCTACTATCTTCCTCCTTTCTCCTCTCACTGTTTTGTTTCATTGCTCTCTCATTGTTCTGTCCGAAACATTTTTACTAGAGCATCCATTTTATCAACGGGGGTGTATATCGCTCCACCCCGAATGCATCCAACTCGTTCATCGTACTTCGCATTATTAATCCGTCCACAGGTTGTTTACCGTCAATTCCTTCCACTGCATTACCTAACCATACACAACACACAATCTTTCAGTATTGTATCATTAGATTTTTCCGTACCCAAATCCTCTGTATCTGTATAGTATCTACTAGACAGGACTCAAAAAATGGAGTTGGTTTGTTACTTGGTCCGGAATAATTAAATAACTAATTATTCTACCACCATCGCGGTCAAGCCATATTTCAATCAATGACCAATGTCGGAGCCTGGTCCGTCCGCTTCGACAACCAGTGCCAGTCGTGGTAGAGGCCGAGGAAAATCCAGGGGTGGCTTAGGAAAATACCTACGTGCTCGTGGTCGAGGGCGTGGATATGGTCGACCAGCGGAATTCCACCAACGGCTGGTCCTAGAGGACGAGGCAGCAGTCGAGGAAGACGATGAAGAAAAGGCCGAGAGGGAACGCAAGTTCTCCAAGCGGCATCTGGGCACCAATGCAGACAGATACGCTGAGCCAGACCCAGAGCTCGATTCCGATGGTGCGTCGCTTTCGTGCATATCACTGATTCGCGTCCTGATTTTCGCTAGGCGAACCAATAATCGAACCAGAAGTGGACCTGTCATCGTTCCTGCAGCGACAAAAGTTGTCCGACAACCCGGGGTCGTCGCTGCAAACAATACCACCCGATAACAACGATGACATAGATCATTCCCTAGCGCATATATCTTCCCGTGGTATAGGGTCAGAGGCACCGTCGCGCAAAGGAAAAGTCGAGCAGATTGTATGGGACGACGAGCTTGATGAATTGTCAAGGGAAAAGGCAGTAGCTGACGCTAATCGAGGTTCGGTTTTCCTTTATAATAACGATACTGTACATTCACTCAGCCTTAGTTAGACCTGAAATCTCGTTTTCGCGCCAAATCCGAACGACTCCGGAAGAAGCCCACTGCCCCTACTGCTCGAGAAAGAAAACAAGGCGAGTCACAGAATTTTGTGTCGTAGGATGTGGGACTGAGTTTTTTCAGAGGCTTCTTACGTCAGTGCTCCAGCGTTACCGCTCCCTGAAGGCGCTGCGCCAAAGGACCCCAAAGCGGATATGGAGGATTTCCTTGATAACCTTTTAGGCTGATTATTACTCGTCGGGACAGAGAGAGGACTGGCATCACAAAGCTACATACTTTTATGCGATTCACTGTTATCTGCCTTCGACCCCTCTTCCAGTACCTAGCGAGCCAAGAAGCTATACTGCTACATCATGTTTGTTACGACGTCCATCTTTTTTCGTACAAGGGTCGTTGGATATAGCAACAGATGCATGAAGCTGCACTTGACCCTGGGTCAGCCCTGAACCCATCGTTGCCCTTTTACTGTCACGCTTGGATGTTGTGGGTCTTGCGTCAGCGAGCGTGCGAAGAGGAACGGTTCCAGTACTAATCTGCCAGCTACATCGCGATCTTCACTTCATAGAGACCGTGCCTTTGTACTCTTTTCCTGGGCCCCGAGTGTTCTGGCATTCAGAAGATGAGACGTAGAATGCTGAGTGTTCGGAGCACGTTTGGTGCGGATTTTTGTACACCCGTAGTGGCGCGCCGCCTCGGAAAAACTATCGATGTCCATGTGATTTCGCGGGCCCTGAAACCCCTGTTTGAGGGCAACATCTGGATAGGGAGGAGACATTGACCATCCATGCGGGTTTATCACGTATTGCCGGTGCGTATGAGGCAAAGGTGTTGGCCGGCTTGAGGAGATTATTTCCAGATTTCCCTATCGTCATTCAGGCTCGCAGCCATTTTACCTAAGCGATGCATGCCCGTGTAAAAATGGTCTCCATGATCGTCGCAAGTGTGTGTCGCATCTCATATAGCTTATTCTCACTCACTCATATTTCGCGGATTTTCCCATGAGCTTGACTTTCAAAAACTCCAACCTTGTCGTCGCCTCTTGACTACGGTATTTCCGAGAAGAGTTGGCGCATGGCCTCACACATCAAATTTCAGACACCCTCATTTTTAACGTAAGTTAGACTCGCTAAGATTTGAGCACTGGTTTCTAACGCGCATATTTAATCATTTATATTAGGCGTTCAGCCGTTGTGAAGCGAATGCCGAAGCCCAGGTCCTCACCGGGTGAGATGCCTAACTGGTGCTTAACCTAGTTCCTACCAATAATCCATAAGGAAGTCTTTTTTGAAGCAAGCCCGACCTCGCAAGCTGTACGGATTTTACGCTGTACGTACGCAGCTGACTGAGCACCTCAGGAAAATGTGTTTAGATTACTCAATCAATGATGACTCAAATGTTTGAATGGAATTTGGACAAGGCATTTTGGGTCAAAGTAGGAAAGGAGAGCACGCTGTCGGATGTGTGTCATTATGGATCATTAGCTGCGCGGATGACCCTCTTCGCTTTTGGCTTGCTGAATTGGTCGCAGTGGCGCAAAACCTCCCAATCTCCATTTCAAACCGCGTTCGGTACTTATAAGTGGTTTCTCTAAGAAGAAATGTTTATTAACCGAAAATAATACCCGGCTGTTCCTTGGTCTCTATGGTCTGTGTCCATAGTCGCTATCTGATCCCCTTCAAGATATGGTAGTGGTGTTCCTTCAGGTATGCAATGGAACGCGCTGATAACGGTGGATTGATATGTTTTTCGTGTCTACAGGTAACGATGATTATTACCGAGTGCAATCGTGCCCATGAAGGAAAGAATAATGCTTTGGCACTGCTGCGTTACCATGGATATAAAACGGCGCGGACTTGTTTCAAAAATCGCGGGCTCGGACTATCTACGATTTCGGCTCCAGAGGCTCTTCACCCATACATTCGCCGGAACTCAAATCTCAACGGCCAGTGGTGCAGCAGTACAAAATTTGAATTCATTGCCTCGTCTGGTCCCCTTTCCCCTCATCGACTCCTCCGTCATGTTCTTCCGACCCACTTTTTCTCGCAGGGACTCTATTCTACTAATGCTGGGAGTGCTGTTGACGCGTCTCCTCGCTATCGTTCTCTCTCAGTCTTTCTCGGATAATAATATCGATATCAATTCCCATCTCCAACACGTTCACGATGTTCTCCTGCCTCCTCCATCCTCGAGAGAAGATGTTTCGCCTGAGGTGACCCAGCCGGGCGAAATTGCTATGATGACTGCGGAATCTTCGATGCCATTGCAGATTGTCCACGGTGATCTACCACACACATCCATCGTGCATCATGCTCCCGGATGGACGCTCTTCAGAAATCTGTACATGTCTGACGGCACCCTATTCCTTCTCTCTTCGAATCGCTCCTTCCCCGAGTTCCGTCTAATGACCAGCTCTGGCGTGCCCATGAAGAACACGCCAGAAAATGCAGCGTTAAGCGAGCCAACATCCCAGCACATGAATTACATTACTCCTTTAGAGGCTCAGCAACGTTGGGGAGGAGCGACAAAAAATCGCGTATCAACTGTGGAAGGCAATACGGTATGTTTCTTGAACTCAGTTGATTGCCTTGTCTCACGTCACGCTCCTAGCTTCTCGTAAACGAATCGAGTCAATTCCTGGGACACTTCTATCACCTAGTCGCTGAGCTCTTTTTCGGCGTACAAGCCTTCTGGCACGGGGCCTTCTCGGTAGCTTCCGCTGCTAATACTAATTCTGCGAAATTCACCCATCCCGCTCCGCCCACATTGGACCGTGTTATATTTGCCAATAGTGATGGGAATGGGTGGCGTGACTACTCTGGATTCAACGCGTACTTTATGCGCGCAGCGTTCCCCTCGCTTGCCATTGAAGATAAGCAGGAGTGGGAGGATCGAATAGCAGCTACCTCGGGATCGTCTGTTGATCGTGCATGGCATTTCCCGCTTGTTCTCCTCACTGATCGGAGTGCTTCCCATCGCGGTGCGCTGTGCGGAAGTCAGACTCAACGGATTGCATCCGAGGCCTGGCAATACATGCGCGAGCGCTCTCGGCTCATGGGGATCAAGGTCGGTGGGTGGTGGGAGCCCGTTCGTGCGTCTGTGTTGAAGTTCGCTGGTCTGGACGTCGTCAGGCGGGACGAGGACGACCTCCCGATGCCGGATAAGGTCGTCATCACGTATATCAGCCGGCAGGGTACATCGAGGAGGAGGCTCACGGATGAGGCGCATGACTCGTTGGTAACGGCTCTGCAAGAATTGGTTGAGAGGAAGAAGGAAGAAGGCTGGGAACTCAATGTGATACAGGCTGAGCGCATGTCGAGGGATGCTCAGCTACATGTTGCGGCCCGGACGACGATCCTCCTTGGAGTGCATGGAAATGGACTGACGCATCTTCTATTCATGCCCCCTACGAGGGTGTCCACGGTCATTGAGATCTTCTATCCTGGGGGATTTGCACACGATTACCACTGGACGACGCGAGCGCTCGGAATGTCGCATGTCGCGGTGTGGAATGATACGTTCGTGCTGATTATGTTTGTTCCTATTTGAATTGACGCTGATGCTGTGCTATGTACCAGTTTTTACACGCATCCGAGCGAGCCTGATATTGACTACCCCGAAGGATTTCAAGGGGACTATATTCCGGTCCATGGACCAACAGTCGCCAAGATAGTTGAGGGCCGCATTGCAGAGAGATTTTGATGACATAAAATGTCCTGACCCGTTACTGAGTCCTGCTTATTATTGTTAACTACTATTCGATGGATTCTGAATTTATTTGCCGTACAGAAAAGTACTGGGTTGTCATGAAGTAATGAACATCCGAAGAGGGAAACGCGTGGCAACCGTTATCGATGGCCGTGTATTCTCTACAACACTTCCCGTTACAGTTCCCGACATACTTTAAGTTTGATTACTGCAGCGTGAGTGAAACCCTCAGATCTCGCCTCGTTCCTACATGATCCCTCTCCTCTGGCCTTGCATGAAAGTAAGTCGTTTGTCGTTTGTCGTTCGCCTGAATCAAGAAAAGTGTGGGTTTTTCGACAGATGGATATTTTTCACCGTGATTAACATGGTGACACATATCAAGGTAATCGAGAGAGCAATACACGAAGGTGTCCTGAAATAGCAGGCATCATAGATATGCTTAAGCGCCAAGGAACATCCGGCCCTCCATCAAAGCATGAAAAAGACCCTGGAGCTCATTGCTTACCCCAATACTCACCATGGACGACATAGACGAGGCAACATCTGCTCTCATCGCCGAGCTCACACTCCAAGACATCACCGAAATATCGGGCACTCTCAAGGGAAAGCAGCGAAGCGACATAGCAAAAAGTGTTGGAGGATATCCGTACGTTTCATCTTATCTTACTTTTTGATCACACGCTCTATTTGCCTTATATATACTTACACCTCCTGTCGTTTCCCGATCACCTATATAGTCCAGCCGTTCCTATCTGTATGCTTCAGTCGCTTCACCCACGTTGTGCCCGACTGAGATACTCACATATATTCTTCTGTCAATAAAAAGTGATGAAGAGTATGCCTTCGACCTTCAGGCAGACTATTGGCGCGTGGAGCTGGATTTCCAGCTAGCGCGAAGCCTGAGCCGTGCCTTGGAGATGGATGAAAACTGGTTGACGGTAGCACAGGCTGGCGAGGACGATCATAGATATGCGCTCGCACTGTCGAACGGTGCAGAGCTTCAAGCTCAGTCTGCGAATCAAAGGCTATTGGAGGATCCCGCTTTCATGAGAACGCTGGCCACACCCTCTCCCGACCCGGCGATCCGTGATGATGCCGTTTTCGAAAGGGATCTAGCTTCGACGATGACAGCGCCTCTCTCAACAAGACCGCCTTCCCCATCTACCTCATCCCAATGTGTTATATGCGGAGACCGTCTCCGAGCACAGCGTAGCTTCCGTGCCCCATGCGGAGATCAGTACTGTCATGGCTGCCTCCGGGACCTCGTCCAAGCCACTATCAGTGACGAATCACTCTACCCCGTCCGATGCTGCGGCCGACCTCTTGTCGAGAGGGATTTCTTGCCCCTTCTCCCTTCCGCTTTACGAACACGTTTCCAAATAAAGTCCAGAGAACTCGGAACGCCTGCGATGAGCCGCGTTTACTGCCAGAACCCCATCTGTTCGGCTTTCCTCGGTTCTTCAGAAGGGAGCGACGGCGATATGGTGTGTACAGCGTGCGGAACGGCTGTCTGCCCAGCATGCAAGCAGATCGCACATAGAAGAGAGAAATGCGTCGAAAACGCTGCGATTCAAGACTTGCGCGCGCTAGCTCGAGACCAGCAGTGGCAGACCTGTCCAGGATGTCACTCAATTATTGAGTTGAACTATGGCTGTTACCATATGACATGCAGGTGCCTCACGCAGTTCTGCTATGTTTGTGCGGTACCATGGAAGAATTGCTTATGCCGGCAGTGGGATGAAGGTCGATTGTATATCACTGCTCAGCGGAGGGTGGAAGAGGAAATGGGACCTCGCGCCGTGGCGGCTGCACCAGATATTTTCCAGCGAGAGGTGGAGGCAAGAGCAGAGCAACTCAGATCCAGCCACGACTGCGTTCGACACAGCTGGAGAAGAAGAAATGGGGGAGCGAGATGCGAAGAATGCTCTTGGTATTTGCGGGATTATCTTCTTGTAAGTTATGGTCCGAATTCAGCTGACAGTATCGAGCATGCTGACTCTGCATTCACTATGAATCAGGTCTGTCTCCATTGCGGAATAGCAGTATGTGTTCGCTGCAGTCGAAATCGGTTGTTGTGAAAGGGAAGAATGTCACTACCCTCGGTAGAGATTTTTGATAAAAGTTTGAGTTCTTGGTAGAATAGGTCCTTGTGTCAGGCGAACTGAATGAATTGTAGCAAATGGCTACTTGTGCACTGTGCAGTGAGGCTCCGGGAAGCTGCTGCCAAGGTTTGTCCGGAAATTAGCATATTTTAGACCCAAAAAAATGCGAAATTTGGCATATTTGAGAGATGTGAGAAGGGATCTGCCAGCGGTTTTAATCCTGCCAATGCCTCTGAGGATTCCCTTCGCGACCTTTGTGATGCATGTGATGCCGCGGGATTCGGTCTGGGTAACCAAAACACATTCGATGAAATGTACCGCAAGTCCAAAAAGCTCGATAACACCCAATTTTCTAGTAATGTCAACCTTCGGACTGCAATATCCTCGACCAGGCGCGGGCTGACCTAGTTGAAGGCCAAGACCAAATTGAGAAAGTTTTACGCTCTGAGCTGTACAAGCTGAACGTTTACTGTAGGAACATTTTGTGTTAGGATAACGAAAGCTAGGCTGACGTGTTGGATTTTTCAGGCGAAGGAGACTTTTTCGAAGGACACTCCTCGTGCTGAAAATATGATGGGATCTTTTGTCATTGTTTTCCCCGCTTCCCACCAGGGAGGGTCGCTCGTCCTTCGCCAAGACCGCCAAGAATGGGCGTTCAGCGGAGAACGGATGCTTGCTAAAAGTACTGCTGAGGCACCCGTTATTTCTTACGTCACATTCTATAGCGATGTCGAGCACGAAGTTCTCCCAGTCACATCGGGCGTCCGAGTGTCCTTGACTTATAATCTTTACCTCGAGGACAAACTCCCAGTTCTTGGCTTGCTCTCGAGCACCGAAAGACCTGTCACTTACCGCGTCAGAGACGCCCTTCAAAACCTTTTGGCAGCTTCGGATTTCCTTCCTGAAGGAGGCATGCTGAGGTTCGGTCTCCGTCATCAGTATCCCATCGCCATGTCGACAGACACTGAAAGAAAAGTGAATGAAATTTACGGAGACCCTAACGTTGATCGTCAGAGTCCGAGTGCTAGTAAATCCGAAGAAGAGGCAAAAGAACAATTCAGCCGGTTGGTCGATTACCCGAAAGGTGGCGACGCGAGCATTTTTCGGGCTTGCCGAAGCCTTTCCTTGGAGCCTAGCCTGCGCATCATCTACCGTCCGCGAGATCACGGTCTCGTATACATGTTGGATCATGTTGTTCGAGATATTGAAGAGCGGGGGGAGTTGGAGATCGATTACCTTGATTCCGAGCTGCAGAAGTGCGGAACATTGATATCAGCCACTGAGCACTGGGCGAGGCCTCTCCGCACTCATAAGGGGAGTGCAGCATTGGCAGAGATTGTCTGGGTCATCCCATTTAAGACGTTTAACCGTATGGATTCGAATTATGTCAGGTATGGGAACAACGCTTCTATGGGCTATCTATACTGCGATATTCGCCTTATTGTAAAAGTTGGAAAACCCGGAAACTGGGCAACTTGATGCCCTTTTTGGACATCTTCACGACGTTGTGCAGTACTTACTTAGCTAGGTTGGGAAATATTTTCCAGTCTACCCATTCCTACATTGCTGACTGGGTTGGAAGAAGTAAAATTGAGTAAAATCGTGCTTTCTACCCGTTTTATGACAACTCCTTGTAGCCTAAGCAGGCGAGCATCAATTGTCTCGGCACCGTCCGCAGCCTTTCAGTGACAGACTCAGTTGCACGCTTGCGCCTCTTCCACAAATTATCATGTTCGTCGCTTTACAACGTCCTGAAGTTGAAACCATCAAGAAGACTCTCACAGAAGTCAAGTTCAGTCATGGCTTGCATCAAGTTCCCTCGGACAAGTTAGTGCTCTTCTACACCAAGCAACACGAAGAAAGTCATGGAGTGTCTCAGTACGTCCATGTATGCCTCTTTGACACAATGCTTATTTCCCGAAGCTTTCTGAATCTGGCTAGCGCCACGGAAGAATCGCTTCAGGATCTCTGCAATGCTTCCGACCCTGCAAGTTTTGGTCTGGAAAGCAAGGACACGTTCGATGAATCATATCGTAAAGCAAAGAAACTAGATTCCACCCAATTCGCTTGTACTTTCGATCTCCAAGCTGCAGGCATACTTGATCGAGTACAAATGGACCTTGTCGAGGGATGCAACGAGAGTACGAAGGTTCTGCGCGCTGAACTGTACAAGTTGAATGCCTATGGTATGAATTTATTTGAATATTTGTTTCTGAACATGAATTTGAATCACTTGGGCCGTAGCTAAGGGAGACTTTTTCAAAGCTCACAAGGACACCCCTCGTTCCGAGAATATGATAGGTTCTCTGGTCATTGTCTTTCCTACCGCCCACAAAGGTGGCTCCTTTGTTTTACGTCAAGATGGCCAAGAATGGACCTTTGATGCTGTACAGATGCTTTCCGACAGTACGCCCGAGGTCCCAGTAGTCTCGCATGTTGCTTTCTACGGCGACGTAGAACACGAGGTTCACCCCGTAACTTCAGGCGTTCGTGTGACATTGGCGTACAATCTTTATCTCGAAGACAAACCTAACTTGACTGCCAATGCGCCTAGTGATCCCACAACCGACATCGTGAAGACTGCACTCCAAACCCTCTTGGCAGACGAAGCATTCCTTCCGCGAGGGGGTCTCCTAGGGTTCGGCCTGCGTCATCAGTATCCCTTTGCGATTTCAAAAAACCGCGGAATGAAGCCTAAAATCGATGGTAACCCAAATGAAGATTATAGTCACTATATCGACGACGACGAGCTTGTAGAAACGGGGCGGAATCGACTTCGCCAATTGGCGGATAGCCTAAAAGGCAACGATGCCAATATCTTACGAGCCTGCCGGGACCTTGGCTTGGACGCGAATATCCGCATTTTGTATCGACCTATAGGAGAGGGTATTGTCTACATGGTTGATCATGTCATACCTGATAAAGATGAGGGATTGTATGAGGGCAACGATCTTGAAGACGTCTTGCTCAGAAGAAGCGGTACTCTTGTATCGGCCCCTAAGGATTACGTGACGAATCAGTACAAGTGGTACAAAAACGTGGTGGAATTGCCAGAGATGGTTTGGTTGACTCCGATTACGATGTTCAACCGTACAAATTCCAGCTTCATTGCGTATGGGAATGAGGCCTCCGTGGGTTATCTGTATGGAGACGTCTGTCTCATCGTTAAAGTTGGGAGGCCCGGTAGTCGAACAGAAGATCGTAGTACATAGTAAGGTAGTGAGTGTGGTAGCCGAAGGACTTGCAGCAAGTTTCCATTTGCTGGACCATAGCGATATAAATTTCGCGATGCACAGAACCAGCTCCTCCGTGTCCGTCGGTATCGGTATGCGCTGTATCCTGTCTGCAATGGAAGGAAAAGACGAAGTAAAAACGTTATATAAATAAACGTTAAATTAGACAAAATGAATGAATGAATGACTTGACTCTCTACGGATGCGCACTTGGGCGGCTTGTACATTGAAGTAAAAATATTGCTCCGCTGCAAATTGCATTCCAAAAAAAAAAAGTTAGTACAAAGGTATGTTCGGCATATTCGGCACTATGGAAATTGACACTCCGAAACACGCTCCGACACGTGACGGAAATCATTCCAGCCGATGGCAAAGACGAGCTCGTCGTCGTCCTCGATGCCTACCGTGCTTACTTCAGTACCCTCGATGGGATCGCCATCGTTGGTGCAAGCGCCTGGCGACCCGGTCCGTGCTTCAGTTGGCCATTTGCTCTCTAGGGCGTACACGCTGCCCTGCTCGACTGCGGCACAAGCTTTTATCCAGCTTGTGCAGCCAACTTCACGATTTCAGCTGGCTCTCGACGTGTTGTTGCCTCTGCTGGACCCAAATACTTCATCGGAGGTAAGTCTGGTGTCGTCGGTACCGTTCATATAATCTGATGAACGTCCTTTACAGTTTGCCCAGCGGATCTTGGTCTCGTTTATCTTGTATTCTCTGTATGCTCCTCATCCTATCTCCATCAATCCGTTCAAATCTGTGCTCTTTGCTACTTTTGTTTATGAGCGAGAGAAAGCAGTCGCTGCTGCCAGCAAGGGCGACATCTCGGTCAATGAACAACTGGTCTGGGTGCTATGGAAAATTCTCAGAGGTGATGGAAACGACGTAAGTTTCGTACATGAAGAACGGTTCTTGTATTAATCAGGCTGTAGATTGGTCCTTATTCTCCAAGCACGCTGGCAAAATCGCCTCTACCGCCCAAACTTAGAGCGACTAATTTAATTCTCGAGGACGATATGTACAATAGCGAATCCGAAATGTGCGTGTGATGTTTCCTCCGTCTCTTTTGTCTCTGATTATTATTTTATAGAGACGATTATACCCCCCTATCACAACAGATTACCACGATCGCAACGACAAATACGACAGTGATCACTGCTGAGGAAGATGCTGCCAATGGGAGCATAGCTCACGCGATGAAGCTTCTGCTTGATGCCCGGGAACGAGTTTTAACTTTGTCTGAGCAACGGGTGGGTTACCCAACTTGCTAAACACGTCTGTTTCTTCATTACTTGTGCTGCAGGCTGTGATCCCATTCATTCATGCACTGGCTTCCTCACAAATGATCACTCCTCTGGATCTGGCACCTATAATCACTAATAATCCTAACCTTGCACATCCTCTCTTCGTTGCCCTCCTTTCAACTGGACCATCGGAGAGTAATCTACCTTCACCTTTCCTTGACATCTTGCCTTCTCTCCCTCCCACGCTCCCGGCGTTTGACTTGATGGGTCGTCTTCTACGTGATCCCACCATGTCCACCGGCGGTTCCGTTACCATTGCCGACCTTGTCCGCACCGAAGTGCTCGGTAGGTTTGTGCACGAGTGCATCGATTGGCTCGACCAGGTGGAGCTTCAGGAGAAGGAAGGACTCGTCAGCGATGACCGCTTCGCCAAGGGTGTCCAAAATGTAGGTTGCCTCCTCTTCTGTGCATGAGGATATTAACGCAAAACAGCTTTGCCGATTCTACATGTCCTTGATCAAGGTCACGCTGGTCGACGCTGCACTGGATGCCGATACTGCCGAAATGGCGCATTTTAGCTTACGTCACTCACGATTCGAAGAAGCCAACCACTTATATCGGGTTTTGGCTACTGGGCAGTCGTGATCTATCGTCTCTTCACTCTATGGTCATGGACTATGCTTATGTTTATGCCTCCGGACTAGCGTCGCCTTTTACACTGTACTGTACCACGTCCTTCAGCTACCGAAGATTGTATCTCAAGTCTCGCCACGCACACATGTACTCATGTACTCATGTACTCAATAATGGTCAATTATATGTCAATGTTACAAACATACGTCTCATCTCATCATTACACGGCACAACAAGGAACCCAAGTTGTTGTAGACCTTGAAGTCCTATAGACGGGGAACTAGAAATCAATGATGGCCCCCGTAGTAACCAAAACGGTAGACCGGAACCAAATTCTTTCCACCGAAGCTTATTGCGACTCAATACTAGGATCCATGTCAGGGCTTTTCGACGGTTTTATTTTCACATCAAGGTACTTAATAGCGCAGGTTGAATACGACTGTTCTTGGCATAATCACCCGTATGAGGTACTTCCCCCAACCTATGCTTTTCAATCTGTTCGACTTCCGGGCTGTCCGACTTCGACAACGAGACAAAACATCGCCGTATAGGTAACCGATAGAAGACTCGTTCCCATATGCGATGTAGCTCGACTTAGTCCGTAATCGGAGTAACCCAAACAACCTCTGGCAGCTTTATGGCTTTTTCATAATAGTCGAGCTGATTCTTGATATAATCGTCGGATGCCGACGCAAGAGTCCCACTTCCTTTCAGCAACATCTCCTTCCGTTCTTCGTCTGTAGGTAGTCAGTCGTTGTTGGCTGTAGAACAGGGAGTGGGATTGCGAGGAAGAGGGAGATGTCCCTCATGCAGTGAGCTGTAGCTACTTATATACTACACTACGTAGGTGGCATAACCATAATTGTAGTGTACAATTCAATGGACAATGGGAGTGATACAAGACCATGTAACCAAGCCAATGAGCAGAGTCTAGTGGCACCAAACCCCCTACACATCCCTATAATATCCCTCTTCCTGGCCCGGTATGATATGGTCAGTCATGTAGAAGACATCCCAGCCTCGGAGTCGGTAGAGAATATGAATGTTGGTGTCCAAGCCAAAGTCTCGACAGGCTCGTAGGCATCACTCCCTTTGAGGCTATCAACCCTGACGCAGTTGTGTGCACCCTTGCGTTACAGCTTTGTTCTTAGGAACATAGTCGTTGAAATCCTGTTCAGGGTCGCCGTAGAATTTAAACGAGTTCATGCCACGATCTTTGTGGACCGCGAAAGGGTAGTGGGCCCGCAGACCAAACTCCATCAGGCCTCCCTTGGGAAGGTATTTTTCATCTTTCAAAAGTTTTGGAGAGCCTTCCTCAAAAGGTCAGCTGGCGTAGGATTGCTAGAGGCTTCAGCGACAAGGGAGGGAACGGTCGCTTTCTTGTCTTCGAGATATAGATTATACGTTAGGGTTGCCCGAAGTTATGGGGAGAATCTCGTGCTCCACGTCGCTATAGAAAGCGACATACGATATTACCGGGACCTCGGGCGTACTGTCAGAAAACATGGCTCCTACTTCGCCAAAGCAGACCGTGATAGCTTGGTGGGGCAAAATTTGTTTATGGTCCACAACTGACTGCAAAGATGATGTCGAGATGGGGGGAATAACCGTAAGTGCCACTTAGAATACTTGGTCTACGCGTACAGTTGGTCAAAAATATCGCAAGGAAGTTGAATACAGCTCTGTGTAGCTGAGAAATAATAATGTATTGCCATGCTGCTGTCAGATCCCTGAGAACATCTCATGGGTTTAATACTGACATGGGGACGAGGAGATAAAAAGATAAGTATTTAGGATAGGTTGACGCTCATTGTCCATAGGTTGCCCGTAGTCAAAAATATCGCGGACGTCATGAATGATGTCGTTCCGGGGGAGACGAAATAAATAACAGAGGACAAAAACAAGAGATAAGGGAATCAGGCTACAGAAAGGGGAGGATGCTTGACGTCCATGCACTGCGTGATTAACCGGGTACACATCGATGAAGGAAGAAAAAGAGAACGAAGATAACCTGGCAGGATTGCACTGCATGAAGCGGAAGTGCATGAGCCTCACAGGTTACAGAAAAAGGGGGCCAATGCTTAACGTCGACCGCATAAGTAACTAAGTACGCATCGACGAAGCAGGCAAAAAAATGAGAAGGAGCACCAGGAAATATAAGAAGAGTATCTGAGCAGTCTTCGGAGACGCAAAGATGACAGTAGGTCCTGCTCGCTGGATGCCAGTGTAGCCAGGATATTTTGCAGCATTTCAACAAAGCGAATGTCATGTATGTGTGGCGCGAAGCTTCTCTTTCTTCGCATATCGTCGGGAGAAAATAAGGAAGAGGCTCAACTTGACCAACGACGGTAGAATAACGAAGAATGAAGGAGAATAACAGCATGGTCACCCAAAGAGGGCATAGGCAGTTGCTCCCAGAATAGTAGCTCAACAACCCGACCCCGCACCATGTACATCAGGAAAAGCGCAGGGGACAAGGGGTTGAGGAGCACCAGTTCGAAGAAGTTTCGGGAAAGGCGCCAGGGAAGGGCAAAGATATCTCTATTAAACGAATTTCTCGTCTGTTTTGGGGGACTCCTCCTTCTTTTCTACAGCGTTGACAGCATCTAATACTTTGCTCTCTACCTTTTCCGTGACGCTCTTTCCCCAGCCCATAGCCTCCCTGAGCTTCAGGCCCGTTGACTCTTGGATCTTGTCAACAGTCGTCTCCACGCCTGCATCGAACTTTTGCTTTCCGTTTGCAGCAGATTCCTGCAACATCTCCAAGCCCATCCTAGTGTGCGCGTTGGCGACGGCATGCTTCTGTGCAACAGTTGGGAAGTAGGTGTCTTCGAGCGAGCCAAGATACTCGGAGATGTTGGCGAACGTTTGTGGGAGGAAATGGTTCATGGAAAGGACGAATAATGTAGGCGGTAGTATTAGACGAGTGACTAACAAACGGTTTCGCGCTATTATGGATCCGCTGAGGGTTGCAATTCCCACATAGAGAATTCCTGGTGTTATGGATTCCGTAGGAGGGATGAGAGCTTTCACCCGACCTACACAAGTCGCTCAGCTTTCGTTAACACTGAAACGAAGCTATTAATCACTTTCAATAGCATGCTCGACACCAATCCACTTGGAAACTACGCCCTGAACTTGCGAATATGCGTCCGAGTATGTCTTGGTGAACTTCTTCCGGACCGTTCCGATTTGTATCTCGAGCGTTGAAGGGGTGTCCAGCAACACGATATCGGGGGAAGAGATAGGGTATATGGGCAGCTAGATACAGCCTGTAAAATAGAGAATATACAGATAAAATGAAAGAATGCACCTTGTCTCTTTCCTTCTCAACTAGCACCACCACTGTCCCCCCCACCAAGGGTGCTGCCTTCAAAAGGGACCTCCTTATCTGAATGTGAGTAAGTAAACGGCGCAAGATGGGTCTGGATAGGCAGCAACATACTAGTGTGGCAGACATGAAGGCAAAAAGTATCGTATGTGACGGCGGAATGCGTCTTGTGGTCTGGACGGCCATGGCAAACACAGGCATATAGCGGCAACTCCGCACCGATTCCCGAACAACTGGTAATTGTTCATTTGCAACAGATTTTTCATCCACTTACAAGGGTACACCGCAAATGAAATCCTTCAGGCTCATTAATGTCGCACTGATGTTTCCACCTCAACTCTCATAGCCTTATGTCACCATGGCACTATATGATTCATTCTATTCCTGAGTGCCAGACTGCCAGGCCAACTACTCATGGCGAGATGTAGCATAATCTCTATAGTAGCGGATAGTTGAGCCGTTTCTCGCAGGTTTATCCTTGGCCACAGCCTACACATGACGAGTAAACCCGTGGCTGTTATCGCAGGTGAATCTCCTCCGCAATCCTAGCAGTCAATATTACTGACACTTTGGGTTGCTATAGGCCTTGGTTCAGGTACTGGCACTGGCGCAGCAACAGAGTACGTTTCCTGCACTCCTGCTTCAACTTTGATCGTCTGACCAGTCTCAGTCGTTTCTTCGCTAAAGAAGGCTATGCTATCGCTCTCATAGCTCGCCGTGCTGATTCTCTCAAAGCCCTCTCGGATGAGATCAATGCTGCCAGCGGGACCGACGAGAAGAGCAAGAGAGGGTCCTTGATCTTCACAGGAGCTACGGCGAGCATCAGAGGGAACGTCACCACCAGCGTGTTCTCCGCTGGGAAACACGCTTTGAGGGCGTTGTCGCAGAGTCTGGCGAAAGAGTTCGGCAAGCAGAATATCCATGTGTCCCACGTAAAGCACTGTCTCCTTTCCTGTAGCCGGTTGTGTTGTTGAGGCTGAATGTATGACATAAGCAATCATCAATGGGAGCATCTTGACCAACTTATCTCGACAACGTCGTAACAACCCAGAGTGGGAACTAAATGAAGATGTTAGGCTGTCTCCTGAGGGTATAGCAGAGGCATACGGTTTCCTTTTTCATCTTTGTAGCAGAGGACCTGTGCTGATCTACATTTTTAGTCCTATTTGCACCTCGTTAAGCAGCCTCGGTCGACTTGGACGTGGGAGTTGGATTGTCAGTCCCCTTGATCTTCGCTTCCAATTCTTCCCTGATGTATGTTATTTTAGTACGTCCCGCTCACGAGAAGTGGTAGAGAATTTGATGGGTTGACAAAGTCCAATGCTATTGTACTATAATTTCAGTTTTCTTCTTCTGGCGTTTTCTCCCTCTCACTGACTCGATGTACTGGAAAAGCACATGCACCCGTTCCAACGATTCACGCTTGCGAATCTTCATGAATTGATCTCGTGGTGATGGGCCATTGGCAATGAGATGATCATCGTTGTACTGCCACTACAGCCTTGCATGATATTCTCCATCTGGTCCACCGTATCCACCGCGATCAAGCAGTAGGACATAGTCTTCCATAAGGTTTCTATGTTCAGCAGCTCGATACAGGTGTTACACTTCTTTATTCCAGGTGGATGTACCAGCCAGGAAACCACTGGAACATGGTATGATCAGCATTTTCATAACCGGAGCGAAGAAATTAACCTACCTAAAGACGATCTTCATCATAATTAGAGAACTGGTCTGCAACCAACAAAGATGTCATTGGTTTTCCATTCTGCCAGCCATTCTGTGAGCTGTAAAAGGTCATGACAAGTCTGAAAAAGTAAGAGATTGACTTACAGGGGAAAGGGGATTATTTTATGTGAGGTACTGTATGACATCATCTGAAGGCTCACCATATATGTTACGATTTTTCCTTTTCTCTGTCCTTTTACCCCTATTTATGCTTAGTCAGAAGGCATAGGACTGTGGGAGGGCTTAGTCAGCACAACTAACCCACCCATCAAGTTGACCTCAATAACAATGCTCGACAATGCACAAGCATCCTTTTATGTACAGTAATGATGCTCAAGGACAATGGGCACTATGGACACAGACAAACACAATTAGTAGTTATATTATTAGTACTATCTGTAAAGTATTTAAGACTGACCACTCTCGCTGGTATACCTCAGCTTCAAGCTAAAGTTTATAACTATACCATTCTACTCTTGAGCCATTACTGTGGCCTTGTGACACATTGATCTGAAGACATAGTCCAGTGGATTCAGGTGACCTCTTGAAGTGCAAAGAGGCATCTGTCTATCATGTGTCTAGGATCACATGATGCTTGGATCTAACAATTAGCTCAAAGCTTTCACCTTCCCTTTCTCAAGCCCAATTGTGCTGAGAAACTGAATGCCTCCAGCAACAACTGCTGACTTGAATTATGACTTTTTTGAGCTTATAGCTTCTATTGTTGGAATTGTAGGAAATCCTCGGTAATGCACAGGATAGACTCCAGGCTGGTAAGGCCAGATGGTATGAACTTCTTATTCTGCAGCTCCTACAGAGCTTGTATTTATACTCTCCAAGCTTGTATCTAGAATTTACTACAACTTTCTCTTTCTCTCGGGCTTACTCATCAACTCTCGGCATGATGCTGGATTGCTCTTTCTAGAACTTTCCAGCAAAATCCCAACAGGAACACTGCTCAGACTTCTCACCATTATTACCCTCTGCCGTGGATGACAATCAGTAACAGCTTGGATAGTCAGGCACTATCAAGCATTTCAGCAGATACAACATATACTACGAAATGTAACCCCAGACCTCCCCTTCCATGACATCCCCGTCTCCATCAGAATATCCTTCCAGCTGCAAGAGTGACCCTTATCAGAAACTAGGAATAACAACTCATATATGGGGAGCCTTCACAAGGAAGAAGAACCCCAGTACCCCCCTTGACGATACAGCAGAAACTGCCACTCTGCTCTCACAGGGTTCCAGAACCTGTGGATGACCAATGTCGCCTAGGACCCTCAGGAGATCTCTAACCATGTCACTTCAACAACCTCCATCTCTGAGCATCCCTCCTCCCCAGTTCCCTCAGAGATTGGAAACCATGCTCGGGACTCTCTTGATGCCGCTCAGATGGCTCCGAGATCCCACAAAGGCCCCAACCTCCCCTATGACTCTCTCTATACCCCCACCAAGCCAAACTCTAACTCCAGCCAGTCTGTCAGCAGGCTGGAGGTTGAGGACCCACATGGAAGAATAATCTACTCTGACTATGTGAATGTTGAGATTGCCATCTCTACAGCAGAGGACCCCTATCGACATCTCCATGTTGGGAGCAAGCCAGAAGCCGGAACAGCCAGTGCAAGAGGAAGGATTGCCCAGAACAGGATTATCCAGCAAGTATTCCTGGACTGGGATCTCATGGTCTCTTTTAACTACAACAATGCAGTATAGCAGCAGCAGCAGAACCAGGCCAGACAGGCTGAGATCAGGCGAGCCTAGGAAGAGCTCGCTGAGTACATACAAGACAAGGCCCAGGAACAATATGAAGCCACAGAGTACAACTGACAGGGGAGAGAAAGAAGGAGAAGAGAGGAAGCTGAAGGAATGGGATCAGCCTCCTCAGGCTGGTACAGACTCCACTCTAACACAGGATCCTCATTTAGGGAGCCCGACTCAGACTCCGATCCATGGACAGGACCCGCTAGTGTTATCAGTTGGGATGAAGCCATCAGATATGGGCAGGCCAGTAGCAACCGACTCTCTACTCTCCAGTACCCCATTCAGATCGACACCATTTCCTCAGATGCTGACTCTGTACTCGGAGCCTATGGGCTCTGAGTACCAGACAATGCCTACATCTCTGACAGGGCCCTCCAGTGATTCCTGAGAGACAGAGTCGCTTGCCAGTTCCTCAATCCTGAGTTTCAGCATTACTTCAGCCTCTATAGCCAAGAACTGGAGGAGACGAGAGCATGCAGAGGAACACACTACAGCCAGCTTAATAACCCTCCCATCCATCAAGTGGATGACTCCAATAATGCCAGGCCTAGCATCTAAAATGGCACAAGGATCCCCGATGACACTATGACCAGCCGTACCATCCATCTATGACCTGCCCATCAGTTCCCTCCTTGAGGAAAAGGACAGCAGGGGCAAGAGTGATGAGAAGGGCAGCAAGGATAGTGAAGGACCATACGCATATGAACAGTTTTTCGAAAGGGTGGGTGAAGACACAGATGAAGAAGCCTTAAAAGAAGAAATTGAACAAGCAAGGAACAGAGAGTATCAGGAGTTGTACAAGTAGAGAAGGAACTTTTTATGGTGAGATGCGCACTGGCAGGTGATGTCTCTAGGACTGGAGTATCGGTATGCAGAGGACACTGAAAAAAGAAAGATTTTACAGTATGCTGCGACCGAGTATGCATAGAGGGAATATAGCTGACAGCACCCAGAAGACCTGCTTGTGCCGATACCCCCATACCAACTCAGCAACAAGCCTAAAATGCCAGAACCAATGCCACAAACCCCATCCATCCCACCAAAATGGGCCATATACATAGCATCATCAATCTGAAGCTGGGCTGAGGTAAACTCTTCGATCTGAAGCATGGCTTCTTGGCTTAACTACACTCGAGAACAGTCAAACCAGCTGGCACAACAGCTAAAAGGATTCCAGAATCCCTGGACCGGCAAAGGAAGCCAGCTCCTAGGAGCACAGCCACTGTCAGATCAGGCAGGAGGAAGTGGTGTGGACAAAGAACCAATATGAGATGATCCTGAGGCAGTTCAACTCGGGTTTACAATACAGGATGGAGTCATTGTACGAAAAAGTGAGCTCCCTCAAGGGAGCCCTGTCGCCGATGATAACTCCCTGCACTCCTTCCCTACAGCCCCACAAGAGTGGCACTGTCTCCCCTTCGAAGAATGGCCCAACCTAATAGGAGCACTGCCCTACGATGCTGCCATTCTTCAATGTCACCCTGATCTTCTATGAAAGCCACGACCTTTCAAAGGAGCATCAGATGATATTGACCGATTCCTGGTCGACTGTGAACAATACTTTGAAGTGTACATCAGGTATCTAGAAACTGACATGAACAAGGTAGCGTTTGCCACCTCTGTTACGTGCATCCTGCCAGCCTCCATGTCACTTCAACTAACTGCAAATTCAATCATGCTACCCACCGGACTCTGACTGCTTCTCATTACCTACTAATTTCATTTCACCAGTATCATTTCACATCCATATTTCACATTGTAATATCTAGACCCCAAACTCGGTAATGAATACCGACACCAGAACCCAATAGAACCTGACTCGGAATTAGCTACTATTAGTATATAAAGCCATGTACATCATCGTAGCTACTTAGTTTGAATATCAACTTGGATAAGCCACCCACACTTTGCACTCACTTCAACTCCTCACTACCTCGTCTGTTGGATTCTGCTCTGAAGGACATTCTGGTTCACTTCTCTGACGAATCTCTATCCTGTCCATCCAGATCCTTGGGCCCCGACTCAAGAGTGACATTGCCAATAGCTTCGTTGATGCCCATGCACTCCACCGGACTCCACGAGTGCATTCAAGCCCACTCGATTGGCACATTCCTAACAGTATATTCAAACTCAAACCCTTGAGTCGAAAAATTTTATCATGTCTACCACATTTACCCAACCCACAGAAACTGATCCCGAACAAACCCAGCCTACCCATCCAAACATGTTTTCCATGGAAGACATTCTGGCCTCTGCCTCAAAGGAACAACCAGGCCTTTTCAGATCAGCCTCCAGTGGAGGACAACCTTCCCGTAGGGAAACCTACCATCACTCTAGCTTCACTGCCTGCCAACCTAATTATGATGATTCCCCTAACCCTTTCGACGCCACCAGCATCCCAACCAATGGGGCCCAACAGGCCAGCCTGATGTATAGTGCCCGAACCGACCCCCCAATAAACCCCTTATCCCTGGGCAACATGCATGAGAACCCAGACAGCCCAGACTCACAGGGCAGAGATGAAGACACTCCTACTCATACTCCCATCCGACGAGAACCAGATGGCAATCCACCAAACCCTTTTCCAGATAGACCAGGAGGACCAGAAGGACCAGATGGTCCCAATGGCCCAGGCAGCTCCAATGGCCCTGCAGAAAGTAACAATCTAAACCAGCAGGATATGTTCCTAGAATTCATGAATCTGTTACAAGGAGTCTCCACTTCCCTCAACAACCCTAAACCAGCCACCATCCATACCAAGGTCAAGGAACCAGAACCATTTGATGGCTCTGACCCTCACAAACTGAAGGCATTCATCGTCTCTCTTCAATTGAATTTCAATGACAGACCTACCACATTTGCAACAGATGCCAACAAGATTAACTATGCCATTTCATTCCTGGCTGGCACTGTGCTTAACTGGTTCAAACCAGACATTCTTAACCCCAATCCGCGGAATCCACCAGCCTGGCAATTCTCCTATGCAGCTTTCCTAGATGAGCTTCATAGCAACTTCGGCCTCTTTGATGCTATCAGAGATGCTGAAGATGCATTAGAACACCTTCGGATGTGTGATGGAGATCGGATCATGAAGTATATGGTCCAATTCAATCAGTATGCTTCACAAACTGGGTATGAAGATAACTCCCTCTGCCACACCTTTTACCATGGTCTCTGCACCCATATCAAGGATGACATGGCACACTATGGGAAGCCAAACAATCTTCATGATATGCGCTTCCTTGCTCAAGAACTTGATGCTCGCTACTGGACCTGGAAGACTGAAATTGCCTGTGAAAACCGGGACAATAAATCTCCTAACCCCAAATCCAAGGGGTCTAACATGTCTTCCTTGGACTCCAGCTCCACACCAAAATCTACCACCCCTAAGCCCTATGCTGACAAGCTGGGCAAAGATGGCCATCTTACTCAGGAAGAAAAAGACTGCTGGCACCAGAACAACCTTTGCATGTTCTGTGGAGCCAAACACAAGACCGAGGACTGCAACAAGC